>NC_090725.1:179064175-179066675 GCF_036898095.1 Palaemon carinicauda
ATTAAAGAGGAATGGCTGAACACCCCTTCTGAGTCTAGCCAAACCATTCAACAATATATGAATAAACTTAAAAGCACATTAATGCAGGTTAGGAAAATTGCTGGGGAGAAATTAAGGGGTCAACAGATCTTAATGAAGAGAAACTATGATAAAGGTTGTAAAGTTAGAAAATTTAAACCTAATGAAAATGTGTTAGCCTACCTTCCTGTCACTGGTTCCCCTCTTAAAGCAAAGTTTTGTGGGCCCTATCCCATCATAAAAAATGTAAACAATAATACCTACATTATCAGAACTCCAGATCGTAGAAAACCCACTCACATCATTCATGTTAATTTACTCAAGGCTTATCACATTAGGGAAACTGGAAATGGTTCTAGTGAGACGGTTATTAATCTTAATTTTAAGGTAGAGACACCAGGAGAGGACAATTCATTTGAAGACCTTATTGCTTCCTCCATGCCACAAACCAATACAGAGGTTCTAAATAATTTGGATCTATTCTTGAGCCACCTCTCTCCTTGGCAGTTGCAAGACTTAAAGAATGTAATCTCTAGCCATTCAACTCTCTTTAATGATTTTCCCAGGAAAAGTGATTTGCTGCTACATGACATCGAGCTGGTTCCTGGTACAACACCCATTCATCAGCAGTCCTATCGTGTGGGTCCTGAGAAGAAGAGCAAAATGAAGGAGGATGTCAAATATCGTCATCGGCATGGTCTAGCAAGACCGAGTAAATCACCATGGGCTTCACTTTGCATCCTAGTTCCAAAAATGGACGGTAACTACAGATTTTGTACAGACTATAGAAAGATTAATAATGTCACCATTAAAGATTCCTACCCTTTGCCACTCATTGATGATTTAATCGATTCAGTAGGACAAGCCAAGTTTGTAACGAAGATAGACCTCTTAAAGGGCTATTATCAGGTAGGATTAACTGAAAGAGATAAGTTAATATCAGCTTTCATTACACCCTTTGGACTCTTTCAGTACGAGGTTATGCCTTTTGGCCTTACCAACACCCCATCTACCTTTCAGCGCTGTAAACTTCATCATCCAAGATTTAGAATGTGTTTATTGTTACCTTGACGATATAATAGTCACTGGACAGACTTGGGAAGAACATGTGAATGGGCTCAAGTGTTTGTTCCATAGGTTAGAAGGCTGGATTAACCATAAATCTTTAAAAATCCGTCTTTTGTAAAGCTACTGTTACCTACTTGGGCCACATTGTTGGGGATGATAATGTTCGACCAAAAACTGCCAATGTAGAAGCTGTTCCTGAGTACCCTGTTCCGACCACCAGAAAGTCCTTACAAAGATTTTTAGGGTTAGCCTCATACTACAGGAGATTCTGTAAGAACTTTTCTTCAGTAGCTGCCCCTTTATTATCCCTAACCAGTCCCAAAGTTAAATTCATTTGGACTGAAGAATGTCAAACCTCTTTTGAAGCCTTAAAGCTGTTTTTGATAAACAACCCTGTTCTTAAATCCCAAGATTTTAACAAGCATTTTATCCCTCAAATCGATGCTAGCGATGAGGAAGCTGGAGGGGTGTTACTCCAAGAGTCAGACAGTATACTTCACCCAGTCAGCTACACCTCCACTAAGTTCAAGCATCACCAAAAGTCCTACAGCACCATTGAGAAGGAAGCACTTAGTTTGGTACTCGCCCTGCAAAAATATGAATGCTACTTACTAGATGCTGCCGAGGTACTAGTCTTCACCAACCACAACCCCTTGACCTTCCTCGACAAGATGAAGTCCCACAACCAACGTCTGCTACGCTGGTCCATATATCTGCAGAAGTTCCCTCTGCAGATCCGCCACATCAGAGGAACCGAGAACATCATGGCAGATGCCTTATCGCGACTGCCTCCTTAACATGATATCTCCTTCACCAGTCTACAGTATCGTCCGTCTTCGCCTCATTGGCCTCTTTTTCTATGAGCCACTCTGTTTGGCTTGTCTTCTAAGGGGGAGGTGTCACCCATCTGCCAGATTGGCATCTTAATTTTGTATATAGCTCTAATTTTCATTTTTTGTGGAAATGTACAGTTCATTCCTGTACCTGTTTTTAAGATCCCTGGCTGTATCTTTAGTTATCCCGTTTTCAGAGTGCTTTTGTTTTTCCCGCCTTCTTTAGGTTTTCTTCGGACCACCTATTTCATGCATAGTTAGTCTCACCTGGTCCTCTACTGCGATAAGTGTCCTATTGGAGTAGCTGTCTTCTTATTCTTCAGTTTTTATAATGTATTAATGTTCTTTTATATAAATCTTTAGTGAACCTTAGTGAAACTGACAACATAACTTGTATTTAAAATGTAGTATATTAAGGTTTATTGACTTTAGTATTTGTGCGGTGCAGGATTGTTTGAGTGTTTTCTAGTTTATGCGGTAAGAAAGGGATTAATGTAATTGTGTAAACTATTTGATATTAAATATTAAAGTGTTAAATTTTGTTCTGTTTCGAAATTAAACCTTTCCTTACTTATTTTATG
>NC_090725.1:179071675-179074175 GCF_036898095.1 Palaemon carinicauda
AACTTTTATAGAAACATTTCCACCGCTCTTACAATAACCCGCTTATAATTCCATCAAATACTTTTTCTTAAACCTTCATGCTACAAAAACCATCTCCTTTGTCTAAACGTATTCTTCATATCAGTCATACTGACATATATTTTATTTTCTTAATAAACATTCTACAATTCCTACTTTCTTTTATCCCAGTAACTTAAAATAATGCGGCTTTATCACTATCATCACTTTCTTTGGAATCTTTCTCGTCTACATATATCTTTCAAACATTGGCCTGCTACTCAATCTTGCTTTGCAATATTTCCCTTACAATCCCATCAACTCATGGATTCTACAACCTCTCACTTCTCTTCCCATTCCCATCAGACATTTCTATGGCATTCACTTTTACTACTCTCCTTTATACATGCCATATACAACAAATATCCAAAATTAATTTTTCACTCCATTTCTCCAGAGAGCATCTCTCAAATACACCTTTCTTCAAAGAAAAATTTTCTCACTAACCTATCCATCTGATTTTTCTTCCATGTGGAACCTTTGATTATTATTATTATTATTATTATTATTATTATTATTACATGCCAAGATACAACCCTAATTGAAAAAGCAGGATGCTTTGTAGGTAGTAGGATGGCCAAGGCACCAGCCACCCGTTGAAATACTACCGCTAGAGAGTTACTGAGTCCTTTGACTGGTCAGACAATACTATATTAGATCTATTTCTTTGGTTACGGCTCATTTAATCTTTGCCGACAAATACAGAGAATAGTCTAGCCTATTCTTTACACATTCTTTTTTTTCCTCGTATAATTGACAACACTAAAATTACCAAACAATTCTTCTCCTTTGAAGAGGTTAACGACGGCACTGTAATTGTTCAGTGGCTACTTTTCTCTTGGTAAGGTAGAAGTGACTCTTTAGCTATGGTAAGCAGCCCTTCTAGAAAAAGGAAACTACAAAATCAAACCATTGTTCTCTGGTCTTGAGTAGTGCCGTAGCCTCTGTACCAAGATCTTGCAATGTCTTTGATTAGAGTTCTCTTGTTTGAGTGTTCACTTGAGCACACTATTATATCTTGTTTCTCTTCCTCTTGTTATTTTGATGTTTTTATATTTTATAGATGAAAGATTTATTTTAATGTTATTATCGTGCTTAAAATTCTCTTTAAGTATTTCCTTATTTCCTTTCCTCACTGGGCTATTTTCCCTGTTGGAGCCCTTGATCTTATTGCAACCTGTTTTTCTAACTAGGGGTGCAGCTTAGAAAATAATAATAATAATAATAATAATAATAATAATAATAATAATAATAATGCTATAAGCCAGAGAGCTCCAACAAGGAAAAGAGCCCTGTGAGGAAAGGAAATAACGAACTGCAAGAGAAGTAATTAATAATTAAAATAAAATATCCTATGAACAGTAAAAACCTTAAAAATACAGGAGAAAGAGAAATAAGATAGAATATCATGCCCTAGTGTACCTTCAAGCAAGAAAACTCTATCCCAAGACAGTGGAAGACCATGGTACAGAGGCTATGTTATTATCTAAGACCAGAGAATAATGGTTTGATTTTGGAATGTCTTTCTCCTAGAAGAGCTGATTACCATAGCTGAAGAGTGTCTTCTACTATTACCAAGAATAAAATTGCCACTTAAAATTTACATTGCTGTAGTTAATCCCTTGAGTGAGGAGGATTTGTTTGTTAATCTTAGTGTTGTAAGGTGTATGAGGACAGAGTAGAATATGCAAAGAACCAGCCAAACTATTTAGTGTATGTGTAGGCAAAAGGAAAAAGAGCCGTAACCAGAGAGAAGGGTCCAATGTAGTACTGTCTGGCCCGTCAAAGGACCCAATAGCTCTAGCAGCTATTGTTCCTAAAGTTCTCGGTCACTTTCTCTACTCAGTTCTTATCCTTTACATTCTTTTTCTTGCATCTTGACTACCTATGTCTTTCATTCGCACATTTTTACCTCAAATAATTGTCTGATATTACCATCCTTTTCCCAAAATACTCCTCATTAACCTTATGAATCCATCATGTATGCTTCACATTAATCTTTGCACCTCCATGTTTTTAACAATTATTGCAATTTATCTTTATCTGTAACCTCACACTTCCTTGATATCAGAGTTACGTGTCTTGATTACATTTACTGTCATTTTTATCAGTTACCTTATTTTCATAATGAAATAATTGACCAATTACCTAGCGATGCTATGAATCATATTTGAATGCAGTAGTTCATAGATATTTATGCTTAGATGTTTTTATTAAGTTTTGATCGTGCTTTACTTTCTACTCTAGATTTCTTACTACAAGGCAGAATTATGCCCCAGCAACTGTCAAGTAGAAAATGAAGGTATAGCCTACTTATTTTAATTTTTTATCGTGTTGCCTACTATTTCAAAGATATTTTGTATTCAATTCATTTTCTCTGCCGTAAATATTTTATCAATAGTATGAATTTGAATTCAAGATGTCAGTACTATCGTATACAGTA
>NC_090725.1:179084367-179086867 GCF_036898095.1 Palaemon carinicauda
AGAAATAATGGTATATATTCTATTCCGTTCCCAAGCACTCGAACAGGCCCAAAATATTAATAAAACGTGTACCTAAACAACAATAATTATCTAAATGTGTATGAAATTGGTCAGAAAATCCTATAAAACAATTTTAAACCCATTTACTGTACTAAAATAAAACAATTTTAAAACCATTTTCTGTACTGTAGTGAACATACCTTTGAGCAGCGGTTCGATGGCATACAGGGATGGATGTGGAGAGGATGGAAGGGGGAGGTTACTGCTTGGAAGGAGAGTCCCCTTCCATGATGTGGCGGGGGTAGTTCTCCTTCAGGAGTTGTTTCTCTCTCCAATGAAAGGGTGGGCAGATCTATTTCAGGGGTTTCTTCTCTTCTTTGTCTCTTCTTTGGAGGAGAAACAGGCTTTGATGTAGCAGCTTTCTTTTCTTTTGTGAAAAACTGGTCTATTGTTAATTGTTTCTTCCTCCTCTGCAGTATTCTTCGAAAATGATACATGACACTATCATTAAACATATGCACTGCCCGGTTTGCTACTGCAATTTCTGGGTGGTATTTTTCAGCAAAAGCCTGCACATCTGCCCACTTGGAACAAATTTCATTGATGAGAGAACTTGGAACATCCTCCCTTACCTCATCCTCTTCTGAAGATTCCTGCTCCACAATCAGATCCTGCTGCTGTTGTTGTTGCAGGTGCAACAATTCCTCCACAGTCAACTCGGTAGAATGGCTTTCTACAAGCTCATCAATATCATCCTTGTCGACCTCAAGCCCCAAACTCCTGCCCATGACAACAATTTCCTCAACGACATCAGTGTCATCAGAAATTACAGGGGTAGCAGTGCTTGGACCCGCCTCTGGTTGGAAACCTTCAAACCTCCCTCTCTGTGACACATGATGGCCACAGCTTACGCCAGGCAGAGTTCAATGTCCTATAGGTCACACCCTCGCCAAGCTTGGTCAATCATGTTAACAGAGTTGAGGATGCTGAAGTGTTCCTTCCAGAATTCCTTTAGGGTCAACTTCGTGTCACTGGTCACTTCAAAACACTTTCTGAAAAGGGCCTTGGTATAGAGTTTTTTGAAGTTTGAAATGACCTGTTGGTCCATGGGCTGGAGTATGGGAGTAGTATTGGGGGGCAAGAATTTGATTTTGATAAAGCTGTATTCTTCTTTCAAGTCATCCTCGAGACCTGGAGGATGTGCAGGAGCATTGTCCATAACCAGAAGACATTTCATTGGCAAGCTCTTTTCAATGAGGTAAGCCTTAACCTGGGGGGCAAACACTTCGTTTATCCACTCAGTAAAGAATTGTCTTGTGACCCAAGATTTAGTGTTCGAGCGCCCACATAACTGGTAGTGCACTTTTACAAATATTATTTCGTTTGAACACCCGGGGGTTGTCCGAGTGGTACACTAACAAGGGTTTGATCTTGCAATCGCCACTTGCATTTGCACACAGCAACAATGTTAGCCTATCTTTCATTGGCTTGTGACCTGGCATCTTCGTCTCGTCCTTGGTAATGTACGTATTGGCTGGCATTTTCTTCCAAAATAACCAGTCTCATCACAATTAAAGACTTGTTGTGCGATCAAATTTTGTTCATTTATGTACCGATCGAATTCCCCCCACGTATTTATCGGCTGCAATTTGATCCGAACTAGCTGCCTCCCCATGCCTAGTAACACGATGAATACCTGTTCTATTACGAAACTTTTTCAAACCAACCCCTGTTCGCTTTAAATGTAAATGAATCACTTTCACTGGTACTCGGGACTTTTCTTCACTAATTCTTCATAGATATGCAACGCTTTTTCACAAATGAACGCTTCACTAACACTTTCCCCGGCCAACTGTTTTCTTTAATAAATATTAAAAGCAACTTTTCCATCTCCTCAATCACTTGTGGCCTTTGCTTAGTTACCGCCGTAACTCCCCGTTGCAACATTCGCCTTCTTAATCATTTCTTTATGCTTTAAAAACGTAGAAATGGTCGACTTCGCCATTCCGTATTCTACCGCTAAATCGGACACTCGTACACCATTCTCATATTTCGCTATAATTTCCTTCTTCAACTCGATCGTTGTTCGCACTGTTTTCCTCTTCTCCTTCCCCTTAACACTCATTACTTTCTTGGGACTCATTATGAAAGCTAAAAAAAGCAATTAAAAGCACTGAAAATCACTAAATCACAACGAATGCTGATCGCGCGTTGTCTGAGTGACGCTCTCGAGAGAACTGATGCTTCCCGAACAAGCGAGAGTGGCCCGAGATGGCGCGATCATCACAAAGCCCATGCGGTCATCACGTGTTCGGCTGGTCGAGTACCGAATTTTTGGTCGAGCACCGCAGCAAAAATTTCTCGAAAATTTTGGTCGAACTCCGAATTGTTCGAGTATAGAGTCGTTCGACTACCGAGGTATCACTGTATATATATTATATATATATATATATATATATATTTATATTATATATATATATATATATATTTATATTATATA
>NC_090725.1:179089367-179126867 GCF_036898095.1 Palaemon carinicauda
TATAATATATAATATTTATGTTATATATATATAGTTATATATATATTTATGTTATATATATATATTATATATATTTTATGTTATATATATATTTATGTTATATATTTATGTTATATATATATTTATGTTATATATATTTATGTATATATATATTGTTATATATATATGTTATATATATATTTATGTTATATATATATATATATATATATATATATTATGTTATATATATATATATTATATATATATTTATGTTTATATATATATAATATTATATATATATTTATGTTATATATATATATATTATATATATATTATATGTTATATATTTATATTATTATATATATATTTATGTTATATATATATATATTATATATATTTATGTTATATATATATATTATATATATATTATATATATATGTTATATATATATATTATATATATATTTATGTTATATATATTATATTATATATATATTTATGTTTATTATATATATTATATATATATTTATGTTATATATATATATATTATATATATATTTATGTTATATATATATATATATATATATTTATGTTATATATATATATATATTATATATATATTATGTTATATATATATATATATATATATTTATGTTATATATATATATTATTATATATATATTATGTTATATATATATATATATTATATATATATTTATGTTATATATATATATATTATATATATTTATGTTATATATATATATATTATATATATATTTATGTTATATATATATATATTATATATATATTTGTTATATATATATATATTATATATATATTTATGTTATATATATATATATTATATATATATTTATGTTATATATATTTATATTATATATATATTTATGTTATATATATATATATTATATATATATTTATGTTATAATATATATATATTATATATATATTTATGTTATATTATATATATATTATATATATATTTATGTTATAATATATATATATTATATATATATTTATGTTATATATATATATATATTATATATATATTTATGTTATATATATATATATTATATATATATTTATGTTATATATATATTATATATTATATATATATATTTATGTTATATATATATATTATAATATTATATATATATATTTATGTTATATATATATATTATATATTATATATATATTTATGTTATATATATATATATATATATATATATATATTTATGTTATATATATATATATTATATATATTATATATATATTCATACTGTAAGGTAGATGTATGCATATATAATTATTTTATTTGTTGATTTATTTATTTATTTTTATTTTACTTAAATGGCGTGGACATTTCCACATTGGTTATTACTGCCTGCTTAGATGAATGGGAGAAGGGATCACGGTTGGGAGGTATTTGCATTCAAAGCTATATATGAGAGTATTGGATGATCTCAGCCGTCCCGAAGATGGTTTGGACCTTTTTGGTGGAACTACTCTCAAGGGTTGGGTCATCGGAATCTGGGGGATCCAATCCTCGATGTGGGACTCTTGGCTTCTGGCCGGAAGCCCTTCATTAAAGATATGGGGAGGATGATTCCATATTTCCTTGGTCTCGGTCCTAACAGGTGAGTTTAGCTTCCACCTGTGCTTCTAAATCTGTTATGGTGCTATCCTTCGGGTAGGGTATGGAGTGGACCATCTGGGAAGTATACTCTCATTGTGCCGATAGTGGAGAATGCAAATTTCCTTTCCAACGTATGATACTTAATTAAATTTCTCAAGCAGGTAAACCAACAGAAAAAAAACAACAACAAAAATCATAAAGAAAATCCCACCCTTAATTATGGACCCTTCCAACACTGACTCCATCCCCTGGATATGCTGGATCGCCCCCGGCACTATTGATGACCTCTGATAATTTGAATAGGGAAAATTCTGTTGATGTCCTCGGAATGGGAAAGGACCATTCTACTAATATTCCCAAATCAAGTAATTTGGGTAACACAAGGAAACTTCGAATCCTTCATGTTACCAAAATTCCAATAGAAACAAACTACGATGATCTATATAAAGCATTTGAATGCTATGGTTTTCTAAAAGAAATAAGGATGAAACTTGAAGCTAAGCTGAAACATGGGATTCATGGATATCTTAAAGTAGTTATGACGAAGATTTAGTGCAATGAGTAACTTGAATATTAAAATAAATAACTTTAATGTTGCGGCTGCTCTCTGCGATAAGGTACCAAAAGATTTGGATGTGTATAGGCCTGCCGATTGTTTGGAAAAAGACGCAGATTTAGTTATGCCCTCCCAGAGAAAGCCAAAACCACCGATGTGGCTTATAGCTGAATCAAATGGGGTTACAGGTAATTATTTTAAAATATGCAAATTAATTCAGAAAAAAAGTAGGAACTATTGCACCAGGCGATATATCTCGTTTTGGAAAAAATAGTTTCCTTATCCATGCCAAATCAAGTACACAGTCTGTAATACTGTCCAACATGAAAACAAGTAATGATGACATTAAGTTAGATGTCAAACCCCACCTAAATTTTAGCTACGGAAGGGGTTACTTTTCAACAGAGATCTGTATGAATTTGGAGAGGAGGAGATACTGGCCATGTGTCCACTAAATATATAGAAAGTTCACAAAGTCCCAGGTACATCAATGATAATCCTTATTTTCCAGGATGCTGATGTACCGTTCTATATTACTATTGAAAACGAAACAATTAAAGTACAACCATTCAAGCAGAAGCCACTGCAGTGTTTTAATTGTTTAAAATTTGGACACCCGTCCAAGGTTTGCAAAAATGAGAAAATATGTGGTATTTGCTCCAAATCTTACCATGGAGAATGTGCACTTGGAGAGAGATGTTTAAATTGCAACTTGAATCATAGTTCCACAGACAAGAGCTGTGAGCGGTATAAGTTGGAAGAAGCTGCCCTTAACAAATCTAGTTTGGAACATATAAGTGTGGGACATGCCAAAAGACTATTACAAATCAAATAGCTATGCTAAGGCATTTAAATCAAACCCACCTAGTACTGCCAATAGCTCTAGATAAAGAAATATACCATCTGATAAAATGTCAAATGACGAGGAAAGTATATTACCTCCTGAGGCTTTACCACGGCGTATTAACACTAAGGCATTGCCCATTTCTGTACAACCCTCGTCGCCCATTACAAAAACTAGTACAAACCTCTCACAGGCCATGCCCTTGCCTGATTTGATGGAGGTTCCACTTGAAACCAACTTACCTGATGCACCTGTTGTGGGAAAGGTGCAAAAACCTAGAAACCCACCATCTATTAATTGTAAAAGAGAGAGACCTCCATCTCTCTCACCTCCCTCCATTAGAAACAAAGTTATGACATCAAATAAATTTGATGTTTTGTCTGTTGATGTTTCTAATGAACCGGAAGATAAACAGAATAAATCAGAAATTCAAGTTGAGGTCCACCATCCGCCTCAACAAATAGATCAGAAGGACACAGAAAAGTACAAACGTAAAACCCAACACATCAAGACCATCTCTGAAAAACCTACAGGTAATAATAATAGATTACAAACTGCTAATGGGAAGACCTCATCCAAGATGTCTTCCAGAAATAGTCCATAGTTTTCTCCTCCATTTTGCAATGGAATTGTCAGGGTTTAAGGCCAAATATGAAGAACTTAAGATCCTAATTCATGAGCATTCCCCCATAATTGTATGTCTACAGGAAAGTAAGCTTGATGCTAACACTCCTAGTCCTTGAGAGTATGTTAGCTATAGAACACCATATAATCAACAAGCAGGGAGCCATGGCGGAAGTCTCATGTATGTTCGTCGAGATGTTCCCCAAATACTTTTGTCTATTTGTACACCCCTGCAGGCAATGGTTGTACAAATCGATATAGGGAGAAAATATACAATATGCTCTCTGTACATACCTCCAAATGATAATACTTTGTATGATGATTTAGTAGAGGTCCTTCAACAACTCCCTCAACCTTTTCTCTTACTGGAAATAAGAATGGTAGACATCCTCTATGGAGTGATGTTTTGGCAAACACACGGGGGAATATTATCTCATCAGTTGTGTAGAATGAAGATGTGGGACTCCTTAATACAGGAGAGCCCACATACTTCCATGTTCAGACAGGTACCTTTTCATGCATTGACCTTTCAATTGCAAGCTCTAACTGCCTTCTTGATTTAGATTGGAGGACATTAGATGATTGGCATACTAGTGACCATTCACCAATCATTCTAAACACCAACAAGGGTCCGCCTTTACAAAGATCACCACAATGGAATCTTGACAAGGTAGACTAGGTTAAATTTTGTGAGATAAGTGAAATCGAAGGGAGTGCAGAACAGTTTGAAAGTATTGATGATGCCATAGACCTACTGAATGGAACTCTCTTTACAGCAGGAATCAATTCGTTTCCCAAAACCAGGGGATTATTCAAACAACGACCAGTCCCGTGGTGGTCTTCAGAAGTAACAGTCTTGCACAGAGCCCCTCGAAAATCTCTGACTAGATTGCGTAGATGCCGTACTGATGAAAATTTGATAACATACAAAAAGTGTAGAGCACAATTCCGTCGTGCAATGAAGGAAGCTAGACGCCAGTCTTGGATGTCATTTGTTTCCTCCATTAACAGTAGAACACCACCATCTTCTGTATGGAGGAAAATAAAGAAGATTGCCGGCAAATTTATCCCAAACCCACCACCAGTGTTGAAAGTGAACGGTCAGTATGTGACTAAAGCAAATGATGTGAGCAATGCCCTGGCCGATCATTTTTCAAATGTATCTTGCAAGCGTGTAGCAGCTCCTGATCACCAATAAAGGAGCATTGAAGAAAATAGAATTTTAAATTTTGCAACAGGAAGGAAAGAGTCCTATAATTCTCCTTTTACTGAAAGAGAATATGATTCCGCATTTTCCACTTGTAATGCTACATCCCCTGGACCCTATGGAATTCCTTATGCAATGATTAAACATGTACATTTTAATACAGTTATTTATTTGAAGCATTACTACCAGAATATGGCATGATCACAGTTATCCAAGTGTTTGGGGACTAGCCATTATTTTAGCCTTTTTAAAACACTGTAAGGATAAATTTTTAGCAGCAAACTACCGATCAATTGCATTGACATCTTGTCTATGTAAAATCATGGAGAAGATGATCAATACAATGCTGATATGGTACCTTGAAAAGAAGGCTATTTTATCACCCAATCAATGTGGATTCAGAAAAATGCACTCAACGACTGATGTGTTGATACGACTTGAGTCCTCTATTTGTGAAGCGTTTGCTTACAAACAGCACCATGAGGCAGTCTTTTTTTACCTTGAAAAGGCATATGATACCACTTGGAGATATGGTATACTTAAAACAATTCATGAATTGGGATTGAGAGGAGAGCTACCACTATTTATTCAGGCATTTCTTTCACATTAAGTTTTTCAAGTGAGAGTGGGGGAAGCTCTATCAGAGAGTAAATGTCAGGAAGAAGGAGTTCCTCAGGGTAGTGTGCTGAGTGTAACCCTTTTTGCACTAGCAATTAATAGGATATCCTCAGTCATTCGCCGGGATGTCCTCTCAAAATTATTTGTGGATGATCTCTTCATATCATTTGCTGGAGCTAGAATGGCAATGGTTGAGAGAAAACTACAACTCTCAATTGACAAAATTATCCAGTAGGCCGATATGAATGGATTTAAGTTCTCGACAAGTAAAACTATGATTGTACATTTCTGTCGGATCCGGGGAACACATCCAGACTCGGATATATACATTAAAGGTCAACGGATCCCATGTGTAGGGGAAGCTAAATTTTTAGGTTTGATATTTGATTGTAGACTTACATGGGTTTTTCACCTAAAAGCATTAAAAGCTAAATGTCTTGAGGCTCTGAATCTTTTAAAAGTATTGTCCAATACATCATGGGGGCCAGACTGCAATACTAGTTTAAAATTATTTTTTCCAAAATTAGTTATGGATGTGAAATATACTCCTCAGCAACCCCAAGCCAATTAAAGATATTAGATTCAATACATCATACTAGTATTAGAATGTCCACAGGAGCATGTAGAGCCTCACCAATCCCAAGTCTCCTTGTTGATGCTGGAGAGTTACCTTAAACCTTTACCGAATGTGTTCCATTATTCGGTATTGGTTTAGATTACAAAGACTCCCTAATTCTTTAGCCTTTCAGACTTCAAGCCTTGTAAGGCACCCAACATACTTCAAGTTGCACCCAAAATCTCCTCAACCTTATGGCTTTCGGGTGAAACAATTGTTAAACAGTCTGGAAATTACCAGAGATATCTTTTTGTAAATACTTTATTGGAGCTAAGAAGAATATGACTGACCTAGAAGCCAGGTCTCTTTTTATGGAACATGTTGAAGAACATAGAGGATCGACTTTTATATACAGTATGTAAGGGAATTTCATGTTAGTAACGCCATCTATTGATTGGTTTTGAAGTTACCGTATTTGCAAAGTTTCTGTTTATGATTTTATCCTTGTATTTTCAGTTTCATAATAGACTTTGAAAGATAAATTTTGTATTTTCTTTAGTCACGTTATAATCACCTAGCCGTGCAGTAAGTGGATTAACTGCTTGTGTTTATATGGAATATTGTTATCAGTTTTGTGAAATGTGTTAATCTTTAAAATTTTTAGTCTTTAAAAGTGTATCTAAAATTGTTATAGTGCATATTTAATTAAGTCTTTAAGAATTGATATTAATCATAAGTGTAGTTAAATTTCACAACGTATGTTCTTTCGTTTTCAGCTAGGGTAATCCTCGACCCTTGGGGAAACAGTGCACGACCTTAAGCAATCCCGAACCAAGAGATGCACTTTTTATAAATACTCGAACTATAATCACAGGTTCCCGCTGTTACATCGAAGCATACGTTATATAGGTGACTCTGAATCCGAAATCCAAATTGGTGTTATTTAGCGTATGATAAATGTCAGACCCATGAACAGTGACTTGTGTTATGTTCTGTGTTGTAAGGGTTATTTTTCTCGAGCAATTGTTGAGGTATTTATTCGTAACAAGACCTTTGGTGATTTATTATTTTTGTAATGGATGTTAAAAGGGTGTCAGACAGATAAGTTAATTAATAATTTTATTGTTCATCATTTGTTTATTTCTTTATTTCAGTATATCTTTCAATTTCATAATCCATAGTGGTGTTAATAAATTATAAATTGTAATTAAACTTTGTTTCTAAATTTCTGTATTTGTTTTACCATACCTAATCACAAATAAGCAGTGCTATCTTTACCAGGGAAAAATGTCTAAGGAATTCCCTGACATTAAGTGGTGTGCTCACCAGGGCTAATTTAAATATTTCCTTGTTAATACTGGCCTGCGTTACTTTGTGATTGGTTTGGTGATAGTCATTTATTTTCTATTACACCACATAAAAGTGCAATTAATTGGAGTGGCTTGAAATTTATTTAGAGTATATGGGCATTTTAAGAATACGGCTGGAAGGTCGCAAGTGGGAGACTTCCGATAGTTAATGGAATGTAAACCGCATTCTTGAAACAGTGTCCGGTAACATAGTTGTTACGTAAGAGTCCAGTTGACTCTAGAGATATACTGGTTTGACAATTTTAAAGTTATTGTTTTGTACTTCATATTTATTTTTATTAACTTTATTGTTGAATCTTGTTGCTTGGTGAATGGTTACTGTTATTTAATGAAAGTGTGATTGTCCTTTATTCATAATAATTATTTCTAGTACAATTCAGTTCCCGCTTATTGTCATTGTGTAACAGGTATCTTTAATGTTTCTTAAATTAAGTTGTTTGTAGGCAATGGTTAAAAACTGGATAATTTAAAATGGAATTTTATAAATTCTGGAAGGATGAAGGTTTGTCCATGGGACTCTCGGATGAAGCTCTTTTGAACTTTATAGAGAAGAAAATCAAAGATAGTGATGAGCGTGATAGAAGACATGCTGAAAGAGAAGAGAGGGCTTTGATGATTAAATACCAAGAAAATGAAAAGCAGAGGGAAGAAAATGAAAAGCAGAGGGCACATGAACTTGAATTGCAAAAGATCAGAGGAGCAACATCTAACCCTAGCTATGTAACAGTTGCTGTGGATACTACTAGACCTCTTCCATTTTGTGATACTGATGATATCGCCGCCTACCTAGCAAGGTTTGAAAAGGTAGCAGTTTCTCTCAACTGGGAGCGGAACTCTTGGTCAGTTCAGTTGGCATCACTTTTAAGAGGTAAGGCATTAGATATCTACACGTCGCTCTCAGATGATGTTACAAGTGACTATGCATCATTGAAGGAAGCTCTTTTGAAAGGATTCAAGAAGACTAGTGACTGGTACAGGACAGCATTTAAAACTGCAAAAATGGATTCCAAGAGCACATATGAACAATATTTGAATATATTATTTCGAAATTTTGACTTGTGGATAAATAGTCTTAGGATAACGAAAGACTACGAAGATTTGAGAAACATTATAGTCTGTGATCAGTTCATGTCTACTTTACCCAAGGAAATGCGTCTTTTCCTTAAGGAGCGTAAACCTAGAACTCCAGAGGATTATTCATCATTGGCAGACACATATGCTTCAGCGCACAAATGTTATCCTAAAGATGAGCAGAAGTCCTTTAGGCATAATGCGAATTTATCTAGTTCCAGTGATAAGATCAGTATGAGTGAGAAACAAGAGAAAACTAGTTCGTCCCGTCCTGGTAAGATTGCATGTTACGGTTGTGGTCAGAGTGGACATATTTCGAGAAACTGTCCTAACAAGGTACCCAAAAAGAAATCTGAATCTTCTCTTGAGATAGGTCAAGTTCTGGATAACACGGGAGTATGTGGACCTATGGTATGTGGAACAGTGAATGGTGTTACAGTATCTACAATACTTAGAGATACAGGTTGTACAGGAGTAGTGGTATCAGAGGATTTGATTCCTGATCCTGGAACAAATTGTTCATATTCTACTCTTATTGATTATTTGGGCAGGAAGGACAGATTCCCTATTGTCAAGATTTATTTGAAATGTAATCTCTTTACAGGTTGGGTTAATGCTGTTCGGGCTCCAATAAAGTACTGTACTGTCTTATTAGGCAATATTCCAGGTGTTCAGGACCATAATTTGTTTCCTCTGAAAAATACGGATTTTTCCATGGAAGTAAATGCAGTAACAAGAGCACAGGTAAAAAGGAGAAATATTGTACACCCTCTTTCTTTACCAGAACCATTTGATATATCCATTGATCATGAATCTTTTCTTAGAGAACAGCAGAATTGCGAAGCTTTGAAATATGCAAGAGAAATGAGTCAGTCTGGAGATGTCAAATGTTGCAAGAATGGTTTGCAGTAAGAGTTCGTGATGAGAAATGGACTTCTCTACAGGAAAATACAGAAATGTAAAAAACCTCAGTTACTGGGAAAGGAACAGTTGATTGTACCAGTTAATTGCATAAAATTAGTTTTGCACCTTGCACATGATATTCCGGTAAGTGGACATTTTTCTCATAGGAAAACCTTTAATAAGATTAATGAAATTTTCTGGTGGCAGGGTATGACGTCTGACATATATAAATATTGCAAATCTTGTGATGTAAGCCAAAAATGTTCTCTTGTTGGAAAAGTATAGAAGGCTCAGATGGTTAAATTACCAGTGATCTCTACGCCATTTTATAGAGTTGCTATTGACTTAGTGGGCCCGATTTCTCCTCCTAGTGAAGCAGGGCATAGATATATTCTGACTATGGTAGATTATGCTTCAAGCTTCCCGGAAGCAGTCGCTTTGAAGAACATAACATCTGAAGACATTGCAGAAGCCTTAATATCTATTTTTTCCAGAGTGGGAGTGCCGAAGGAAATTCTTTCTGACAGAGGACCACAATTTCGATCAGAACTTATGTTGCAAGTACACAAGTTATTAGGAGTCAAACCTCTTTTCAGTACCCCCTATCATCCTGCTGCCAATGGAAGAATAGAAAGGCAACACCAGATTTTAAAGAGTATATTGAAGAAAATATGTGAGTTAAAACATAATCAATGGCATCGTTTCCTTCCAGCAGCACTGTTCGCCATGAGGGAAATCCCAAGTGATACAACAGGTTTCTCACCATTTGAGATTTTATATGGCCGTCAAGTGAGAGGTCCCTTGACAATATTGAAGGAACTATGGACAAATTCGGATATGTCTGCAGGGGAAACTGATCTTTATTCTTTTGTTTTGGAACTACGTGAAAAGTTGTCAGATGTTTCTGATTTGGCTGTTCAAAACATGAATATATCTTCCAGTACATATAAGTCTTATTTTGATTTGAAGAGTAGTAAGCGCCGATTTAAAGCTGATGATGAAGTACTTTTGCTTATTCCAGAAAAACAAGGTAAATTGCAGTTCTCATGGAGAGGTCCATACAAGATAATTGATAAGCATGGTCCAGTTGACTACTGGGTAAACGTAGATGGTAAGAAGAGACTGTATCATATCAATCTTATGAAGAAATATTACCGTAGAGAGAATGTCAATATGTTACATGTAGCAGATGAAGATGTGACTGGAATGATAAACACTGTTCATGTTAACAAAGTTGCTGTTATTAATGCTGATGAGGATGTTTATCTGAAAATTGAAACTGTGGATACCAATCAGAGTACGTGCAACTTAAACCCTAATCTTTCAGATGTACAGAAAGATGATCTTCGTAACTTATGTCAGAAGTACAAACATGTATTTTCAGATAAACCAGGTAAAACTTCTTTACAAGAGCATAATATCAAGATTAAGACTACTGAACCCTTTGTTCGTAAATATTATCCAATCCCAGCTCATTTAACTAAGGATTTCGATGACGAAGTACAAAGTTTGCTTGATCTTGGAATAATAGAGCAATCATCTTCTAATTATTCATCTCCTGCATTGCTCGTCAAAAAGAAAGAAGGTAACTACAGATTGGTTGTTGATTTTAGAACTTTAAATGCAATTACAGATTTTGATTGTGAGCCCATGCCAAGCTTTGAGCAAGATCTTCATAAGTTTGCAGATTTTATGTACATTACAGAACTTGATATCTGCAAAGCATATCATCAGATTCCTCTAACACCAGAAAGTCGCAAGTATACAGCCTTTTCAACTAATCTTGGACTAATGCAATATGTAAGATTACCTTTTGGCCTAAGCACAGCTTGTGCGACGTATATTAGATTAATGAGGCAAGTATTGAAAGGTCTTTCTTTTGTAGTTTGCTATTTTGATAATATCTTTATTGTATCCAAAGACTGGAAAATTCATATGGCAGATTTGGAAACAGTCATATTGCGACTGCAAGAAGCGGGTTTAACTGCTAAACCAGGAAAGTGTTTCCTCGGTTATGAAGAGATACAATATTTAGGATATGTAATCAACAAAAGGGGTATTTTTCCTCAACAGGCTAAAATTACAGCTATTTTGGATATGCCTGCTCCCACTACCAAGAAACAGTTACGAAGCTTTATTGGATCTGTAAATTTTTATGGTAGATTTGTTCCAAATTTGTCAGATAAACTAATTCATCTTACGAAGTTTTTGAAGAAGGGTAGTTCAGAAAAATTTAATTTTGATGAAGATGCATTCTGCAAATTTAATGAACTGAAATCTTGTTTAACTTCTCCTCCGATTCTTCAGGTGCCTGATCTAAATAACATTTTCTGTTTAAGAACGGATGCATCGTCTACAGGTCTAGGAGCAGTTTTGCTGCAGTATATAGACGGTGAACCTTATCCAGTAGCATTCGCAAGCAAGAAACTTCTTCCCCCCGAGACTCGATATGCAGCTATCGAGCGAGAATGCTTGGCCATAGTATGGGGAATAAAAAAGTTTGAGTACTACTTAATGGGGAGAAAATTCCTCTTGGAAAGTGATCATAAGCCACTCATGTATTTAGAGACTTCAAAGTCTAGTAATGATAGACTAATGCGTTGGTCTTTGGCATTACAAGTTTATTCTTTCTCTGTTGTTCATGTGAAGGGTACAAATAATATATTTGCTGATTTGTTAAGTAGAGGTTAAGGTATTTTGTATTTTCTATGAAATTCCATGCTATTTACCTTTTATATATAAAAGGCTTAATGGGGGGTTTTGTAAGGGAATTTCATGTTAGTAACGCCATCTATTGATTGGTTTTGAAGTTACCGTATTTGCAAAGATTCTGTTTATGATTTTATCTTTGTATTTTCAGTTTCATAATAGACTTTGAAAGATAAATTTTGTATTTTCTTTAGTCACGTTATAATCACCTAGCCGTGCAGTAAGTCGATTAACTGCTTGTGTTTATATGGAATATTTTTATCAGTTTTGTGAAATGTGTTAATCTTTAAAATTTTTAGTCTTTAAAAGTGTATCTAAAATTGTTATAGTGCATATTTAATTAAGTCTTTAAGAATTGATATTAATCATAAGTGTAGTTAAATTTCACAACGTATGTTCTTTCGTTTTCAGCTAGGGTAATCCTCGACCCTTGGGGAAACAGTGCACGACCTTAAGCAATCCCGAACCAAGAGATGCACTTTTTATAAATACTCGAACTATAATCACAGGTTCCCGCTGTTACATCGAAGCATACGTTATATAGGTGACTCTGAATCCGAAATCCAAATTGGTGTTATTTAGCGTATGATAAATGTCAGACCCATGAACAGTGACTTGTGTTATGTTCTGTGTTGTAAGGGTTATTTTTCTCGAGCAATTGTTGAGGTATTTATTCGTAACAAGACCTTTGGTGATTTATTATTTTTGTAATGGATGTTAAAAGGGTGTCAGACAGATAAGTTAATTAATAATTTTATTGTTCATCATTTGTTTATTTCTTTATTTCAGTATGATATCTTTCAATTTCATAATCCATAGTGGTGTTAATAAATTATAAATTGTAATTAAACTTTGTTTCTAAATTTCTGTTTGTTTTACCATACCTAATCACAAATAAGCATTGCTATCTTTACCAGGGAAAAATGTCTAAGGAATTCCCTGACACAGTATACTGATGGCTCCAAATCTGATGTTGGCATTGGATTTGGAGTACATAGTAATGGTTTTAATTGTAGAGGTGCACTTCCTCTGACAGCTTCCATATTTACTGCCGAACTGTATGGCAAATTAACTGCTATTGAGAAAATAGCGTTGGGAAAGGAGGGTAATTTTACAATTTTAGTGATGCAAAGAGTGTCCTTCAAGCTTTAGAAGTTTTTAATTCTAGTAACCGTCTAGTTTTAAAGATCTTAGAATGGCTTTTTATTATTGGACGGAGAGGTATAGCGCATCAATTTTGTTGGGTTCCAGCACATGTAGGTGTGTCTGGGAATGAGAAGGCTGATTCACTGGCAAAGAATGCTGCATCAGAGTTGCTGTCAAGAAGGTATCCCATTCCATGTAATGATTTCCTACCTAACATCAAGAAATTATTTTGCAATAAATGGCAACAGCACTGGGATAGTCTAGATGGCAATAAATTAAGAGAAGTAACAAATGTCATATCTCCTTGGAGGTATAACATGATGCCCCGAAAATGAGAGATGACTCTTTGTCGTCTCCGTGTTGGTCACACTCGGTTGACACACAAGTTTCTGCTGAAGGGCCAACTTCCACCGTATTGCGATGACTGTTTGGTACCTTTAACAGGGAGGCATTTGTTGACCGAATGCCCCAATTATAATAACTTGAGAAATAGATATCTGTTTGAGGCTCGAGGTAAGGATTGCAGGTTCATTCTTGCCAAGATTCTTGGACAGGATGTGTCCTACTATGCGAGCGGCATTTTTAGATTTATTTCAGAAGCAGGTCTTCTGAAAACTTTAAATTCTATAATGACATTCAATTTTATGGTTTTAATTGAATACTCTTTTATTTTTCATATAAAATAAATGATATCGGCATCAATGGCCTTAGATGTCAGGATGCCTGAAAACTTGAAATTAATCAATCAATCAATCAATCCAATCCTTGAGGTGGGACGCTTGGCTTCTGTCCGGAAGCCCATCATTACAGGTATAGGGAGGATGAGTCCATATTTTCTTGGTCTCAATCCTAACAGGTGGGTTTAGCTTACACCTGTGCCTCTATATCTGTTTTTGGTGCTATTCTTTGGGTAGAGTATTGAGTGACCATCTAGGAAGTATACTCTCTTTGTGCCGATAGTGGAGAATGAAAATTTCCTTTCCAACGTATGATACTTTCTTCATATTTTCAAGCAGGTAAATCAACCAATAACAAAAAAAAAAAAAAAAAAAAAAAAAAAAAAAAAAAAAAAACCACTGCCTTTCATAATGGATCCTGCTGACAGTAAACCCCCCTCCCCTGGATATGCCGACTCCCCAACCCGGCACTGTTGACGACCTCCGGCAATTCTATTAAGGAAAATTCTGTTTCTGAATTAGGAACGAAAATGGACCACTCCAATGTTCAGAAATTAAAAGTCATTCATATATGTGACTTGCCAATAAGCTGTCATTATGAAACATTGTGGATGACTTTTAAAGCTTATGGTAAGATTACTGAAATAAGAATGAATTTTAGGGAAGATGAAAAATGGGAAGCATGGATTTGCTTTGATAATCACGTGGAGGTTTTTAAAGCAGTCTGCGAGGTCTCAAAAATTAAAATTTATAATAGCGAGATTACAGGAGCACTATGCAATACTGCTCCTAGAAATCTTGATATATATCGCCCTAGTGACAGGCATCAAAATGAGTTTATGGACCCAATACAAACTTGATAAGAGAAAGAAAGCCTAAACCACCAATGTGGATTATAGCAATATCAAAGAGAAGGTAGAAGAAAATTTAATGGTAGACATCAAGCTGTATCTGAATTTCAGTTATGGTAGAGGGGTTATTTTTATCAAAGAACTTTATGAATTTAATGAAGAAATATTAGATATGTGTCCTAGAGAAATATGGAAGGTTCATAAGATTCCAATAACCACTATGATTATTTCATCATTTCAAGACCATGATGTAGGCCTACTCTCTCATGTATACATCGAAAATGACAGGATCCCAGTTCGTATCTACAAACAGAAATCTTTACAGTGTTATAATTGGGATAAATTTGGACATCCATTAGGAGTATGCAAAAATGAAAAGATCTGCGAAAATTGTTCGGATCCTGAGTATGGACCCTGCACTTCTATTTTAAAGTTCCCAAATTGTAGCCAAAATCATAAAGCTACTAATAAAAATTGTCCTCAGTATGAAATAGAAGAATCTGCGGTTCAGAAGTCAGATGCAGAGCATATCAGTGTAGGATATGCTAGGCGACTTCTAAGAAAAACTAAAAGTTATGCCAAGGCCATACAATCTAAGGATGCAGAACATATAGACAAAATTACAACACCACCTAGACCAGGTAATGTAAAGCATCTTATTGCTAAATTACC
Source organism: Palaemon carinicauda (assembly GCF_036898095.1). Taxonomy (NCBI): domain Eukaryota; kingdom Metazoa; phylum Arthropoda; class Malacostraca; order Decapoda; family Palaemonidae; genus Palaemon; species Palaemon carinicauda. The sequence goes on from NC_090725.1 coordinate 179,104,804, forward strand.
TCCCAAAGCTGTTAACATGCCTCTTACTTTAAATTCGGTGACACTTGTCAAAAAGGCACCCCCTCCTTCCTCTAAATTTGCCACACCTCGGATGAAAAGCCCAAGGCTTTCATCTTGGGTAGCATCATTGCCATATTTAGGGGTGAAATCCCCTACTAAAGAGCTATTGGATGCACCTGCCATAATGAAGGTGCGTAATCCTAATGGTTCTCCATCTTTAAATCGAAAAAGAGGGAGACCACCATCCCTCTCCCCTCCAACGAGAAATGCAAAATTACCTATTGCAAATAGGTACAATATTTTATCTGAAAAAGATGATGAGCCTCCAATAAACATGAATCAATCAAAAATTCGAGTTGAGGTTCCCCATCCCCCTCAAGAGGTAGGTAAAAAGAACATTGAAAAGGCAAATGTGAAACCTGATTTATCAAGACTCTCTAAAGAAGCCAATAGGAAATTATGTTAAATCAAAGACTGCCACTTAAAAGACCTCACCCAAGATGTCTTCCAAAAATAATCCATAATTTTCTCTTTCATTTTGCAATGGAATTGTCAGGGTTTGGGGGCCAAATATGAAGAACTTAAGCTCCTCCTTCATGAGCACTGCCCTTTGGTTGTATGTCTACAGGAGAGCAAGCTTCATGCTAATACTCCATGTTCTCGAGAGTATGTTAACTATAGGACACCATACGATGATCAGCAAACAGGGAGCCATGGCGGAAGTCTTACATACGTTCGACGAGATGTTCCCTAAATGTCTTTACCCATTTGTACCCCTCTGCAGGCAATGGTTATACAAATTGATGTAGGGAGAAAATACACAATTTGCTCACATTATTTGCCTCCAAATGACAACATCTCGTCTAATGATTTAGTAGAGGTGATTCAGCAACTCCCTCAACCTTTTCTCTCATTCTGGGATTTTAATAGTAGACATCCATTATGGGGTGATGTTTTAGCAAACACTAGGGGCAACGTTATATCGTCAATTGTGGAAAATGAAGATATGGGACTACTTGATACAGGAGAGCCCACGCACTTTTATGTTCAGACAGGTACCTTGTCGTGCATTGACTTATCAATTGCAAGCTCTAATTGCCTTCTCGATATCTATTGGAGGACATTAGATCATTCACCAATCATTATAAACACCAACAATGGTCCACCTTTACAGAGATCACGACTATGGAATCTTGAGAAGGTGGACTGGAATAGATTTCATGAGCTGAGCGAAATTGAAGGGAATGCAGAACAGTTTGAGAATATTGATGATGCCATAGACATGTTGAATGGAACCCTTCATACAGCAGGAGTCAATTAATTCCCAAAACAGCAGGGTTATTCAAACAATGACCAGTCCCCTGGTGGTCTGCAGAACTAACTGCCCTGCACAGAGCAACAAGAAAGTCTATAACTCGATTGTGCAGACTCCGTACCGAGGTTAATGTGATTGTATACAAGAAATGTAGAGCACAGTTCCGTAGTGCCATGAAAGAAGCTAGGCGCCATTCTTGGATGTTTTTTGTTTCCTCCATTAACAGTAGAACACCACCATCTTCTGTGTGGAAGAAAGTAAAAAAGATAGCTGGCAAATTTACCCCCAACCTACCTCCAGTGGTAAGGGTGAATGGTCAGTATGCGACTGGAGCAACTGAGGTTAGCAATGCATTGGCTGATCATTTCTCCAAAGTCAAGAAAGTGTAAAGTAGCTCTTGGTTACCAGTATAGAAGCAATGAAGAACATAAAATGCTACATTTTGCAACAGAAAGAAGAAATCCTACAATAGTCCTTTTACCGAAAGGGAATTTGATTCCGCACTTGCTAATTGCAACAATACAGCCCTTGGTCCTGATGGAATTCCATATGCAGTGATTAAACATGTACTTGTTAATACCAAGTAATTTATTTGAAGCATTACTACCAGAATATGGCATGATCACAGTTATCCAAGTGTTTGGGAACTAGCCATTATTTTAGCCTTTTTAAAACACTGTAAGGATAAATTTTTAGCAGCAAACTACCGATCAATCGCATTGACATATTGTTAATGTAAGATCATGGAGAAGATGGTCAATGCACGACTAGTGTGGTACCTGGAAAAGAAGTGTATTTTATCACCTATTTAGTGTGGATTTAGGAAAATGCATTCAACGACAGATGTGTTGATACGACTAGAGTCCTCTATTTATGAAGCCTTTGCTTCCAAACAGCACCATGTAAGTCTTTTTTACCTTGAAAAAGGATATGATACTGCATGGAGATGTGGTATGTTTTTAAAACCATTCATAATTCGGGATTACGAGGAGAGCTACCATTGTTCATTCAGTCATTTATTTCATAGAGATTTTTTTAAGAGAGAGTGGGAGAAACTCTATTGGAAAGAAAATGTCAGGAAGGAGTTCCCCAGGCTAGTGTGCTCAGTGTTACCCTATTTGCACTTGCAAATAATATGATATTTTCTGTCATTCCTCAAGATATTCTCTCTACACTGTTTGTAAATGATCTATCCATATCATTTGCTGGAGCTAGAATGGCAATGGTTAAGAGAAAACTACAGCTTGCAATTGATAAAAATATTCAGTGGGCTGGAATGAATGGGTTTAAGTTTTCAACAAGTAAAACTACTGTTGTCCATTTCTGTCATATTCGGGGAGTACATCCAGACCCTGATATGTACATCAAAGGTCAACGGATTCCGTGTGCAAGTGAAGCAAGGCTTGATATTTGATTGTAGGTTGACCTAGGTTCCTTACTTAAAATCATTTAAAGCAAAATGTCTTGATGCTTTGAAGCTTTAAAAAGTTTTGTCCCATTCATCATGGGGAGCAGACCGTCAAACTATTTTAAAGCTATACAAGGCCTTAATTTTTTCAAAAATTAGTTACGGGTGTGAGATATATTCCTTTGCCACCTCAAGTCAACTAAAAATTTTAGATTCTATACACCATACGGGTATCAGATTGGCAACAGGAACATTTAGAACTCCGCCTATTCCAAGCCTCGTTGTTGATGCTGATGAATTACCAGTAGACCTTTACCGAAAGTCTTCTATTATTCGGTATTGGTTTAAGCTGCAAAGGTTTCCTAATTCTTTAGCCTGTCAGATTGTAATCTTTGTAAAGCACTCAACATACTTTGAGATGCACCCAAAATCCCCTAAACCTTATGGTTTTTTGGGTGAAACAACTGATAGCCAGTCTTGATACAGTTAAACGTAAGGTGCTATCAACACCTCCATGGGAATTACCAGAGGTATCTTTTTGTAAATATTTAATTGACATTAAAAAGAATATGACTGATAATAGAAGCCAGGTCTCTTTTATGGAACATGTTGCAGAACATAAGGAATCGACTTTTATATATACTGATGGCTTCAAATCTGACGCTGGCGTTGGATTTGGAATATATAGTAATACTTTTAATTGTAGAGGTGCACTTCCTCTAACAGCTTCCATATTTATGGACCAACTATATGGCATACTAACAGCTTTCGAGAAAATAGAGTTACAAGACTAAGACTAAGGCAATTTTATTAATCTTAGTGATGCAAGAAGTGTCCTACATGCTTTAAAAGTTTTTAATTCTAATAATCATGTATTTGAAAGATTTTAGAGTGGCTTTTAATTATTGGTATGAAAGGTATAAAAGTTCGATTTTGTTGGGTGTCGGCACACGTAGGTGTGTCTGGAAATGAGGAGGCAGATTTACTGGTCAAGAATGCAGCAGCTGAGTTGCTACCAAGAAAGTATCCCATTCCCAATAATGATTTTTTTTACATATAATTAAGAATTTTATTAATGATAATTGGCAATGGCATTAGGATAGTTTACTTGAAAATAAAATGAGAGAAATAAGTAATATTATATCTGAATGCCTGCATATAGCAGTGAAAGACATGGATATCTGTTCGAGGCGTGAAGTGAGGATGGCCAGTTCATCCTTGCCAAGATTCTTGGAAATGCTGTGTCCAACCATCCTAGTGGTATTTCTAGCTTTATTTCAGAAGGTCTTCTGAAACATATTTAACTTTTCAAATGACACCTTTGCTTTTATGGTTTTAATTGAACATTCTTTTATCTATTTTTTTTTTTATTTTACAATAAACGATATCGGCATCAACTAAGTACTGTAGTGTAAGTCCAAGAGTTAGGAGAGATTGATTGATTTGAGATTTTCTGGCATCCTGACATCTAATCCAAGAGTGAGGAGAGATTGATTGATTTGAGCATTTCTGCCTGATATCTAATGTCAGGATACCAGAAAATCTCAAATCAATCAATCTCTCCTCACTCTTGGACTTACACTACTTAGTTAGACCCTGCAGAGTTGATGAAATTACGGTTTTTTCCTTCTGGGAACCTAAGACTACACCCTTCTTCGACGAAGGGGATAATACACTAGTGCAAGGCTCATAGCCCCTCACTCTTTGGATTCTTATTTGTGTATCACAAACAGGACTTCTTGGGTTCCCGAAGTTTTCTCACCGTTGGCAGATTGAGAAGGATCCGCTTCAAGATGGCCAGGTTTATGTACTGAATCCATCACACTCACGAGAGTTCATCCCCCATGAACGTATGTGTTTTTCATCTACACTTCGTTCATACTACAGGAAGGCTTGCGAGCAAATTGTCTCAGGAAAAAAGTTGCTGCTTTAGTTGCTACCTTCTCCCTTGTTGTCCCACTATTATGTGGCTGCTCACGAACCGACCTGACTTTGCTTGAATAGGAACTATGCAGGTTAGACTAGTCTCCCTAAGCAAATCGGATCTCGGATATGGTAGGGGCAGTAGATCCTTTGAATCTGTCCCCCCCCCCCCCTCTAGCGGGAGGCACAGCCTCATGACGTTACCGCCATTCTCTTAGAGAATGAAATTCAATACTGTCTAAGTGACAGCCATAGAAATTTACTTACTATGATTCAGGTAGGCCCTGGATGGTTGGCTGACGAGAATAATAGAGGTTATTGAAAATTTGTGTTCTCCCGATCTCCGCTGGCCTTTATGCCCTCGGTCTTAGTAGAATTACATTCAATCTCCATCTGCATCTGTTCCAGGGCCCGTAACTGGAGCTTTTCCTTAAGCCGGAATGACTGGGAAAGAATATATTCCTTCCTCATGTGAGAACCCATTCCACGAGTTCGAAATAATCAGCTCTATGTCTTTTCGCCAAGGAAAGACATGATTGGAACATCTGATCTCAGAAAGACGAGGGACACCGGAATACCGCCGAACATCGTCGGTCAGAAGTCTCTACTTTTAGTCTCTTTTAGTGAGATGAGCTTAACCTTCAAACCTTGTCATGCTAGGAAAGGTTTTGCGATTAATTAATATATAGAATCGGCCCTCGTTTTGAAGACCTCGGCCTACTGACTGATTTTATAGTTTTGAACTCCTGCGAGACATCTTCCGTTTACCTCGATCTATAATTTGAATAATATGAAGGTAATATCCTATACGGATATCCGTATAGTGTCATCATCCTGTAGAAACTTCCGCAGGTCTGACAAGACTGCATCAGTCCCCGTCAAATGCGACCTCTAAAGGACTAGCCTTTTTCCCAGGTCCCACTAAGGATAGTCCTTCTCTTGGTTTTCTACAAGACCTGAGCAAGTAATGGTGTAGTTAAAAGACTGCTAGACGAGAATTTCTCCCAAGGAGTAGATCTCCTCATCATCTAGATTTGACGATTCCTATAGAGGAATTAAAGAAAGGGGGCGGGAGGCAACATACAGGACCATATGTCCTTAGGACTATGATCAAAGCACGAATGATGCCGTCTCTTAATCCCTTAGAAGGCACCATCTTCCTTTGGGAAAGTGCCGGGGGTGGGGATGACTGATTCGTCGGTTTCCCCTTCGCAGGAAAACACTCCTGTTCCTACATGGTTTCTCCTTCGGGGTATCCTATCCACGGGTTTGGATTTTATGGAATCCACCCCTTCTGCATGAGTCTTCCTCCTACAACCTCTGTTGTAGAGGTCTTCTTTCGTGAAGGGGAATGAATATTAGTGACAAGCATTGATCTTTTTTGCCAGAAAAGGACTGCTGCCTCCTGTTAGATTCCTCTTTGCGATCAATTTTATTCGAGAAAGGAATAGAGGGCTTCTCCCCATTTCCGTGCAGACTTATCGTGTCTCGACTAGCGCTTCAGTCTACGAGTCCTGCCGAAGACAGGTCACATACAGTGGCACCCACTGACTGTGACCCACTTGGTCATATACTCATCATTGTTTTTCCTTTTTCACGCCGGTGATTATATTGAGGCCATTCCTCAGGAAAACAATGAAAGAGCTTTCCCCTTATGTCCAGCACGCCTCGCTAACCCTAGGAAGGTCAAATGAGGTTATCAGGATCGTGTTCGTGACAGAGACACAGGTCGTATACTAGTCACGGAATCTCTCTCCCTCTCATACAGATAACCCAGAGCTCTGAAGGTTTTAGGGCAGAGTCTGTCTATAATGTTTTCAAGCAGCTCCTTTGTCACACAAACCATGCCATTGGTCGGGTGGATACATGTCCAATCTTCACTTCACCCTACCTACAAGACGTGACCCGCAGAAGACCCGATACCATTTCTCTATCACTCGTGTGGTGGTGACACAAGAAGTGGTTTGATAATACCTCGGGCTTCTTGTTGGATAAGTAGCAGAAGGTTAAAGGCATTGGCTACCCGGGGTAAGACTGGGATGAATGAAAGTATATGCCTTGCTCTTTTACTTTCATCATCTTTCCCTCCTTTGGGGAACCACGCCTTGGGTCCCTTTGCAAGCTGGCTTCAACCTCTGCAGGTAATAAGCACTTCCCTTGTGTAACCAAGTATAGTTTATTTTTGCATACTTGTACACGTCCCCAATGTCTCCTGCGAGGTAGACCTTAGGGAACGTCTTTTTATGTATAGGGTTCATATTTAATCTAGGAACATTCTTACTTAGATGTTCTTATGATATCCCTCACAACTACTTTAGTCGCTCAGGCCGCTGTCATACTCACTTGTATTGATAAGGGAGGTGGCAAGGTTTCCCTCGATTACAGTCTAATACTGTACTAGGTAAACCCGGGTCAAGGACTAAGCCAGTAGTCGAACTTACCACCCTCCTAAGAGTGAGCCTTCTACATAAATAACGAAAGGTTTGTTAGTATGGGAACAAATGACAAATTCGGAGATAATTTGTATTTTTGCCTAACTAATACAAACCTGTAGTTTTTTTTATATAAATTGGTCCGCCATCACCTGTCCCGCTGTAAGTCCTGCCTGCAATCAAAGAGTGACGTGGTTTATTGAACCGTGAGTAGATATAAGTGGCTGGGTACCCTCCAGCCACCCCTTACCTATCCACTGTTAGTGGTTAGGTAGAGTTGCCACATAGCACTTTAAATCTAATGGCTACCTTCCAGCTCTGCTGAAAGCATATTCCACATAAATAACTACAGATTTTCATTAGTTAGGGAAAAATACAAATTATTTCCAAATTTATCATATATATATATATATATATATATATATATATATATATATATATATACAACTATATCTATATTTCTCTTATCAAGGGTCAATTTAACCCCAAGGTTCAAATTCAATTCACTAAATTTTATGCCAAAGAATTCATATGGAGAAATATAAAACCATTAAATTTAATACATATAATTAAACACACAAAATACATATATGTATATATATATATATATATATATATATATATATATATATATATATATATATATATACAGACAGTATATATATATGTATATATATACATATATATATATATACATATATATATATATATATATATATATATATATATATATATATATATATATATATATATCCTGAAAGCTGTCTTCCAGTCTAGTTTGAAAATATGATTCATATTTTGGGTGTTTATTGCCTGCTATATATAATTATTTAATTTACAATGCATATCCTTCTCTTCCGGTGATTGTCTGCTTTTGCTTATTTCATTACACAAATATTTGGCAAAATGTTACCATTATAAACTATTAAATCTAGTCAAATCTGGGTTACTTTTATCTGTTATTCAGTGATTTGAAATTGTTCAGCTTCAATCATTTATTTATATATTTTGATACAACCTTCTGATTCAATATAGAAACACTCGCAGGACGTTTGAAATATCTAAGTTCCACCGATTCAACTGCCTGATTAGGAAGATCATTCTAAAATCTGGTCATAGCTTGAATAAAACTGCTAGAAAATTGTGTAGCATTGAGCCTTAAGATGCAGAAAGCATGACTATTAGATTTAACTGAATACCTAGTATTACGAGCGGAGTGGTACTGTCTAAGAAGATCTGAATGCAAAGGATGGTCAGAGTTATAAAAAATTATATGCAACATGCATAAAAAAACTAATTGAATGACAGTGACAGAGATTCATATCTAGATCAAGAATAAGAAATTTGATGGAACGCAAGTTTTTGTCCAAAAAGTTAAGATAAGATTTAGCATCTGAAGATCAGACAGGAGAGCAATACTCGAAACAAGGTAAAATAAAAAGAAAGAGAGAGAAAACTCTTCTTCTCAATAGATTGATAACCAAAAATCTTAAAAGACTTTCTCAATAAACAAGGTTTTTTTTTTTTTCAATTGAAGAAGAAACAGACCGAATGTATTTCTAAAAATTAAATTTTCTATAAAAATATCGCAACAAAGAATTTAAGAGATGTATAGAGTTGAAGAAACATTATCAATGCTGAGATCTGGATGTTGAGGAGCCACTATCTTCAATTTCATGCCCCATAATTTGCACCATGCACTAATGTTAGCTAGACCTCTATTAAGGAGTTCAGCAACCCCAGATCCACATGATGAAATTGAAGGAAAGAGAGTAGCATCATCACAAATGCAACGAGCTCTTTGTCTAGGGCAAAACATATATCATGTGTATTTAGTATGAATAGTAATGGGTCAAGGACACTACCCTGAGGAACACCAGATATTACATTCCTATACTCACTATGGTGCCCATTAGCAACAACCCTTTGCAATCTATTACTCAAAACTTCAATAATAATGCTAGGAAAAGACTTACCTACTCCCAAATGTTGTATATGGTGTTGGTTATCGAAGTTGAATACTTCCTTCAAACATACCTGGAACAATAATATTTAATAGTAGAGAATGTTCCTATCCCAGTATCTTCGCTGATTTGTCTTCTGGTTGGATGGGATATAATCAGAGACCTCTTATTAAAAAAATTTTAATGCTTAAAGCTTACATTACAGCTCTACTACTGTCTGACTTGATGTAACTCTCAAGTGAGAATATGTAAATAAAACTCGTACACATATACATAAAAATAATAAATGAGCATCACTCTCAAAAAGATAGGATCCTACTGCAATAAAAAAGTAAGAAGAATCACATGCTAACTTTAAGACAATTAATTGATGATTAAATCCTTCATAACATTCGCTGCTACTCTTAGAAACTATGTTAAAACATGTTCCAGCAATGTAATACTGTGCAACATTACTCTTAATACCAGTAGCGCATATAGTATTTCAGTACAAAATATATAATAGTTTCCTCCCCTTAACTTGACATTGTACAAAACTTTACAAATCTAATCTCTAAGGGGGCTTCCCTTTATTCATCCTATAGGGAAGAACTCTAACTACATCCTGTACTGGTACATGAACAGATTTTGAATCTACATCTGATTTTTGAGCATATTGGTTAATATTTGATTTAACTACTTCTGAAAATTTTTCATCTCTAACATTCACATGACCTACAGGATTTTTATTTAACAGCTGTAATTGATAAACATGACGTTTTACAATATTTCCATCAACGTGAACATCATAATGTAAATTTATCTATTTTACAATTTCTACTGGTACCAACTTTTCTGGAGTATTGTATGATCTTACCATGACATTAGAATAAAAGGAAAAAGTATTACTTTTGGGAAACATTCTAATTGATTATACGCTTTTTCTTCTAAATCACATTGCAAACTTGGATACAACAAATCTAACTTACACCTAATCCTCTTCCCCATCAATAAATTTGATGGTGTGACACCTGTTGTACTGTGCGGTGTTGTTCTATAAGACAATAAAAACTTTGACACATTAAAAAATATGTTATTTGAATTTGCTTTTCTGCATTTCATGTTATGCTTAAATGTTTGAACAAATCTTTCAGCCTCTCCATTCGTGGGCAAGTGATACGTTGCTGAAAATGTATGATTAATACCATTTACTTCACAAAAATCTTTTGAGTGAGGTAAACTGTGGACATTATCAGTTACAATTCTTTCTGGAATTCCATGTGAAGAAAAATTTTTCATTAATTCTTGAATTGTGGTGTAACATGTTGTCTTCATTGGAATTACTTCTGGCCTCTTACTGTAAGCATCTACAACTATCAAAATCAAATAACCTAAGAAAGGACCTGCAAAATCTATGTGCACTCTTTGCCATGGATACCTGGGTAATTCCCATGGGTGCCTTCTAGCAAATTGAGGATTGCTCTGTTGGGTAATACAACTCATACAATTTCTTACAAATAATGCAATAACTCTATCTACACTTGGCCACCAGACAAAAGTTCTTGCAATAGACTTTGATCTGACAATACCTTGGTGATCAGCATGTATTTTAGACAAAAGCTTATTCCTCAGTAAACTAGGAATAATTACTTTTGACCCTTTCATTATACAACCTTGTGCTATACTCAATTCACTCCATATATCTTTATAGGGCTTACAATTTACATCATTTCTACATAAGTCCCTACCTGTCATTAAACTCTCTAAAACCTTACTAAGTATTGGGTCTTTCTTGGTATTGTGTACAATATCCTTGCCTGTAATGGGTACATCATATAGTGAAACTAGCCATAAACTGTCAATATACTCTTCCAGTGCTTTGTCTACTGGAAATCTAGATAAAGCATCTGCATTACCAATCTTTGATGTAAGACGATATTCTATATCATAATGATATGCTGCTAACGTAATTGCCCAACATTTTAGTCTTGCAGCTACCAATGTAGGTAAACATGCTTTTGGACCCAATATTGCTAATAGAGGTTTATAATCAGTAACAAGTGTGAACGTTTTCCTTCCATAAAGATACATATGAAATTTCTTAACTCCATACACTAATGCTAAACCTTCTTTTTCTATGTGAGAGTAATTCCTTTCTGCCTTGTTCAGTACTCTAGAAGCGAAAGCTTTTCTGTTCCATCCGGCATTATATGAGATAATACTGCGCCTAAACCTATGTTCAATGCATCAAAAACTAATTGAAGTGGTAAATCGATTTGATAATGTGCTATAAATGTAAGTGATGTTATTCCTTGCTTGATTCTTTCAAAAGATACCTGACAATCTTTAGTCCAATTCCACTCTACACCCTTATTCAGCAAGTTATACAATGGATGTGCGATTGTAGATAAATTCTGAATGAAATTTCCATAAAATGTTACTGAACCTAAAAATTATTGTAATTCCTCAACATTTTCTGGTACCTTTGTTGATTTCACTGCTCTAATTTTCTCCTTAGTCTTGTGAATACTTTTGTCATTTATAAAACCTAAATATTCCACTGACTCAACTTCTAAAATACATTTGCTCTTATTTACTCTAATATTATGTTCCTTCAATTTCTTCAGAACTACCCGTAATCTTTCTCTATGTTCTCTTTTATCTTTACCAGAGACTAAAATATCATATATGAAAATAAATACTCCTTGTGTTCCTGAAAAAAATCTTATCCATTGTTTATTGCCATATAGCTGGACTGCTTGCTACTCCATAAGTTAATCTCTTTGGCCTATGAAAACCTAAGGATGTATTTACTGTGCAAAGTTCTTGTAAATTTTCATCTCTGGGAAGCTGTTGAAATGCTTCTCTGAGATCTAACTTAGAAAATACAGTACATCCTGACATAGTTGCAAACATGTCTTTTGGATTTAGTAATGGATGTTGAGCTACCTGAAGCTGTGGATTCAATGTTACCTTGTAATCTCCGCATAACCTAACCTGACCATTTTCCTTTACAATAGGAACTAATGGTGTAGCCCAATCTGAGTATTTAACCTTTTCCCAAGAAACTTCACTTTCTAACATTTTGATTTCTGTTTCAACTGCACTTTTCAATACATATGTTACTGGTCTTGGAGCAGAAAATGTAGGAGTACAATATGATTTTAAAACTAAAATTGCCTTTGCATTCTTTACTGTACCAACTTTATCTTCAAATAGGTCTTGAAGCTCTGATATGATATTATCCACAGACACTTCATTCTTGTGTTCATCTTGTGCACCTTTAACCTTCAAAATACTAGGCCAATCTAATTTCATAAAATGAAACCAGTTGAAACCTAGTAAAGTTTGGCCTTTACCTTTAACTACCGTTAATGGCATTCTGTCTAACTTCTGATCTTTATACTGTACTTCTACGTTCGAAACACCAATTACCTAAATATCAAAACCATTATAACCTTTCAAAACACTATTTGTACCTTCTAATAACAAGTTAGGAATAGTTTTAGCAGTTTTCTCAGACAAAATTGATACATCAGCTGGTTTACCATTTATGATCACTTCTACCAATATACACAGAATTAATGCAAAATGCAAAATCAGTTTCTGACCTATCCTGATAATCATGAGCATTTTCCACATTATTCTTTTGGCCCATAGTATCAACTGCTGCATTTGTTTTCTTTGCGTGCTGTTTAGGGAATCTACAAACATTTGAAAAATGTCCTGTCTTTCTACAATTCTGACATGTTTGTCCTACAGCAGGGCATTTCCTTGCTTCGTAAGCAAGATGATCAGTTTCACCACACCTATAGCATTTGGGTTTTCTTGTTGCTTCTGCGTATAGGTCTGATTTTGATATTTGTGAGCATTAGAGTTCGGCAATTTCCTATAACTAGGCTTTGACGTATTTTTTCTCTGATTCTCATTGTCTTTTAACTTTGAGCCAATCTTGCTAATTTTAGAATTTCCATTCTATTGCTTGTAGAATTACCTATTATATTACTTTGTCTATTTGACGTTTCTAGAGCTCTGCCTATAATCAATACCTTCTCTAGTGTTAAATCTTTATCTTGCAATAATTTTTTTTTAGTTCTTATGATGTGCAATGAGCAATAAGTTGATCCATGATAACAATTCTTAATTCTAGAAATCCCCATGAAACAGATAAATTCTTGAGTCTAGTCACAAACGCATCTAAACTCTCGGGGTCTTTGTGATATTCCTATGCTTTAAATTCATACTTTTCAAATAATTTATTGACCTGAGGGGCAAAATATGTGGTAAGAGCCTTAATCGCAGCGTCACTAGTGTCATCGGTGGGTTTTAGTGTCTTAAACACGTCTCGAACCTCTCTACCGGCAGTGTGCAGTAATAACGCCTTCTTCTGTGCATCTTTCATACTACCTAAAGCTTCAATGTAAATCTTAAATTCCTCACGCCATTTTTGTCGTGTTGCAACAGAATTGGGTTCAGCAACAGTGCTAAACTTCTCTGGATGCTCGATGTCCAGGGACATTTTGACTTCTTACCTGAAGTAGGTTAGGCAAATGAAATCTACAAGATTAACTAGTTACTCACTGACAAAGTTAATTCTAACCTAATTCCTGTGTTAATTGTACCTCTTGTGTGTTTGTGTATTCAATTGTTGTAGTATTAAATTTTTTTTTATGTAAACTACCATTGTCTTATGGTGAAATTTTACCACCTAATGCCTACTGGTAACAAATTTTAATCCTACCTTACTTGCTCCTACCAGTATAATATATAATATAGGATGTTTGCTTCTTACTTGACATTGAGCTTGAATGTAGAAATGTGTTGTGGTGTTCCTCTTGTTTACTGCATACCTGATGCTGCTGCTGCTGCTGCATGGGGCTACATCTAGTTGTCTCTTCTGCTGTTGCATTTCTCTGCATGGGTTCCGTCTCAGCGGTAGTCGCCAAATGTTCTATATGATGTTGGTTATCAAAGTTGAATACTTCCTTCAAACATACCTGGAACTATAATATTTAATAGTAGAGAAGTTCCTATCTCAACATCTTCACCAAGTTGTCTTCTGGTTGGAAGAGATATAAGCAGAGACTTCTTTTTAAAATACGTTTAGTGCACAAAGCTTACATTACCGCTCTACTGTCTGACTTGTTGTGAATCTCAAGTGAGAATATTTAAACAAAACTCGTACACTTATGTACAAAAATAACATGTAAACAAAACTCGTACACATACATACAAAAATAACAAATGAGCATCACTCTCAAAAGGATTGGCTCCTACTGCAATACAAAAGTAAGAAGAATCACATCCTAACTTCAGGACAATTAATAAACGAATAAATCCTTCATAACATACGCTACTACTCTTATAAACTATGTTAAAACATGTTTTATCAATGCAATACTGTGCAACATTACTCTTAATACCCGTAATGCATATAGTATTAACAGTACAAAACAGATAACATCAACTGTTTGAATTTGAAAACAGGGGAAACATGATTACCATTGTCAAAGGCAGCACTAAAATCAAAGCCAATCTTACGAACTTCCTGAACACAACCAAGGGATTTCTGTACAGCAATGGATATTGTAAGAAGGGCATCAAATGATCCAAGGTCTTAACGAAAGGCAAATTACAAACTAGGGAACAGATAATTGCCTGTATCAACGTTTTGCCAAAAGACATTTAAAAACTTAAAATAATATGGGAGTTGATGAAAATGAGTTGGAATTAGCTGGAGTAGAGTTCCACAAATACATTGTACATAATGGGGTCAATCCATCTTCAAAAATCCCCTTTCTAATCTTCAGTATTAGGTTCTCTCCTTATTCTAACTCTGTTACTCAATTCTATCCAAATATCTCGCCAATAATCACAATAATGTGTAAACTAAACTTGGTTTTTTCCTAATATGCCAATTGAATTATTTGATGTCATATACAACTCCCCCACTAATATATTTTTCTACTTTTGCCTTCGCCAAAAACAAAGATAGTACAGTTACTAATTCTTCAAAAAGTGCTTAGAGAACCTCTTGCTAACTTGCTGAAAATAACAGATAATTTTGGAGCTAAAAGATAAGCATGAAAAATACGATATGAGTCTACTCCTTCATAAGCATCAAGGTCCATCAAGGGAGTGTTAATCTCTCATTACTCTTCTTATCGTCAAACACATCAGCCAAAAGAGTTGCCTTTTCCTTTGGAGAGTGAGTGACAGAGCCATTTGATTCAAGTTAAAGAGTAACTGTCAAGTCTTCACCAAAGAGTGCAGATTTAAGGGTAGCCCACCTCTCAAGTTCCTGGGTTGTACCAGAAAGGGGTTATTTTATGGTTGAATTGTATTCCTTTACAGTTGAAGCTTAAGTTCTCTCAGAAACAGCTCTTAGCTAAGTTTAGTTATTCCAAGTCAAATCGGATCTGTTACCCTTCCAAAGATGATAGGCCTCCTGCTTCTCCAAATAAATACGTCTGCAATCATCATTGAACATTGTTTGTCTTTCACTCGGTACTTTGGCACACGAGAAGGGATACGCCTATCAATTATTCAATTATGTTGACCAGATTCTCATTCAAAAGAACAACAGGCTCAACTGCTTTATACAATTTAGACGTCTTCAAATTCAAAAGATCACTCAAAAGGCCATTCCAGTCTGCTTGAGATTTTATATAGATCTTACACGAGTATGACGCATGAGGAACGGGCTGCTCGGTCTTAACTACTAATGAAATCAAGGCATGATCAGATGTCCCAACTGGAAAACCAATCTTACTTGATATAAGTGCAGGGAAGTCAGAGTAACTAGGTCCAAGTAGTTGCCAGACCTTTGAGTAGCTTCACTCATGATTTGCGCAAAACCTTATTCAGAGGCAAAATCCAAAGGTCTTAAGCTTTGGCGATCAGAAGAAGAAACAAATTTTAACCTCCCCTTATGGCGAGCATTGAAATCAGCAAGAACAAAAGAGGCATTTCTATCATCTTGTATCTTAGCCATAATGGTAAGAAGACAATTGAAGGTGGAATCATCCAAATCTGGATTTCGGTAGACCGAGAACAAATTGTAGTTGTTATTCCAGCCACAAACTTCTACTACCTGAATTTCATGACATCCACATTCGTAGCAGGACTTAAGAGAAGCAGGGTACTCAGTCCTGATATTATCATCATTATCATTATTACCTCCAACAAGGAGGTTATAAAATCGAGCCGGTTTATTTATTCATTTATTTGTCTGTGGGCAGGATTACATCAAAACTACTCAACAGATTTTGAAGAAATTTTCACCACTGATAGATCTTAAGCCATGAACGACTCCATTAACTTTTGGAGATAATCTGGTACCGGATCCGGATTCTAGATCCTGATTTGCATTTTTCACAATTTTAAAGATTAAATCAGAACAAATTGACACATTGGATTTTCATCAAATTTTAACAATGGATCGGTATTATGCATTGGAAGAAACCATTAAATTTTGGAGGTTATACGGACCAAGATCACGATTCTGGACTAATATAACCCTTTTCACCATCTACTGTACAGTCAGCAAATGAAAAGTGAGAGGCGATGCCCGTAGATTTTAGTTGACTATTGCCAATATTCCTTTGCAGACTTCTAAAATTTCTGATTGCTCTTATTATTATCATTATTATTATTATTATTATTATTATTATTATTATTATTATTATTACTACTACTACTACTACTACCAGCGAAGCTACATTCCTAGTTGAAAAAGTGGGATGCAATAAGCCCTAGGGCTCCAACAGGGAAAGAAGCAAGGAAATAAATAAACTACTAGAGTAACAATGGACATATGAAATAATCAATCTTAAGAAGAGTAACAGTATTAGAATAAATCTTTCATTTATAGAGTATAAAAACTTAGAAAAACAAGAGGAAGAGAGATGAGATAGAATAGTATCCCCGTGTGTACCCTCATGTAAGAGAACTCTACCCCAAGACAGTGGGAGACCATTGTACAGAGGCTACGGCACTACCCAAGAATAGAGAACTATGGTTTGATATTGGAGTGTCCTTCTCCTAGAAGAGCTGTTAACCATGGGTAATGAGTCTCTTCTACCCTTACAAAGAGGAAAGTAGCTACTGAACAATTACAGTGCAGTAGGTAACCCCTTGAACGAAGAAGAATGGTTTGATATTCTAGGTGTTTTAGGCGTATGAGGACAGAAGAGAATGTGGAAAGAATAGGGCAGATTATTCGGTGTATGTGTAGGAAAAGATAAAATGAGCCTTACCCAGAAAGAGGGATCCAATGTAGTACTGTTTGGCCAGTCAAAGGACCTAATAATATTCTAGAGGTAGTATCTCAACGGGTGGCTTGTGCCCTGGCCAACATACTACCTTATGTGTCTGTTTTTGTCTGTGTGTGTATATTTATCTGCACGCGTGAAACTGTTTATGAAAATTTATAGTTTTGTTACTAATTTACATGATGATTATTTTACCCCTAATTATTCTGACACAAATAACCCATTGATTATAAGAAAGTACTCCTGACGAGCAATCGAGTGTACGCCATTCATGGTATATAACTCCGATGACAGTTACATTATCCACCTTAGTTCAAATTCTGGTCAGGGTTGGAGGGCATATCAAAATTTCCCTTGTGTATGTCATCCATTTGGTAAAGTGTAAACAATATTTATTGGCTATTTGAGATTAATTTTCTATTATATTGTGCATATGGTAGTTTTATCATTATTGTTTGTCTAGTAAATTGTATTGTATAATGAAAAAAGCTTAATCGCCTCTGAGGAAAGAAGACATTCTATTTCCAAGAGAAAGTAGTAAAACAATGAGTCTAACGTCCTTGTCGCTCTCTCTCTCTCTCTCTCTCTCTCTCTCTCTCTCTCTGCTGTGAGGTCATTGGGTAGAACCACCGCAATCCGCCATCGATCTGTTCAACTCCAAGACATTTCAAGCAACCTCGCTCCATTGTGAAAGAGGATTTTTAGGCCTACTAGATCCTTACTGACGTCATAGTTTTACTCCGATAGGCCTAAGATGGGATTTAATATGTAAGATGCATTCATTAAGTTTATATATATATATATATATATATATATATATATATATATATATATACTTTATATATATATATATGTATATATATATATATATATATATATATATATATATATATATATATATATAGATATAGATAGAGGCTTCCATAACAGTGTGGCGCAAGCGGAGATTATTCTCTCTCTCTCTCTCTCTCTCTCTCTCTCTCTCTCTCTCTCTCTCTCTCCGATAGGCCTAAGATGGGATTTGATATGTAAGATGCATTCATTAAGTTTATATATATATATATATATATATATATATATATATATACTTTATATATATATATATATATATATATATATATATATATATATATATATATATATATATATATATATATATATATATGTACTGTATATATAGAGGCTTCCATAACAGTGTGGGGCAAGTGGAGATTATTCTCTCTCTCTCTCTCTCTCTCTCTCTCTCTCTCTCTCTCTCTCTTCAAAAATTAATGTGATGTTACCAATCACCTATGTAGTTAGCTGTTATTACCAATACTTACACAATTTTATGTATGCCTTTAATGCGTATGGCGATAATATTTAAGGTTTTTAATTCATTCCTTATATAATAATGCCCACTATTTCTTAAGATAGTATGGTTATACTGAACGAAACTAATAATAATTTGCATTACCAGGAAGCAAAATAGTTTCTGAATAGCGATAAAAAATAGATTTTTAGTCTACAATCTGTGTGCTGTAATGAAAACTCTTCGAACGTCACCGTAGGTCTATCTCTCTGGTGGCTGGAAATGATGGGGGTAAATCCCTTTTACTCTCCTATCAGCAGGCCTATGGTTGTGACGTCATTACTCTTCCCGGGGTAACAACGCAGCTTCTACTGAAAATGAGAGTTAAATCAATACATACACACGTGCAGTTGTCATGGTAGTGAAGTGTAGTATGGGTTGTCTAATGATCATACCAAATGTTTTTAAAGGCTGACGTTGAATATAAAATTGAAAGTTCACCTTCAAAATATCTGTAGGGCAAAAACATAAACTCGTAAAAAGAATTGGAAAACAGTACCATAGCGATATAAAAGACATACGTGTTTTATAATAACCCTTAAAGCTTTTGTATCCAACTTAATGATTGCTAGGTCTTCTATGATAGGTATATACAGTATATAAAAAGCATATGTATATATATATATATATAGTAAATATATATATATATATATATATATATAATTTATATATATATATATATATATATATATATATATGTATATATATATATATATATATATATATATGTAAATATATATATGGTATATGTATATACGTATATAGTATATATATATATATATATATATATGTATATATACAGCTGATATATATATGTATATATAATTTATATGTATATGATTTGTATATATTTGTATATACAGTATATATATATATATATATATATATATATATATATATATATATATATATATATATATACTGTTTATATATAAATGTATATATATATATATATATATATATATATATATATATATAAATATATATATACATATATATATATATATATATATATATATATATATATATGAGGTAAATCAGTTGTTGTTTGCGGATGATACTGTACTGGTTGCAGACTGGGAAGAGAAGCTTGGCCGATTAGTGACAGAATTGGAAGGGTATGTGAGAGAAGGAAGTTGAGAGTTGATGTGGGTAAGAGTAAGGTTATGAGAAGTAGGAGAAGGGAAGGTGGTGCGAGGTTGAATGTCATGTTGAATGGAGAGTTACTTGAGGATTGGATCAGTTTAAGTACTTGGGGTCTGTTGTTGCAGTAAATGGTGAAGTGGAAGCAGATATACGTCAGAGAGTGAATGAAAGATGCAAAGTGTTGGGGCAGTGAAGGGGGTGGTAAAGAATAGAGGGTTGGGCATGAATGTAAAAAGAGCTCTGTATGAGAAAGTGATTGTACCAACTGTGATGTATGAATCGGAGTTGTGGGGATTGAAAGTAACGGAGAGACAGAAATTGAATGTGTTTGAGATGAAATGTCAGAATTATGGCTGGTTTATCCGAGTAGATAGGGTCAGGAACAAAGTAGTGAGGGTAAGAACGGGTGTAAGAAATGAGTTAGCAGCTAGAGTGGATATGAATGTATGTATGTTGTTTGGCCATGTTTAGAGAATGGAAAATGGCTGTCTGATAAAGAAAGTGATGAATGCAATAGTTGATGGGAGAAGTACAAGAAGAAGGCCAAAGTTTGGGTGGATGGATGGAGTGAAGAAAGCTGTGGGTGATAAGAGGATAGCTGTGAGAGAGGCAAGAGAGCGTGCTAGAAAAGGGATTTTGACGTAGGAAAAATCTATTTCTTGGGAGAGACCTGTGACGCCCGGTGAAAAGTCCTTCTTTCTACCTTTTCTGATATAAATCTTCCAAATATACCAGAGAAAAATAAAAGCATGGAATGCAGAGGTTACTATCCTCGCGCGAGCACCTCGTGAGTGTCGTGTATACATCAGGGGCGTGTGAAAACCACTATTCACAGGCTGTATTCCAAATAGATAACTCCTTCATCAAAGGGAAGGGCCGTAACAAAGACCCCAGAAACCACACTTGTACCACGCCACCGCCACCTTCTAGGTCATCCTTCTGTTTTGTACTTGCCCGCTAAGTCGTCAATTGTTTTGATCGGTGTTTTCGCAAGTGATTGTCGTTAATTCAACATGACTGACGATGCTACTTCACCTTTACCAATGTTAAGTACCATAGTTTGTTTTGACAGTTTATTTCAGTACTGGGCATTTGTTCTTTTTCCAGTAATGTGGATTTTAGTTTAGGAAGCGGTTGGCCTGCCTCGGTATCGGCAGCCATTTTGGTTTTGTTCGCTTTGGTAGTTTTTCAAGTTAATATTGCCCATCTGGTACTCTGTCATCTAGGTTATATCACTTACGTTTTATGACCAATTTTATTATCATTATTTATTATTGTTTTTACTATGGTAATTATTGCTAGCAAGTCCAATTTGGACCAACGAAGAATATCGATCTAGTCTTTGTTATAGATTTGTACACGCCTCAGGAAGGTGCTTGTTTTAGACTATATCTTTATGTTTATTTGTTACGTTGTCGTTATTCTTCGTTCTTGGTTATTACAATTTTTATCATTATTCTTATCATATTATTGTGTGATTTTGGTTCTTTATTATGTAACCATGAGAGCATGAGCATAGAGTGCTCGTTTTCTGTTACTACAGTTACGAGTTACCCTCTCTCTCGTTTTCTTTATTAAGCTCGAGTAAGGGAGGTGGATTCCCCGTTTTCCGTTTTATACGGTCACGAGTTATTCCTGCCTCCTCTTCTTCTCCGGGTTGATGATATTACGTTTGATGATATTCACGTTTTATTGATGTGGTTACTGTTAATATAGCTAGCACTATTAATAAGTTCCGTTAGTGTATGAGTCATTATTTTGGGATCGCTTTATGCCGACACCTGTAGCTCCGCCTTGAGTTATACTCCGCTATAATGGATACTCATTGGGTGAGAACTAGTCAGATATTTGGAGTGCAACGGTGAAATCCGGCACTCAGACTCCGGCTGAGGCCTTTTGCACACGAACCTTTGTCATGATTAATCACAATTACATTATTACGGTCCCTTTTTTCATCGAATCTCCGGCTTCACTGGAGATAACACAGACGTTCAGCATTGAGGTTAATATTATCTTACCGCTGAGGTTCACGATTTCACGATGACGGACCTTTGTCACCGGATCTCCGGTGGCAACAGAGATCACTCAGACGTTCAGAACCGGGGTTTACATTATTTTACCGATGAGGTTTATAGTTACATGTTACGTGGTTACTGGATATTAGTATTCTATTGATTCATCTGTTCACTGACCAGAGTCTCAAGGAACAGTAAATAGTCTCTCATGGCATGGTTGGTTTCGACCTGGCTTTTCATTAGAAGGGGCTAGCGTTC
>NC_090725.1:179131867-179136867 GCF_036898095.1 Palaemon carinicauda
GATGACCCTTATCCCTGCTCAGAGGTCCCATGTGGTAACCATGTGGACCGACCCACTCCTCCGCCGATGGAAGGGCGCCGGTCTTCAGACCCGATAGGTCCCTAGAGCCGCCAACCCTCCGCCCGGCGTGACCTTACGGCCATTTATCTGCTGCCGGTGACCGGCTCCTCGACCCCTCTGTGGGTAGGTGAGCGTTCCTCCGCCCGCGGAGCGGCAATTTTATCCTCCGCTCAGCGGCCCACTGTAGCCGATCGGTTCCCATAGGAAGAAGAAGCCTTTTCAGGCATGCTGAGGACGCCATTCAGGTCGCCGCTAAGGGATACTTCTCCGGGGAGGAGAGCTACTGACCTGTCCCCCAGATCCCTTGAGTGGATTTTCATCCGGTAGGCAGCGCTGTCTCCCCTCCCCCGGTCTTCAAGGACCATCCACGCAGGGGAGGACCAGATTACCATATAGGGGTGCTGCCCTTCTAGGTCTCTCTCATATGGCTTCGAGTCTCTGCACCCCACCCCAGCGCCGAAACGGAGCTGAAGAGGAGCGGCGCAGAACTCCCTCGGAAGGGAGATCGGACTGCCGGGAGAGGCGATCTCTAGACCCAGGGCAGTGTACCTCCGGTAGAACACATGTATATGGAGAGGAGACTTCAGAGATGGGAGCCCGGAACCACCAGCAGGACGAGGTAGTGGAAGAAGGGTCGTCCTTCCGGAGAGTATTATGTCTCATGAGAAAGTTCAACGACCTACCCGATCCTGTTCCGGTGCAAGTTCGACCCCACGACACCGGTCTGGAACGCCGTTTTGGAGCCCCTAGGGAGGCAAGGCTCTCCCTGGTCCCTTCCCTCGCACAAGACATCAAACAGAGGTTTAGAAGAATCAGAAATGCTGCCATGGAGCCGAAAGGATTGAACAGGCCCCACTGTGCTCCAAACCTTTTACCCTTTCCGGAGGTCAAACACACACGATTCTATACTCCGGAGGGGATCTCCCAGGGGCATCAGCCGTCAGAAGTGAACTTGGTTGCCCTGGTACCCAGTTCCACGGAAGATAGACTGTTGGGCAGGACCGTGGGTTTCACGGTCCAGGAGACAACATCCATGGAAGTGGTTGCATGGGCATCTGGAGATGCGGCTTCCTGGCTAGACCTATGGTCCACTGCCCTGGTTTCCTTCACCCTGGAGAACGATTTGAAGAGCGGCCCGGCGAAGGAACAGTTTCTGGAGTTGGCAGTCTCAGGATCGAGAGCCATAGCCTTCTCAGCAAGTCAATCCTATACCGTAGCATCGAATTGTGTCCTGCGTAGGAGGGATGTCATCCTCCATAGGCTGCCAAGGAATTTCCCGGACAGGGAGTTGAGGACTTAGGGAGGCCCCCATTGTCAGGGAAGCTCTCTTTCCCGAGGAACTATTAGACAAGTGGAGGAAGGAGAGTCATGACGCAATGCTTCACAGGGCGTCCGAGCCGTCGTCATCTTCAAACACACGCTCCCTATACCGGCCTCATGATCAGGGTAGGGCCAGGCCCCAGTCAGGTTGGCGACTTTCTGTGCTGCTGGCCCAAGCCCCATCCTCCTCGCGTTGGGCTCCTCCGACTCAGCCCCCCTCAGGAGGACAAAGGCCAGCCGCAGGTGGAAATAAGCACAGAGCTCCTAACAGGGGAACATGTAATGGCCGCTTCTTCAAGCGAAAGTAGGGGACGAGGCCCCTCTCCCCGGTGACCTTCAGGGATAGCGGGCTGCCTCAGTTCAAGGTGGAGAAATTGGGCAGTGGTTGGGGCGGACAAGTGGACAGTTCAAGTGTTGAAGGAAGGGTACCGTATTCATTTCAAGGGCCCCACCCCTATGTTGGTATTGGGCCTCAAAACATCCTCCCTCCACCCCAAGTAGGAAGTACGTCGGTCGGCCTTAGAAAGGGAAATTCAAGACCTACTCCTCAAAAGAGCTATCCAGGAGGTGCCCCCAGACCTACTGGAATTCTTCAGCCATCTGTTCTTGGTGGAGCAAGCCTCAGGTGGTTGGTGTCTGGTCGTCTATCTCTCGGCCGTCAATTGCTTCGTTGACAGGACCATGTTCAAGATGGAAACAGCCAGTACGGTCCTGGTAGCTATCAGGGAAGGGGATTTTATGCTATCCCTAGACCTCAAAGATGCATATTTCCAGATTCCAGTGCACCCGCCCAGCAGGAAGTTCCTCAGGTTCAGGTTGGTAAGAAACAGTCTTCCAGTTCCGTACCCTCTGCTTTGGCTTGTCGACCGCGCCTCAGGTCTTCACCAGTCTTCTCCCTGGTCTTCCAGTGGGCTCACAAGAGAGGGATAAGACTATTGAGGTATCTGGATGACTGGTTACTCCTCTCAGGGCCCAGAGAACAGTTGTCAGAGCAGAGGGACGAGTTAGTGACCTTCTGCTGAGAACTGGGGGTAGTGTTCAACTGGGAGAAGTCAGAACCCTCCCCAACCACGAGGACAGTGTATCTGGGGATGGAGATATGCTCTGTGGAAGCCAGGGCTTTCCTGATGAAGGAGAAGGTTGGGAATCTGGAAAGCAGGGCAAAGCCCCTCATCAGGGGAAAACCGGCATCGTTGAAGGAGTGGCAGAGGCTGGTAGGCCACATGGTGTCATTGGAGAAGCTAGTTCCCAAAGGAAGGTTGATAGTGCGCCCGGCCCAGTGGGACCTGAAGGAGGTACAGGCCCTAGCAATGAAGTATCCACCCCCAACGCTTCCCCCATCCCAGTCAACCATAGAGGCACTCCAGTGGTGTTTGGAACCAAAGAACAACCGAGCAGGAGTTTCACTCCTGGATCTTCCCCTGGATCCTTCGGTTCATGGATGCATCCAGAGAAGGATGGGGAGCCCACCTACCGGATAAAACAGCCGGAGGTCGGTGGTCCTTGGAGGAGAAAATCCTCCACATAAACAAACTTGAGCTGATGGCAGCACAGAAGGCTCTCGTCGCCTTGCGGAGTTCTTCAGTGGGGAGAAGGGTAGCCCTGATGAGCGACAATGCCACCGTTGTTGCCTACGTCAAGAAACGGAAAAGACGGTAAAGATCCTATCCTGGGCCGAGGACAATGCAATCTCTCTGACAGCCAGGTGCATCCCGGGAAAAAGGTATGTAGTCGCGGATGGTCTCAGCAGGAGGAGTCAAGTATTGCACGGGGAATGGTCCCTCCACCCGAAGGTGGCAAGGGCAGTGATAGAAATGTGGGGGTCACTATGCCTGGACCTCTTTGCAACAAGGCTAAACACAAAGCTGCCGGTCTTCTGTTCCCCAGTACCGGACCCAGGAGCAGCTCTGGAAGACGCGTTTTAACATCCATAGGAGGACCTCGATATGTAAGCCTTCCCTCCATTTTCCCTTCTAAGACAAACCTTAAACTGTTTTTGGGGGGCAAAGCAGGCAAGGATGACTCTGATAGCCCCATGGTGGCCTGAAAGGGAGTGGTTCACAGACCTGAGGTCCTTGGAAAGGGAACCTCTATGGCCCCTGCCTCTACATCGAGATCTTCCAAGGCAACCTCACTTCCAGAGGTTCCACAAGGGCCTCCAAAACCTCTCCCTTCACACGTGGAGACTATACAGCGTTTGCCAAGAAAGGAAGGTTACTCCAAGAGGAAAGCCTTCCAGATGACCTCAAATCTCACACATTCCTCGAGAGTTATATACCAGTTGAGATGGGCAACCTTTGGCAAATGGGGCAACAAAGGCCTCGATCCCAGTCATCGCGGAGTTCCTGGTACACCTGGGACTCGACCGGGGCATGTCATTACCAGCAGTAAAGGGATTCTGAGCTGCCCTGGGCCAAGTATTCCTCCTCAAGGGCTTGAACCTAAGTTCCTCCAAGCGCCTCTCAATGCTGGTAAAAAGGGTTTGAGCGGTCCTGTCCCCCCAGGGCCCTCAAGGATCCCTCGTGGGACTTCATCAAAGTCCTAGACGCCCTGAAGAAGCCTCCATTCCAGCCTCTTGAGACAAATTACCAACAGGGAGCAAACCCTGAAGACGGTGTTCCTCCCCAATCTGGCCTCAGCTAAGAGGGTAGGAAAACTTCACGAGTTCTCAACGGATGTCTCCCATTCTCACGGGTGGAAGGAGTTGGTCTTCAAATTCATCCCCTCCTTTGTGACGAAAACACAGAACCCGGCGGTAGATGACCCCCACTCCAACGAGTTCGCCATCCCTACTATTCCAAAGGCAGATGACGCAGAGGACCTTCTCCTGTGCCCAGTGAGGGTGATACAGAAGTATCTCTCGAGGACCTCCGCCCTCAGACCGGATATCAGGAGACTGTTTGTGATGACAGGTAGAGTGAAGAAGGCAGTCTCTAAGAATATGATCTCCTTCTGGCTCCGGGAGATGATCCGAAGAGCGTAGCTGATCAAAGGGGAAACCTCCTTAAGGTCCACTAAACTTCACAACATCTGCAGCATCGACACCTCGTTGGCCTTTGAGAAGAACATGGTGATTGGCCAAGTGCTGAGGGCAGGTGTATGGTCTAGACAATCAATGTTCATGGCCCACTACCTGAAGGACTGCTCCCTCAAGACCCAGGAAGGGTTCAAGCTTGGTCTCGTCGTGGTCGTCTAGCAGAGGATCTAAGGGCGCCCACACGCAACACATCCTGAATTGGTCAGCGAGTGGTAGAGCATCTCAAATCCCTATCACCTCGGCCTACCATGGAAGGACCCGGAAAAAGAGATGTTCCCTGGGTGAGTGTTACCTAGTTAACCTATGTTCCTTAATACCTTAATGCCCCTTTTTGTTTTTCCCCAACTGGCCTCACCTCTGATCCCTCACCTCTCTTGCAGGGGTCTATTTGCCCGCCTCCTAATTCTGAGGCTCCTATTATTCGGGACAGGGTAAG
Organism: Palaemon carinicauda; assembly: GCF_036898095.1. NCBI lineage: Eukaryota > Metazoa > Arthropoda > Malacostraca > Decapoda > Palaemonidae > Palaemon > Palaemon carinicauda. Next base: position 179,136,721 of record NC_090725.1, read on the forward strand.
TGTTCGTGTCGGAAGAAATGACAATTTCAAGGAAAATTGTATTTTTCCTAACATACTTACCACGTCCCAATAATGTAATTGCCCCCCCCCCCATCTGTCCACGCTTATAGACCCAACTATCATATGACTTTTTCTTTGGGGCCAGAC
>NC_090725.1:179156867-179239367 GCF_036898095.1 Palaemon carinicauda
ACTTATAACCAACAGTATTAATCTTCTGCATGTCTTTCACAACACCTGAAGGAGGACGTTTCAACGATAGTTGCTGTGGTGCTATCGCATTCTGCTTTGGAACAGTATCAGTGGTACTTTCGCTGTAACTATTGAACTATTTCCCTTAGTTATTACTGAACTGGTTTCCATAGTTTGGCGAATACTTTGCACTTGGTCGGAACAACAGTCGAAATTTCATACCTAAGGAGGGTTTACGACTGATAATATTATAATCTTTTATCAGCGAAGCGACTTTATCAAGTTTCTTCAACCCTCTCTCTCTCAAGTACATTCGAATATGTTCAGGAATTCCTTATAAATATTGTTCCAGCATTACTAGTTCTTCTAAATCAGCTATCTCTCTCATGTTAGCAGCCTCTATCCCTCTCTTAAAACATCGTCGTACCGTATAAGCGTAATCCAGGAAAGTAATTTTCTTGTCCTTCCGCAAACTTTGTAATTTTTTATCTAGGGTCATCTGATATACTTGCAGCACGCCCCTTTTCACTTCTTGATACTCCTTCCTCTGGTCCTGAGACAAGGTAAGATATGCACTACGTTCTTTTCCAATGAGAACATGCAGACCATTTATCTTCTGGCCATTCCATCGTCGATGCGACCGTTTCAAAATTATTGAAGATTTTGGTCGGGAGCTTCTTCTGTGAATTTTGGAATTAACCTCTGGGCATTCGCATTCGTCACATTAAACTCAGGATTATGCAAAGCAGGGATCACCTCTGTCTGAGTTGCCGATTTTGCATGCACATTCAACAGTTTCAATTCCCTCGTATGCTGTGTAATTTCTCTTGCCTCTTCCTTCTCTTTTCCTCCATTTTCCTCACATGTCTTGCGATTTCCCTGGCTGCTTCTCTCTCTTTCTTCTAGTCTGGCAAATTCTCTTGTCTCTTCTCTCGTCTCTCTCTTCTCGTTCTGCCATCATCTTCAACTTAGTCAAATTCTCTTCTGCTGCAATTCGTTGAATCTCAGCCTCTACATTCCTGCCTGCTTTCATTCCTTTGGTTCCTAGGTCAACTCATCCTTGCTTCACTATGAATTCTGCTTGAGCATTCTCCAACAGTTTGCGAGCTGCTACAATATCTCCTTACGACAACTTTCCTGAATTTATCAACGCTTTTAAGGCTAGACACTTGATTTGGGCTTTAATCATTCTACTCGTTGTATGGCCGCCACATGCCATTAAAATATAGAGCCACTGAGCTTTAGTTACATTAGCTTCTGACAATTTTTGAACAATTTGGTTTTCCAAAAACTCTTGTAAATTTGGTTGTTCTATGTTGTACTTTACAAAAGAAAATTATAACTCTCTTAAAATATATCCTAACAATACATAGAATCCTATCAGCACTAAAGTGTTCAAACCTTTAATGAAAGCACGACCCTGTTATCACAAATTTTCAAAACAGACTCGCTCGATCTCAACAGTCTAGGCAAAAAAAAAAAATATATATTATGGCTGGCAAATTAAGCAAACTCCCGAGCTCCAAACTCGCCGGTTTATTTTTACATAAATCTGTTACATTTGAATAATACATGAGCTCTGAGAATATACGTAACTCCCTTGCAGCAAATAAATAAGCACTGAATACCCGAAGGTCTCTTACTTTACACTCAAGACAAGACTAGGTGATTATTTATGTGAACTATTCAAAAACCAATCTCTTACTTTGGTTCTTAGTCAGGGATTACTAGCAAAGCACTGATAGAAAATATGGGTGATCTAAATAGTACACACTTTACAAAAATAAATATTATTATTATCATTATTGTTATTATTATTATCATTATTATTATTATTATTATTGTTATTATTATTATTATTATTTGCTAAGCTACAACCCTAGTTGGAAAAGCAAGATGCTATAAGCCCAGGGGGCCCAACAGGGAAAATAGCCCAGTGAGGAAAGGAAAAAAGGAAAGATCAAATATTTAAGATCAGTAACAACATTAAAATAAATATTTCCCATATAAACTATAAAAACTTTAACAAAACAAAAGGAAGAGGAACTGGATAGAATAGTGTGCCCGAGTGTACCCTCAAGCAAGAGAACTCTAACCCAAGACAGTGGAAGACCACGGCTCAGAGGCCATGGCACTTCCCTAGAACAGAGAGCAATGGTTTGATCTTGGAGCACCCCTCTTCTAGAAGAGCCGCTTACCACAGCCAAAGAGACCCCTCCCCCCACCAAGAAGAAAGCAGCCACTGAACAACCATAGTGCAGTAGTGAACCTCTTGGGTAAAGAAGAATTGTTTGGTAATCTCAGTGCTGTCAGGTGTATGAGGACAGAGGAGAATCTGTAAAGAATAGGCCAGACTATTCGGTGTATGTGTAGGCAAAGGGAAAGAACCGTAACTGGAGAGAAGGATCCAATCTATTCTATAGAAAGTTAATACTAACACAGAAGAATTAACACCAAAATTAAATCACTCGAAATATTAAATCTGAACAAAACCTTCAACTAAGACAAGAAAATGTTACTCTATGAAAATTATGCAATCACTTGTTTCACTGGAATTAATTTGATAAAAGTATTTAATTTTGATAATTAATGAAAAGAGTTAACACTTAAACACTAATGATTTAACACTTAATGAAATGTACACACATGTAACTGTTACACTTACGTCTTTTGGTTCATAACAAGGTTCAGAACAGTTAAGCAAAATTTTTAATGCACTTCACTGTTTAACCTAAATCTCACAGGGCCAGTTACAAAATCTATGTTAAAGTACTTACATTAACGTACTACAGTTGAATTAACATCCAATAAATTCCACCAACGTTTGAACAACACTAGATGCGATATACGTTGGGTAAAGAAAATTATTCACGTTTGAGAGGACACACACTTGAGAGGAGAGAGAGCAGGCAAACTTTGGCTCTTTCAAAGGGATATGCTGGGTCTCTTCTTCTGCTTATGCATTCCTAGGGTCTATATATATGTATTTATTTAATTATTCTAGATCCTTCTAGGACATGGTCTGGAAGCTTGGGGGCAGGCTTACGGTGACAAAGTTGCCAGCTAGTCAAGTAGCAGACGAGTTCCAACGAACATGTCGAGGCAACTCTCCTTCAACTATCTCCGCACACCTACCTTTCGATAATAAGAAAATAAGAGTAAATCTAATTCAAAAATTTTCATGCATTTTCTAACCACATGGAAACTTAAAGACGACGCAATTCCTCGTACGTATTCCTCGTGTTTGTCATAAAGCATACCTAAATGAAATTACATAAGACTTGGTAACAAAACTGCATGAAATAAAAAGTTAATTTTTAAAAATAACGTAAATTTACAAACACTGAATTGGATGAAAAATGCAATTAAATGATTGTCAAAAGTCTTATGTAAAATAAATACATTACTTGAAGCTACATGAGTGGAATTCATCTCACCAGCTGGATATACACCTCTTAAATACACAAATAAAATGCATGAATAAAATATTTACTCTTACACAAGACCAGCTTCGTAAAAATACTTATAATATTTTAGCTCGTAGTTTGATTGTCAAGATACAGGAAGACCTAAAGTTTGATTCTGGGCTAGGCAGAGCAATTTTGGCAGGTTCTTTCAAAACCCGTTACATATGTTTTGGCGCGGGTGGTGTCTTATGCAGACGGTAATCGTTGGACCGTTTTCAAATTTCAGTCACAGTCATTTTGGAAAGGATGGGGTGACAGCCTAATCTTAAGTACTTGCTGAGAGATAGGATAAACACAGATAAACTGACACACATACACACAGACACACACACACACACACACATATATATATATATATATATATATATATATATATATATATATATATATATATATATACCTGGTAATAATTTTTACTTCTGGCAAGTTTAAGTTTAAGGATGGAAGAGGACAAGATTACTTCGGATCATCTTATATCTTTATACTATAAACCAATATTTTGGCAAACTTTACAAGTTGAGGCGGTTCTTCGTTGCAGACAATTAAATAATAGATGATGAGAGGCGGTGAATTAGACAACTTTTACATTGTAAGAGGATTTATTATCTAAGTTAATTTTCACAGAAACATGAGCAGAAATCTTCTTCAAATTGAGTGAAATAGAACTTTAAATCTTGGGAACTGCAAAACAGAAGTATAAGTCTCTAGCTAACTTTTAAATTCCTGAAACAGTTTTACACAATGGTAGTCAACCAAGAAACACTTGTAAATTACACACACACTCGGGGAGAATGGATACAGAGCAAGTTACTGTTAATCTTCTTCCATCAGTAAAATAGCATTTTATTTCAAGTCCCAATTCTGACTTACCAACTAAATATTACATTCTTAATTTCTATCCACGTCAAGCTAGAGGGATGAGCACACATAATACTTGTCTCACGTTGTAAGTCTAAGGCCAAAGTTACTACTAAGATTGCAACCCAGTGGAGTGTCGTTTGGGTGTAATGATCGCCCAGTGGCGAGGTCGGCACGCGCCCGTCTCCCACACCCGACTCCCCTCACTCTACTTCCATGGGTGAGTTTTTATGGCACTTGTCTCTTTGGGGGTCAGGTGCTTCTACTAGGAGATAAGTGGTATCCTTTTGCTATATGACATCTGCGATCTAGGTCACCCCACCTCAAATCCCCCAGCTCTTCCAACCTTCCTCATGCTTTGACCTGGTAAGTAAAAGAACGACAACAGTTTACATTCTACATTAATGGTGCAACCCTTTCTTCAGGCCCGGTGGCTTTTGACCTAATTTAGGATAAACTGATTTACACAATACCCAAATACTTTAAAATATTTTTTCTTTTAACAAAATTCCCCCCTACCAAGTTCCAGTCCCACTTTGGACTGTGGTAGTTTAAAAAAGAATTACTAGTACATACTCTACGTTAAAAGTTAACCCCAATTAAGTTTTGTGTGTAAAAAACTTAATCCAGTTAATAAGTACTAAAACGAACAAACCCAAAAATGAGACTGCTCTGAGGTGCTTAATCTTTCTCACACAATGTTAAACAATCCTCTAAAGAAGGAAACAAACTTTATCAATCAATGAATGAAAATGTCATGTAAAAAAGGAAATAAGATACAACAGAACTGAATTAAGAAATTTCATACACGTCATAACAGTAATCATACATACAGGCAAACATGAGGAAATAGGAACTGTGATAATATTAATACATATGGGTAAATAAGAACTGTAATAAAGAAACATCATTACTAAATACAAATCATCAATGGAACTGAAATTGTGGAAAGATAAACTATCAACTAAAGTTATAGAAAGATAAATTATCAACCAACACTACACATGTCTGTAATCAGGACATATATATGCATGGATATTGCATATCTTATTAGGGAAACATATCATAGAGGACAGTGACAGAAAAATTACAACTTTTGCAACAGAAAGTAAACTTCATATTTTAGAATACTTACCTTGGCTAAATCCTACAGTCCATTAGTGAATGCAGTCCTCGTACAAAGATACTGAATGCCCTCATATGCCAAGCCTACACTCTGGCTCATTCTTTGGACTCACAGTCTGAAAGAGATCCAAGATATAATACTGGTAAACACGAATACATTGCACAATCATTATGTTCCTAACCAAAAATGATAATTGCTGGCAAAATAAAACTCTTAAATTACATAAAAGAAACGTTTCACTAAAAAAAAAAAAAAAAAAAAACTTGGAAAATCTACACATACACACACATTCTCAATATTCACTCTCCATAGATACTTTCGTATCCTTTGGGTATACCTGTATCCACTAGTCATTATCAAATAGTGACAACAATAGTCATTAAGAATGGCCATAATATACAAAGAAATCACAGTAAAAGAACATCACCATTGAACATTATCGAACATAATGACATATTATTCAATATCTTTAAACAGCTGTATCCTAAATCAATGCACATCATCAAACTGTTAACCAACTGTATCACAGTAATAAAAAGTATCAATCAAGCAAAGCTTTATTCCTCCACTCGGAACACTTCTGCAGGCTTCTGCAGGTATCCATGCAAAAACAACAAAATGGTACTAGAACAACTCATTTGGGAGATGCCTATACTCTGCATTAAGTGAGGCATGCCTGGGATCCCCGGAACCACTGCCACTGCTGGAGTGTTCCCCTCACTCGTGTTCATTGCGCGAATTCTGGCGGGCGGTCTTCCTCAAAGCATCATGCTCTGAGTGTAACAAAGCATCCTCTACCGAGATAGGTTTTGCCAGCATAAAGAATCGGGCTCCTCCCCCCCCCAACCGGGGTCAGGTAGGACACAAAAAAGCGTCATAACAGAACACCAGTCCAGCCAGACAGTGAACAAACAAAATAATCCCTAAATAACGACAACAGTTATGCCCAAATTTCTCAAGTTTTAATCTATATCTGTCAACTTACAACAAGGGACATTCTCTCTCTCTCTCTCTCTCTCTCTCTCTCTCTCTCTCTCTCTCTCTCTCTCTCTCTCTCTCTCTTTTGCATGCTTTCCCTAAGCACGTCCTCCTTTCAAGAAGGAAGTTATGACAACATCGTCATTGCGGCTGTTTTCAAACTCTCCAGATGCCAAATCGATCGAATGCCAAATTGGGCAAACTGCAGACACATTGCTTGTGTCGGCGATTGCAAACGCGCATTCTGGCACAAGCTTCTCAACAGAGACATGCACTTTACATACATTGCCTTTCGCAATACTCTGATACTCCTTTTTTCTTTTATTTTGTGTTGTCTTCTTTCTTTCGCTTGTACTCAAACTAGGCAAATAACCAACAATCATTCTAGGACATTTATTCATCCAAGTTTGCCATACATTACGCAAACAAGGTTTCTTTGCGCTAACAACACACCAGAGAGAAATAATTTTAAATAAAAACTTCCTAGTGGAACTAAGGATAGGGAAGAGGACTCCGATCAGATTTACGTTAAAACTCAAATAACAAAAGATGCAAGGTGGAAAACGTAAATTTACGTTAAAACTGAACAGTGTAAAATTTCGCAACAACTAAATTGTATACAAGTTACGTTAAAACTTTATTCAGAACATAACACATTCTTCATAACCTGTCACAGATGTTCAATAAGAAAAACTCTTTAACCAATTCCCACAAAAGTACTAAAAAGAAAAAAAAACTTTTACTTCCCTGAGGTATTTATGGGGCAAACTATTCTATCTGTTTTACTCACAATGGCTGAAATAACGAATACTGTAACTAAAACACATACATTCTCCAATTGTTTGGCTACTCAAAGAAGCACCTCCAGCATAGGCCTAACTCCCCTAAGAATAGGCAGTGATAACTGATTCTGTAAACTAATCAAGACAGCATATCATAACTGAAACTCTGATCCTTGGTTAAAAAAGGAAAAAAAAACTAATTCTTGCTTACTTAATTTTCCACAGAATTATCTCACAAAACTCTGACACTATCAGACAAAGAAATAATTTCTCGCTTAGTCATTCCCATCTCTTTTTCTTTTATTCTGCGAATATATTGACCCCGCTCTTACGCGTGCGCACTCTCCTCTCTCTCTCTCTCTCTCTCTCTCTCTCTCTCTCTCTCTCTCTCTCTCTCTGCGCTTCTCATACACTTACACACACGATCGTATGCAAACACAATTCTTCTCACTCAGGCTTATATGAAACGAATCAGCTGACTCTCATTTTGCCTTAATTATCAAAATCTTTCGCAAGGGATAGTGTGTCCCATACTCAGAGCATAACGGTTCAGATTCTACTAACTTCTTTCACACTGTAACTGATATTTTCACAGTTTTCACACAAATTTCGTAATTTTCTTACATTACTTGTCTAGCACAAAACTTTTGACTAAAAGATCAGAAAAAAAAAACCTGAGAACTATAGCATGCAAAAGAAAAAAGAAAAGTGAAACTGAAATGGAAAAATAAAAATGAGAAATAAAACAAATCGAGACTGAAAAATCAAATTGAGCTCAAAACCTTGAAATTACGTCATTAAATTATACTTAAAACTGGACATTATGCCATGCACGAACTACGTAAAAAGAAAACAACAGAACATAAAACACGTGTAGAAAATAAGATAAAATATATCTTATCTGTTTCTTTTTCTTACTTAAAAAGATCTCTGAAATTTGTTTAGTAATTATTAGTAGTACTCAATGATAACGTAAGTTGTGTGCTGACAATTAGAGATTTAATTTCCCGATATTATGGTCGTATAAACAACTGTTAACCCAATCAAAACTTTAAGTAAAATTTCGACTTCGAGTTTTCTTCAAGTTTTTTTTGTTAACCTTCGGTAGTTGTTTCCCACCCGTCAACAGCTCGCCGCTCTCCTTACCACGTCTTGTGTTTGATAATGAAAAGTATTTTAGAAGGTTTTACAGTGATATTTTTGAGGGATCTTAGTCTCTGCTAATATGGGAAAATAAAAAGTGTACATTGCTGAACGAATGCAATGCTCTCCGCCTTTGCAAGATATGGCCGTCTGTTATTCCTGGTACTCTACAGCTCAGGTCAGCAACATTGACGGCGAACTATTGAGGCACATAAGACGTCTTGCTATTTTGAGGTTGGCCTCAATATTATGTTGGCACACATCAATTGAGATATTAAAGTAATTTTATCGCTGTCCATATCACTAGTCCCGTAAAATTAAATCTCGTAACTTATATGTTTTTGAGATCTTTTTATGCATTATCCGAGTTTACATTCATGATGGCATATTCTCAGCCAGGTTTAAACGATGTATATTTATCTGAAGTTCGGTGTTTTTGAGAGTTATGTGGTCTGATTTTGTATTTGTATTTTTGGATCAATTATGTGGATCTCGTAATATTTATGGCAGGCTAGTTTTTTTATATTTCTTTTTCGATAGAATCGATAGGTAGTGAGAGACTCAAGATGAGGGGACATGGGTCCAGTGCCATGGACACAGCATCTGTGTGGCATCAGTATTTAATTAGTGACATTACTGAGACACTATATTATAATAAATGTTTAACTTTTTGCTACTCTGTTCATTGTCTCCTTGAGGTTTTCTATTGCTCCGATTTTTTAATATGGCGCCCAACGTGGGGTTGTGATAGTGTCTGATGCCTACCCGCATGTTGTTCCATTGGTTCAGAGATGTAGTTCTCTTTTAATTATTAGTTGTTCCGCAACTGGAATACAAACCACGCTATTTGGTAGCGGTATTACTTTCGGTGTAGCTGAAATGACAATGACGAGCCATTAATTTTTAAGATGGTTAACTACCCACACCGCTAGTTAGCGGGGTAGGGAGGGTAGCTGGCGTGACCACTCCTTGGGATTTTTCCCAAGATCTTGGGATTTCAAGGCTTACCTTGGGAACTTGGGAATTTTTGCTCAAAATGTTCATAATCTTGGGATTTTTCACTAATTTATCTTTGTTACTTTTTTTAATATTATAAACCAGAAATTATACAAACTTCAATAGCATTTGTATGTAAAAACTACCTCAAAGAGAGCTTCTTGTGTCACCCAGCTCATGATTCAGTAATACATATATATATATATATATATATATATGACAGCATGACTGTAAGTTAGGTAACGTAAGCAATTGTGAGACCGTACGGGAATCAGACATGATAAGAACGCACCATAGACATCGACTCATTTGCTCATGTCCCGCGATTTAACTTTTGAAGTTCAGTTACGCAGCGTAAGCTCTCTTACGCGTGTTTGTGCATTGTTGAAAGTAATACGGCCATGCTATTTGTCTTTCATATAGTGACATTTTTGTTGGGGCTGAATAATTCAACAATGAGTGACTCAGATGATCCTACACCAGGCTGTAGTGGAATTAGTACACCACTGAAAAAAAAAAAGGTGAAAACATGGTATCAACAATCTTTCAACCAGGAATGGCTGAAAGATTCACAGTTCAAGGACTGGCTGAAACCAGATGTGAATGATAAATATGCGGCTTATTGCAGTGTTTGTGATACTAAACTAAAAAACTGTAACAAATCCGCGCTTATGCTTCACAAGGCTTCCGGAAAGCACATGAAAAACTTTAATGCCAAGAAGACTTTTGTGAACATTGAAACCTATTTCAAGAAGATTCAGGCGAGTGACTCTGAAAATGAAGTAGCAAAGGCAGAGCTCCTACTTACTGCATATATATTAGTGTTCTACTGTTATTAACACACATTGAGTATGTGTTGTTTGAGATGTTGAGTCTTGAAATAAAGTTCATCATTGTAACTTTAAAATGGTTTATTCTCTAAAAACAACAGTGTTAAACATTTCCATCACAGGAGTGTAGCTGGTTTGGTCGGATGACCAATTCAGGTGAAGTATAGATATGAACTGCCTAAATTATCGATATCACAGATATCGTATGTTTAGTTGTCTCAGCATTTAAACACAATATGTAAACTTTACATTCGTCTCGGAAGACACCTGCATCCGGTGACAACACAATCTTTCACACGGTATGCATTTGTGTTGATGCTTCAGAAAAATGTTACATTGCTGAGGGATGCAAAATACATCCTGTTATGATTTTATCTGACTACAGCAAATCTCACGCTAGCATCTTCATCCACAATGACATATTACGTCTTGTGTTTTAAACATGTAATAACTAACTATTACATTAGCTCGGCCAGCTATCTCAATTTAAAAAAAAAAAAAAAAATGACACGCCAAAATATATTTACTAGGTGTGACTGGATATATGTATTATTCTTTGTTTAACTTTAGCCATAAGCAATTGAGGACGAATGTCCAAATAGGCACATCAAAAAAAAATAATAACAATAATGCATATGAAAAGATATTACGAAAGCAAAGAAAAAAAATGCATGATAAATACAGATCACATATATGGTACATTGCTAGCAAATGATTATATGGTACCAAAAAAAAAAAAATACTGATATACATATGATTCGGTAACTTGTTAAAGAATAATGGTTACCTTTGTCAGAAACATTGATTAACACAATACGGTAACTAATAAAAATATTTGTTACCTTGGTAAAGATTCAATTTTAGTGCACAAACACGAATTCCTGGTACGTACACGTACCACGGTTTCGTACATATATATATATATTTATATATAGGGCTGATATATTTTATTAGATGCCCATAGATTCTGTTATTTTTATTTTTTTTTCTCTTTTCTTTTAACATTCCGGCTTATATATTTTATTAGATGCCGAGAGAAAAAAATGATTTATATTTTTTTTAAATGTTTTTTAAATGTATTTTTAACAATGCAAATGTTCAATAATTTCTTCACTTACATATTACTAGCGTACTAACTGATTTTCGTACACACACTATTTCCAGAGCATTTTACTCCTTTAGCGAATGAGGTGGCCACTTCAAACTGCTTTAAACTGAATTAAATAAGGAGTTTTGTCTAGACATGGCAAAACGTTCTGTTTTAGCTGCCAACTGTTCCGTAACCTACGCCAAACAAGGATGTTCACGGCGATAAATATCATCACCGTCACACTTAATCCTGCTAGTAGTATGGGGTGAAGAAATTCCTTATAAGTCGGTGACAGGTGGTCCATCTCGGTCAATTTCATCAACCGCTTGGCTACCTGTTTGTTGTATGGGAGAGGTAGTGCTGGCATTGTAGACGTCCACGTGAAGTTCGCGAAGTAGGCTCGTTCTCTGATGATAGTCCTTACCCCGGTCACCATGGAATTAGGGGAAGTCCCGATACAACCATCTGCTGCAACAAAGATGTTTGCAAAGGACGTGGATCCGTCCGTGCATGATACATTGAAGCCGTCCTTGTCGTGTCGTATCCACAAGCCATTGTTCAGTCTGCAATTGAACTCATTATTGTCAAAGGGATAAAGCTTATCCAGACAATTTTCACTTGTATTGGAGAGAGCACCGTCTAGCACTATACCTAACTCGCATGAATCCATTAAGTTTTTATGGAATTCAAATGAGTCAGCTGTACATATTTTTCTATCCATTGCGTCTGAACAGTGAGTTAATTGATTTAAGTCTTTAATGACCGTATATGTTTCCTTGTATGGGGAAATCAATACGTGTCCTGTCAAACTGGATATTACTGGATTTGAGTGATTCGTCTTGAAAGTCGGAAATGGTGATATCCTGTAAGATTGCCAGGCATCAGAAGAATCAAAGGGAATTGTAATCATAATCTTGTTATTTTCAACGCTTACTGTAATTAGGCTGTAATAAAATTCTAACCTACGTTCGCCTAACAAAGGAACATAGCCTAGTTTATCCCTTCCGTTCTCCAGAACTAACTTTAAGTATTTTATAGGCAACAAATGGGGCGACAGTACACCTTTAGTTGCTAACGTGATAGCTTCTACACAATCCTTGGATTTCTCAATGAAATGTGCAATTCTGTTATTTATGTGATCTATCTTTGAATCATAATACGTTAACGTTGCCAACAAATCCTGTACTTCCATAATCTGACTGATATTACTGGAATGTTCATTTACTAAATCCATAATTTGATTGATTGAAGCTAACTGATTCCTTAGTTCTGACATAATCAATTCATCTTCATGAGTCAAGAACTCAATTTTCTTATTTTGATTACTAATCTTAAGACGATTGGAAATTCCTAAACCTAAACTTGCAATAGACCCAAAGATGTTTAATGCAGCAAAAATAAACTGATTTCGTCTTTCTTTATGTTCGTGTCCTACAGTCCACATCAAAAGGTCACGTGCCAAAGATTCTGTCTCGTAAGTCTTATTTTGCAAGTCATCAGATAGCATCTCTGCAACTTTTAGTGTCGATCCAAGCGAACTCTCTGTAGTCAAATGAAAATGTCTTCTATGCAACTCATCTAATGAGACAGAAAACCTTGAAATGGCAGTTTTTAAGCTAGTGACATCATTCTCTGGAAGAAAAATTGATAGCATATTCACTTCTACAACTACGTTGCTCGATGTAATAAAAACGTCTTCTTGTCTTTCAACTATAGTGCCATATTTAAAATCTATACTTTTAGTTTTAGAGCTCATCCCACACGAGAAAAATGTCTGAGCAAACAATATCACTCCCAACAACAAAAAATTCATATTGGAAACCTGTAACGAGAAAAATATATGTAATTACTCCTGTATTAAGAAGAAAACTTTTAATCACACAAATGAAAATTTTTCCCTCGCTTCTTTCCCTCAAATTTTTTTTTTTTTTTTTTTTTTTTTTTTTTTTATGTGAGCCAATGGTACTATTCTCTCATCCGTGGGTTGGGATAAGTTTTGAACTCTAAACCTATTGGCCGTTAATGTTTCCAAAATGTTAAATGGGCCTACAAACTTAGGTTTTAGTTTATAATTGAGTCCTTTACGCACATTTATCTGTATATATACATTATCACCCACGGTATATGTTTTAGTTGGCTTCACTATTTTATCATGATTCCTTTTCATTATGATTTGTGATTCTTCTAAATTCTTTCGAAGGATATCATATCGACTTTTGCTTGCATTTATACATTCTTTTAAAGGATTTGATAGATTAGTTGTAGGCGTTAATACATGGAAAGGCGTTCTAACTGGGGTACCATACAATGCTTCATGCGGTGACATTTTAATTGATATAGGATATGAATGATTCAGAGTACTCAGTGCCGCAGGTATTGCAATATCCCAGTTGGGGTCTGATCCCCCTAGTGTTACTCTTAATATATTTAAAACCTTTCTATTTGCTCTTTCCACTAGCCCATTCGACTCTGGGTGATATATCATGGTATTTATTTTCTTTATGCTAAGGAATTCACACAATGAGGTAAGAAAGTGATTATTAAATTCACCACCCGAGTCTGAGATTATCAAGTGTGGAATTCCATGTTTACAAATGTAACACTAGTAAAACTTCCTAGCGCATTCAATCGCAGTTTTAGTTTTAAGCGCTATTAGTTCTGTATATCGAGTTAAAGCATCTATAATTACTAAGAGGTGCTTATTTCCTCTGTCTGACTCGTAAAATCCTGTTAACAAATTAAATGTATTCTTTTAAAGGGTTGATTGGGCACGGGATAAGCCCCTAGGCTGACAGGTGTTTTCGTATGCCCTTTGTTTTCCTGACATGTGCGACAATTAGCTATGTGTCTTCTTATATCTGTAAGCATCGTATGCCAATAAAACAATGATTTGGCTTTCTGTGACATTAATGAGAACCTCGGGTGTCCATGTAATGGATTTGCATGCAACCAATTCAGGACAGTGGAAATAAGTGAGATTGGTACTACTACCTGGTCGTTAGTTACATTTGGTGTATTGCGGGTTTTCCTTGTCACAGTCCTACACAGAATATTATCTTTGATTATATAATTCTGCTGCTTATACTTTATATATCCCTTTTCCTTATGATTGCCTTTCAAAGCATTTATAATTGTTTCTATTTTCTGATCTTTTCTTTGCTCAGTCTGTAATAATTCAGCGCTCCAGCCTAAATCTTCTTGTTCAGATATCGTTTTAACAATAGGCATGGATGTTGATATATCTATTAATTCAGCTAAAGGCTCCGTACAAGATGACACGGGGTTGCGTGATAATGCATCCGCAATGATATTTGCTTTCCCAGGTAAATACCCAATTCTTGCGCCAAAATCTTGAATGATCAAATGCCACCGAGTTCGTTTAGGGCTGTGGTTGAAGCCTTTAAAGAACTCTGTTAGTGGTTTATGGTCAGTAAGAACCTTAACGGGATAACCGTAAATTATGAACTTAAAATGCACTAGTGAATTAACAATAGCTAGCCCTTCCTTGTCTATTACTGCATACTTACTTTCGGAAGTTCTCAATTTTCGAGAATAAAAAGCTATCGGGAAAAATTGTTTATCATATTGCTGAAGCAATACCCCTCCTACTCCTAAGTCTGAGGCGTCGGTTGTAATGAAGAATTCATTACCGAAGTCAGGAAATTTTAAGATAGGAGAACTACTCAGTTCATCTTTCAAGGTATTAAACGCCTGTTGATGCTGCTCAGACCATATGAAATCTACGCCCTTCTTCGTAAGATCAGTTAAAGGAGCGGCTATTATTGAATAGTTGCGTATAAAACGCCTGTAATATCCACTACAACCCAGAAATTGCTGTATTCCCTTGACATTAGTAGGTATGGGAAAATTACGTATAGCCGACACCTTATCATGGACTACTTTAACCCTGGATAGGTACGCTCCTCGGACACCCCTTTAAGGGTATACTCGGACGCGAACGACCCCGACGCCAAAAAAAATTCTTGAAAAATCAGTTTTTGCAGTAACCTCCTTTTTTCTTTTGCCAAAAAAAACTTCAATGAATGCTTAAAACAACTGTAAAGATAAATACTACTCATCTGCAGAAAAACTATTTATTATAAATATTTTAAAAAATTAAGTAGAAAAAAAAAAGACCTGACATAAAAATTCATAAAAAAAAAGTTTATACATATATACACAAATCCTTTTAGGAATTGATTCTTGAATGTTTAGGACACATCTTGATGTATTTTGGATGAAGTCAGACCCATGGAGGTGAAGATCTGAAATGAGAAAAAAAGGGTAACTTTTTTTGGCCAAAAAAATTTGTCCAAATTTCATGAATTTTTTTGGGTACCCAAATGAAATAGGAAGTGGCTAATTTTTTTAGGGAATAAACATATGTTATCCTAAAATAGAAATATGTAAAAAAATCTTCATTATTTTGTAAATTACATTTATATCAGGGGCCATATCTAAAGGTAATTTTTTGAGTACTTAGAAATTTCGTAAAAAAATACATATATTTAATATATAATATGATATTTATGCAGGTAAAAATATACCAAAATATCAAATTCTATAGGGAACAAGAATATATATAGATAGGGCAGCTTACGCTTCGGATATGTCCACAAAATGGCCGCCAACCACACTGACTCAGACTCCCTAATCTGCCACTTGAAATGTAGGAAGGGTATGTCAATTTCAAGGTGTTATTTACTAATCTAATTATTATTGGATATGCATAAAAATTGTATGGTGGGTTGCTGGATAATTGTCGATTATTTTACGACTATAAAATTAAAATTCTGACCCAAAAAAATTTTTTTGAAGGGAAATAAAATCGAAAAAAAAAATGTAAAACAATATAATATTTTAGCTAAAAAAATTTGATGATATTCAATCAAAAAAAAAGTAAACAAAATTTTCCGACAAATAAACATCTAGAGGAATCATTACTCTGTGATAGTTCCTTAGTACGTAGTAATTTTGAAAGAATTGGGAAAAAACGAAAAAATGGCAATCACCGGAAAATCGAACACATACCTATATATACGCCATATCTGGCTAAAAAAAAGATAGGCATGGGTAGCCAGATCATCTAGAAACACTTTCCAACACTATAAAAATATAAGTTTTGCGACACTACTTGCCAATTCCTTACGGTAACATGACTAAGCGAAAAAATGCAAAACAAATAAAAAGGGGCACTCGCGGAAAAATGGCTAACATTCTAATATACGGCATTTCAGAAAAAAAAAATTCAGCCACGTGCTAGGCAAACCATCAAGGCACATTTTCCGACAAATAAACATATAAATGAATCATTACTCTGTGATAGTTCCTTAGTACGTAGTAATTTTGAAAGAAATGGGAAAAAACGAAAAAATGGCAATCACAGGAAAATCGAACACATACCTATATATACGCCATATCTGGCTAAAAAAAAAAAGATAGGCATGGGTAGCCAGATCATCTAGAAACACTTTCCAACACTATAAAATTATAAGTTTTGCGACACTACTTGCCAATTCCTTACGGTAACATGACTAAGCAAAAAAATGCAAAACAAATAAAAAGGGGCACTCGTGGAAAAATGGCCATTCTAATATACGGCATTTCAGAAAAAAAAAAATTCAGCCACGTGCTAGGCAAACCATCAAGGCACATTTTCCGACAAATAAACATATAAATGAATCATTACTCTGTGATAGTTCCTTAGTACGTAGTAATTTTGAAAGAAATGGGAAAAAACGAAAAAATGGCAATCACAGGAAAATCGAACACATACTTATATATACGCCATATCTGGCTAAAAAAAAAATAGGCATGGGTAGCCAGATCATCTAGAAACACTTTCCAACACTATAAAAATATAAGTTTTGCGACACTACTTGCCAATTCCTTACGGTAACATGACTAAGCAAAAAAATGCAAAACAAATAAAAAGGGGCACTCGCGGAAAAATGCCCAACATTCTAATATACGGCATCTCAGATAAAAAAAAAGACATGCACGTGTTAGCCCAACCATCAAGGCACACTTTCTAACACATAAACATGAAAAAAAAATCAATAATATACGGCAATTCCTTACTACGTAGTAAATTTTTACAAATATTGAAAAAAAACAGAAATTGGCAACCGCAGTTAAATACCCAATATACCAATAACTACGTCGTATCTGACAAAAACAAAATCACGCATGGGTAGCCAGATCATCTAGACACACTTTCCAACACTAAAAAAGCAAAAGTTTTACGACACTATTTCGCAATATCTTACGGAAAAATGACTTGGCAAAAAAATGAAAAAAAATGAAAAAGGGGTACTCGCGGTAAAATGCCCGACATTCTAATATACGGCATCTCAGATAAAAAAAAAGACATGCACGTGTTAGCCCAACCATCAAGGCACACTTTCTAACACAAACATGAAAAAAAAATGAATAATATACGGCAATTCCTTACTACGTAGTAATTTTTACAAATATTGAAAAAAAACAGAAATTGGTAACCGCAGTTAAATACCCAATATACCAATAACTACGTCGTATCTGACAAAAACAAAGTCATGCATGGGTAGCCAGATCATCTAGACACACTTTCCAACACTAAACAAGCAAAAGTTTTACGACACTATTTGGCAATATCTTACGGAAAAATGACTTGGCAAAAAAATGAAAAAAAATGAAAAAGGGGCAATCGCGGTAAAATGGTCCTCGTGGTGATGAACGACATTTTAACTAAAAAAAAAATCATGCACATGGTAGCCAAACAATCCACCAAGACTTTCCACAACTGATAACCTATACAAGTTGCACCATTCTACGACAATTTCATAATACGTAATAACTTTGATAATTATGCAAACTACCTTAGAAGGGTAAACTCGGTCGCGAACGACCCCGACTCGTCTCAGAAATCGGGGAAGGAGTACAGCTACAGCAATGCACATCTGGACACTACTAGAGCGTGTAGGGGAGACACCTCCTGCAGGTCGATCACCCATAAATTCAGTCACGGGGCTGAGTCACGTGAGAAAAACCTGTTTTTTTTTGACGCTCGGGGTCGCGAACGACCCACCGTACCTATCCAGGGTTAAGACCTTGGCTTGACACCATGAAACCCAAATATATTAATTCTGTTTTGAAAAATTCACACTTACTAATCTTTACCCTTAAGTTATGTTGTCTTAATCTCTCTAGTACTAATTCTAACTTACGTAGATGTTCTTCTAAGGTGTTGGAAAAGATTACAAGATCATCCATATAGGCATGCAATATATCCCCTAACAAGTCTCCAAACACTATGTTAATCCCTCTTGTAAATGTTATAGGAGCACAACGTAAACCAAAAGGCATTCGTAAAAATTCATAATGTCCCCTGGCTGTGCTGAAGGCTGTGTATGGGATACTATCTTCTTCTAATGATATCTGGTGAAAGCCTTTAAGTAAGTCCAAACTGGTAAAATATTTATTCTGACCTAACAAAGACAAAATATCGTCAGTACATGGCACTGGGAATCGATCAGGCATCGTCTCCTCGTTTAGACGACGGAAGTCTACGCAGATACGCCATGTTCGATCTTTTTTCGGTACAACTATTAATGGAAAATTATAAGGGCTGTTTGATTTCCTAATGACTCCTTCTTCTAGCATTTTACCTACTTCATCATTTATTTCATTCTGGAATTTCATAGGGAGTCTGTATGAGGGTACATAGATAATTTTCTGCTTGTCCTTTAACCTTATTTGATGCTCGATCACATCTGTTTTTCCTAAGGATCCATCCGTAGTGGAAAAAACATCATGATATTTAGTTAAAAGTCCAAAAATTTTCTGCTGAATTTCTTCGTCTTGAATGTCTTTATTGATTTTATTTTTAATAGATTGCAAAAGGGATTCATCCGCAACTGATTGAGAGTGATTGATTTCAGCAACGGTAAGAATACGATGTTTATAAATTTCTACATCCAAGATATGTTGATTTTTGTGAATTACTAAAGTGTTATTTAAATGATTACAGACTTCAATATTACATTGTTGATGTGAGCTTACTGTATAAATAGCTTGTGTGACAGACAATCCATTAGTTTTCAAAGTGTCGGAAAGGATTAATATTTCAGATCCCGGTAATGTTTTCTTTATTTGCACTATTAAATTCGAAGGTACGTTTGGCTCGATAGATTGCGTGCAAGATGATATCACGGGTGAACGAGAATTCTGCTGGGTCGCGTATACTATTTCTTTATTAGTGAGACAAGTTATTGGTTCTTCAACGTACGTTACGGTTACATTTGTCGTCTCCTTTTTATCCAAAACTGATTTTAAGGTATTAGAAGACTTATAGAATTTCCCTTTGATATACACGCCGTGCTTGGCAGGGGCTAAGATAATGTTTTGATTTCCCATAGATGGGTATCCTATAATTACAGCTGGATACATATCAATGTTTTGTACAACAACAAATGTATCGGCAAACGTGCGTTTACCGACTTTGAATTGAACATGAGTTATGCCTATGACATTTAATTCATTATTTCCTATACCCGAGAGTCTAACTCCGGATTTTTCTATCGGAAAGTTCGAAAACGACAAATGATGTGTCCTCAAATCCATGATATTACGTGGACTACCAGAGTCAAAAAATAACGTAAAGGATTTGTATTCTAAATTTACAGCATATAAGGTTGGTCGTAACTCATTTTGGCTTATTATTGTATGAATTCGTTGCAAATCTACGGGAGCATGCACTGTTTTACTTAATAATTCGGCCGTGTGTTTCATAGGAAAATCTATTGCCTCACAATGATCTGATAAAACATTAAATTGATTATTCAATACTATTGATGTTGACATGAATGACCTTGACCCAACATCACTCTCTTCCCCACTGGAGTTAATTATGTGGTATTTGCTTTGCTCTGCACATTCTGAAAATTAGTCTGACCTTGCGAGGTCTGGTTTGACGACCCAGGCTCAGCGATATTCGAAGAAGTGTTTGTTTGTTTCGGACTCTGAACAACATTGACATTTGGTTGTTTCTTCTTATTGTTAAAATGAGGATTTTTCTTTTTATTTCCATATGGAACTGACTGTGGAATTGACTGTGTATTTCTGGGATTCTGTTGTGTCTTACGCGAGTAACACTGACTGTATGAATGAGTCAAACTATTATGGACAGAACAGAATTTCGTTCTGCAGTCCGCGATTAAGTGACCTTGACGTTTGCAATTATAACACGTCATTCCCGCTACTTGACTTTTATTAACTACGTTCACTGTTTGTGGCTTTGTTTCATTCTTTGCAAAAACTTGAGTTAACACGGGATCGAGATCTGGACACTTAGCCACGTGTTTTTTTATCTGTTTATATACATCCAATTCCGTACTTGCAGACGTTAACTTTTTATCAAAACACCGCACTAAAGCTTCAGGCAACATAAGTGTCATGCAAGTTAAATACATTAATCGTAAAAAATCTTTCACGGAGATGTTATCTCTAGTAACCTAAGTGGATTTACCTAAAATATCCTGATATTCATTAAGCCTATCAGCTATGAGAGCTGCTCTCTCAATAACATTAAGCCGATTCATAGTGGCTTGATTAAGTGTATTTCTTAATGTTAATACTACATCCAAGGCTTCTTCACCCCCATAGACTGCGCGTAACCTAACTTTGAAATCACCCCAGGTAACTGCTTCTTGAAATGAAACACCTCTTAAATACGCACTCGCATCCCCCTTAGAAAAATCTATAAAACTTTTAGCTTCTTGTAATTGTACAAAAGGGTCTACGATTTGTTTGGCATTTAAATGGGCATCGACGGATGAAATCCATGACTCCAAATTTTGAGGCAAGAACCCATTAACCCAACCCTGAAAATGAAGGATTGCAGACCTGGCATTTACAAGCGTCACAATCGGGAGAGGATTACTCTGTCCTACGCCACTAGGTCCAGGGGTGGGGCTCACAGGGGGCGTCATCACTGCTATATTTCTTTACCTATCTCTTCGACCCCTTGCAATTCTATCAAATATCTATATGAATACAGACGTCCACTGCGTAAACACATAAGCACCCACTGACAAAGATTATAATAAAATTCCCCAAAACAATGCTACTAATCCCAAGACATTTCCCGAGAATTTCTGAAAGAAAACCGAAGACAAAATATTTCCCGAGAATTTCTGAAAGAAAAAGGAATTAGCACAAAGAGAAAAAATTCTAGATGAGAATTCGGAGTTGAACACAGTTTCCTTTAATGAAAGGAAAATAAAATATTAGCAAACCACTCACCCCAGTAATAATCGACTAACGACTCGTGATAACTACACTTCACTGCCCAAACTGAAATGAATTTGAAAATTGTACTTAGCTTTTATATGGTTCTGTGTGATGTCGTCACATCCTCTCTCTCTCTCTCTTGATGTTTGGGTGAATGTTTCGTCCGAGTTTTCGTTGAATGTAGTGCTTCCTGGATATGTTTTGTAAGCGTTGAACGTCAGTCCTTGGGTTTCCTAGGATGTTGATTGAAGATCCAGTTCATCAGTTTGTATGTATAACATTCATCAAATGTTTTTAGACTTCAATGGACTATGTTACTTAGTCAAAATTGTAGATTCATTAACGTTGATTTCTTGAAGATCTTTCTCTGGTTTTTACAGCCTTATTTTTGATTTCTTGAAGATCTTCCTCTAATTCTTAGAGTATTATTATTAATTTCTTGAAGAGCTTTCTCTGATTCTTAGAGTTTTAGCGCTGCCACCATTTATTAGTGTGCTACTGTTATTAACACACATTGAGTATGTGTTGTTTGAGATGTTGAGTCTTGAAATAAAGTTCATCATTGTAACTTTGAAATGGTTTATTCTCTAAAAACAACAGTGTTAAACATCTCCATCACAGGAGTGTAGCTGGGATGGTCGGATGACCAATTCAGGTGAAGTATAGATATGAACTGCCTAAATTATCGATATCACAGATATCGTATGTTTAGTTGTCTCAGCATTTAAACACAATATGTAAACTTTACATTCGTCTCGGAAGACACCTGCATCCGGTGACGACACAATCTTTCACACGGTATGCATTTGTGTTGATGCTTCAGAAAAATGTTACATTGCTGAGGGATGCAAAATACATTGTTATAATTTTATCCGACTACAGCAAATCTCACGCTAGCATCTTTATCCACAATGACATATTACGTCATGTGTTTTAAACATGTAATAACCAACTATTACATATATAGCTGAACATAGTGTTCCCTTCCGACAAGCAGATCATCTAGTGGAAGTTGTAAAGAATATGTTTCCTAAATATGAACCAGCGCAAAACTTGAAATTAAAGAGAATGAAGGCTTATTATTTGCTGCAAGATGGAATTGCATGTGAGGAGAAAATGCTTGTGGCCAAAATTTGCAGGAATACATATTTATCTGTGATAATTGATGAGTGCACAGATGTGTCTATCTCGCAAGTTCTTGCTGTGATGGTGAGGTACTTTGTTGGAGACAAACACAAAGTCACAGATTCTTTATTAGGTATGATTGAGGTGGAAAATGCCACTGCTGAAGGGTTATATAAATGCGTGAAGGATCTGTTTCGTGAAAATGATATACCATTATCAAATATAATTGGGTTTGCTAGTGATAATTGTTCAAAGATGCTTGGGGCAAATAAAGGAGTACAGGCTTTGTTGAAGAAAGATGTCCCATCAGTTTTTGTTATGGGTTGTGTGTGTCACTCTTTAGCATTATGCTGTAGTGAGGCATGTAAACATTTACCATCATGGGCAGAATCTTTCGTTAAGGATGTATGTTGTTATTTTTCACGTAGCAGTAAAAGGCAACATGATTTTCAGATATTCCAGGATGTTGTGCATGTACCTAAACATATAATTCTGAAATTATCTCAAACTCGATGGTTATCAAGGGGGGCAGTTATAGCTCGAATTTTAGAGCAATGGGATGCACTGCTGCTGTTTTTCGAATCAGAATCAAAGACAGATAAAATTGATGGCACTGCTAACATTTTCAAAACAATGGTGACTTCAGGAACTAAGCATTTGTTGGAATTCCTTAACTATGTAATTCCAAAGATAGACAAAATGAATCTTGAATTTCAATCAGAATATTTTAGATTACCAACGCTCTTTAATACCATATCTGATGAATACAGAAGTATATTGGCTATGTTTGTGTCAGATAAAGTAATCAGTTCTGTAAACCTGGCTGACATTAATCCAAAAGATAAATCTGTCTACAAGAAAACTTGTGACATTAATCTTGGGGGCAGATGCAAAGCAAGTTTGCTTAAAGACCCACTGAAACACAATGATGAAAGATTTCGCCTTGATTGCCATGCCTTTTTAGTGGAACTATGCTCTCAAATGAGAAAAAGATTCTCATTCCGTAAGGACAGTGTTCTTTCATTAATCAAAATCATTGATCCAAAAGAAGCTCTTTCTCCTGAAAGGGAAGCAGATGCTATAGTGAATTTGGGAATCTGTTTCCCAAACATCGTAAAGGAAGAGGAACTCGATACTTTAGAAGACCAATGGAAAGATTTATTGTATTCAAAAGACTCATTACAAAACATATGTGAAAATCCAACTTCATTTTGGGTGGAACTTAAAAGAGTTACTGACGGTAACCTCAAGCCCAAATTTGAGCTGCTTTCTAGATTCATGTGCTGCCTGTTAGCCCTCCCTCACTCTCCTGCATGCGTAGAGAGGGTATTTTCAAAACTTAATGTTATTAAAACCAAACAAACAAACAGACTAAGTGTAACCACAGCATCAAACCGATTGCTTGCAAAGCAAGCAATATCCCGCCAAGACACACCCTGTTATTTGTGGCAGCCCTCAAAATCTCTCATTAATGATGTAAAAACTGGAAAGTGCCACAAGCGGTATGTGGAAAGAGAAGAGGAGCGACAAAAAGGAGAAATTACAACATTGTATGCTGGTGCTGCCGCTGATGAATCGGATAGTGAGACTGAGAGGGAGCAAATATTTCTTCAATAGTAAGGTATGTTCCTTAATGTATTTTATTGAAATTAATTGTATTTTATGAATGTTGGGATTTTTTTATGAATCTTGGGAATTTTTAGGTAGCAATCTTGGGAATTTCCAAAATCTTAAGTGGTCACAAATTTGAGCTCACTTTGGTTTTGGCTCGGATGGTGAACAGATGTTGCCGCTCTTCATCCTCGCCGACAATTGGCAGCCATTAATACCTTTTGTTTTTTCTTTTCTCTTAGACTTCTGCGACCAAATGCGCACCTGCCCTGGTCTTCCCGACCGCCCCTGTGGAACATTCATGTCTGCGGTCGAGACTGATCCTCACGCCCTTTGTCCTTGCAGAGGCCAACAATGTGATAGTATCAACAAGTGTAGGGAGGGGTCTTCCTTCCAGTGGGTGAGGTTTTCGCGACGGCGGAAGAAGTCCAAGCGGAATGTTTCTCCTTCGAAGGAAGAAAAACCCAAGGCCTCTTCTTCCGTCGCCCAAACCTCCTCCGAAGCTCTCACTCGGTCAGTCTCTTTCAAGAGACCGAGTAATAGCGTAGACTGATTTATTTCTGTCCAACCCCGGGTCTTGAGAGATGACGTTGCTTCCCCTAGCGAAGCAGCACCACCTCTCCCCCCGGGGGAGGCCTTGTCACTAACTACTGTTTTCCAGATTAGGTCCTCCTTGGGGCTCACGGATTCGCCCTCTAAGGAGGCTTTGCTTGATTACATCTGCATGGGTGCTTCTGTCAAGTAGTCATCGTCACCGTCAGAGGTAGATCCCCCGACACTTGTCGACGTTATTGTGGCAGAGGTGTCTCATGCGACTTCACGCATCTCCTCTGCCACTCCAGACTCTACGGTAGCTGCTGGCTTAGTTTCCCCCGTTTCTGACCATCCTTCGAGGGGGAAACTAAGTTCATTATCAGTCTCTCCTGCTAGTGTTTCTCTCCCTCGGGGGAGTTCACTTACAGAGACTCCTCTTTGTAGGATTGCTGATGGTCAGCTTGCTGATCCAACGGCCCCCAGAGGGCGCATCCGTCGGAAAGCTCGCCTTCCTCTTCGCCTTAAGAGGCTTTCCTTCACCTGCGGTGAGGAGGCGCCTCTTTGGTTCAACGTTGTCTATGCAGTCCTCCACAGAGGAGCCTCTAGATCGATCGTCCATCACTCCACCTGCAACCAGTCTTGTGACTTTGACTTTGGTCCTGGACCTCTCTGCAGATCGTTCGCGGTCTCCTTCGGTGGATGATCGTCCTTTTTAAGGACACGTCGACCATCCATTCGACAGACCTGCCGACCTTCCATCGCTGTTCCTGCATGGGCCTAACAAGGCTCCACCTAAGTGCGCTATTGTTCTCCATCGTACCGCACACCGAGCGGCCACGCACCCTGACCATCGCTCACTAGCAGCTCGTCAGGCCCCAACACTTCGGCGCACCACCCATCTCGCTCACTCCTACGCAGAGCAGCAACGTACCGCGCTTACGCGCCAACATGCACCTACCTGCCTACAAGATCAGAGATCTCCTACGCGCCATGCGCGCCCACATGTGCACACTCGCCCACATGCACACACGCGCCAACGATCTCCTGCGCGCCGGGGCTCTTCTGCACCGATGCGGCCTGTGCTCACGCGCCAGCGGCCACCTGCGCGCCAGCACTCGCCTGCGTGCCAGCGCTCACCTGTGCGCCAAACGTTCACCTACGGAATAGCGCTCTACCGCACGTCAACATCTGCGCCCCACATCACGCTCTCCTGAGCACCATCTTACACTCCAGCCAACGGGCCAGTCAAAACCTGTGCGCCATCACTCTCCTGCACGCAAGTTTGTAGGTTAGGCAACAACCCTGTTGCTCTCACCGGTGCGCCAGCGCTCACCAGCCTTGCGCTCACCAGCCTTGCGCTCACCTGGGCGCCATCTTTCTCCTGCGCGAACACAGAGATACGCATACGCCCTCTCTCTCCTAAAGACGCGCGCCAACAATCTCCTGTGCGGCCATCAGGATTCTCCTGCACGCTCGGAGACATTCTCCTGCTCGCGCGCTGATTCGCCTCATTTCCCTCTTCCCAAGCGCATACCACTGCGCATTGTGGGAGAAGGGAAACATGCAGAGGGGTTCAGGATCCCAAAGCTACATCCTTAGGCGAACCCACCCATTCCAGTAACTCCACCAAGGGAACATTTGGTCCTTTTCCCTTCAGGGGGTATGTCTGATAGTGCATCTGTCAGCCAACAGCCCTGGTTCAGTGCCTTGATCAGAGCCGTAACCCAGGCTTTCAAGCCTGTCCTGTCTGTTCTAGGTCATGGAACCATGGCTTTCTCTACCCCTTTGAAGAGGAAAAGATGAGTTCTGGATGCGGTCACTTCCCCGAGGGCGAAAATGACTCCATTCAGACTATCAAGGCAAGTTCCTCCTATTTCTCGGACTAACTCTCCATCCCTTTCGGACGAAGATCTCCCGTCACCTAGGGAACCACACGAAGAGAGATTTTCCATCGCACCAATGGAGGAAATCTCTCTTCATGCCGAGAGTTCCTCACAGTCCGGGAATAGAAGGGACATGCCACACTCATCAATGTTGGAGTCTTAATCCTTCCCCGGAGGTAATCTAAAGACTCCAAAACAATGCCAAAGTCATCCACCAGGCCTAGGAGGGAGCCAGCCAGCCACTCAGGGAATGTCCGTGACTCTCCCCAAAAAGAGCCTTTGAGGATAGGAGACTTCGTTGCAAGTCCTACAAAAGGAGGAGACCAGCAGGAGTCAGAACATGCATTTTGGCAGGTTCTGACTCTAATGAGGGTTCTCAATGGGTTTTCTGACCTGGAGATCACCCCTCAAGAGGACAAAGACACAGTCCTAGACTGTGTCTTTGGTACTCAAAAGCCCTCTAAGACCAGTGCACCCCTGCCCTGGTCTCAAGGGGTAAAGAGTACCAGGCACAAAATCGCCCAGCAGCTCCCCGAGATGTTCTCCTCCAACCATTCCGGTACCATGAACAAGCTCCTCCCACCTCCTCGCGTACACCAGAGGAAGTACTTCGAGATCCTGGAATAGCCTTAATCAGATCTTCCTCTTCACCACTCGCTGGAAGAAGTAACCAGGGGAGTCCCTCTTGAAAGACTCTCTAACTGGCAGGTCTCCTTCTCGGCAGCCGAGATCCTCAACCAGGAGAAGGTCATGAAGTGTGCTATGCAAGCTACTTCGTGGCTTGATATCTGGTTGGGGATCTTAGGTATCCTGACATGATCTGAGGATTTCTCCAAGGAACGTACCAGGAAAGCTATGGGAACAATTCCTTCTCTCAGGTACTCGCACGATCGAGTTTTTTGCCCACCAAGTCTCGAACTTGTGGGCAAATACCATCCTGAAATGTCGGGCTGCAGTAGCTGAAAGATTCCACCAGAAGGTCCCTAGCGACGAGATCAATAGGCTCAGACATTCCTTTATAGAGTGGTCTGTTCTGTTCGAGCCTAAGGATGTAGAACGTGCTGCTGAGAGGTGGAGGAAGTCTCATCAACACTCCCTCCTCCATAGGGCTTTAACGTCTAAGTCCTATAAACCTCCAGCACCACAGCAGTCCCGTCCAACCAAGACCACTACGACGACAACAGAAGCGAAAGCAACGGTGTCTAAGCCCTTTTCTGTCAAAGACAGGAAAGGCAAAAAGTCCTCCAGGAGAGGTAAAAATCCTAGAGGGAGCAGCCAAGGCCGCAAACGCTAGGATAGGCAGTCCCCCTGCATTGCCACCGGTGGGGGATGCCTACAGAGTTGCGCAAACAGGTGGAAGCAACTCGGGGCCAATTCCTGGACAATCTCCATGATCAGTCTAGGATATCGCGTCCCGTTCATAACATCTCTACCTCCCCTGACCAGTGTGCATCTGGTCGAGCTTAAGAAACTTATCTATCAGCTTTGTTACATGGATAATTGTGCAGTGGGCTTTGACTGTTCTAAGGATCTTGAATGGCCATATTTACAATTAAAAGATATATTTGATCCATATAGGTTCAAGTTACAGCGGTTCGTCACTAATGATTTAGACTTGCAGAAGTCTATTGATGTCCAATACAGTATTTCTACGAATTTAGTGGTAAAGTTACTTGGTCTATGTTGAAATCGGGACGCAGATTCTCTATATACCCTATCAGATTAGTCGACTTGCAGGTGTCTTCGGATAGTTTGGTGGCTTTATCCTGGATTCGTTCCTATTCCATAAAACTGGATAAATTACAGAAAGTTTCTGTTTTTGTCAATAACAGACTGCTGGACATCAATGGATTTGTGAAAAACATCCCATTACATTTAGTTTTATTTCTGGGAAAGACAATCCGGCTGATTGCATTACTCGCTGCCTGTCCTACAAACAGCTAATTAAAACAAATTACTTTTCAGGTCCTGAGTTCCTGAAGAATAACCTTAGACCGAAGTCTAGGAGACACGGCACTATAGTATTTACTGTCCTAACCCAGATATATCGATAAGTCCATCCCTGGAAGAGATTAATTCCTATGGAGCTACTGTATCTGGGGAAACATGATCATTATGTGCAGACCTTGTGTAGAGTTTCAGATTTTCACAAACTGACTTACAGAGCTGTGTTAACATATGTAAATAAGTTGAAACTTAAGATTAAATGAAAGTATCCTGATAAGTATGCTGATTTGAATGTTTATAATTCTGGACATAATTTTTTCTCAGATGCTAGTTGTCTTGTATTGTTGAGGGACCAAAAACAATTTCCCAGGAGTATTTCAGTATTTTGATTCCAGCAGATGTTTACTTAAGGATTTACCCCAGATCATTGGACAACTTAAGCTTTACATTGATAAGGAAGGGATCCTGCAAGTACATAGCAAACTTGACAAATTAAAGGACAGGAGGTACAGGTTTCCCATATTACTTAACAAAGATAGTCTACTAACTATGTTAATTATTGAGAACTATCACAAGAGATTTGCCCATGCAGGATGTTATTCTCTACTATCTGAAATTAGAAAAACCTTTTGGATACCCTGCTATTTTTCAACTGTCAAAAAAGTTTTTAAAACCTGTGTAACCTGTAGACGTTTTAATGATACAACTATTAAGGTAAACCAAAATTCATACCATGACTTTAGGGTAAATTCCCCCCCCCCAATCCCTTATAGATCCATATTTGTTGACTATATGGGTCCATTCTTTGTTTGTTCAAATCACCAGAAGATCAAAGTTTGGCTGTTGTGTATCACATGTACATGGAGTAGGTCCATAAATTTGAAACTGTATGAATATGAATATTAAGGAATATTCAAGAGCTTTTCAGCTTCATTGTTTTGAATTTGGAATACCAGAATTGTGTATTTCTGATATGGGTACCCAGCTAGTTGCTGGCGCTAATATTATCATGGATTTTTTGAAGAATCCCGAGGTTAATTCATATTTTGAAGAGAATGGTATAAAACCTGTATAGTTTCAGCAGTTTTTTAAGGGAAATAGTGCTTTGGGGTCTATGTTAGAAAGTTGTGTAAAGTTGACAAAGAAACTAATATATGGTGCAATTCGAAATAATGTGTTAGAGATTACAGACTGAATTTCTAATAGGTCAAACAATACACATGGTTAACAGACGACCCAAGACCCATCGCATTTAAGGAAGCCTTGTGGGAGACTGACTTGAGATAGACTTTGCCTGACCCGATAACTCTTGAGAGTTTGTTGCGGGGGGGGGGGGGGGGATGATTTTGTGGCTGTCAATGTTATTCCACCACTACAACGATCTCCTGATTTGGAAGTAGATAACTTTCACTTGAGTTAACTGACAGAGTAAGAGATAACTCTTCAAAACTTCGTAACGTTCGACAGAATCTGATATTGATATACCTTTTCGGATGGTGAGTTTCGATGCTGTTGCTTCCGCGACGGTAAACTTGACAAATCGGCAATTTTGGGAGTACATGTGAGTGTAACGTCTTCATTTCCCACAGAACACTGTCTTGTCGTCCTCTCGGGCACGAGTGTGTTTCTTCCCATAGGTTTACTCCCTTGGGCGTCGTCTGTTCCGGCCCGATCGTCTCGGCGGAAGGGCGCTAAGATCTCTTCCCTGCGGGTCCTCAATGGGTGACTGGTTCACACAACCCCTCTTGGATCCTACTATTCTCGACATTGTCAGGATTTTGTTCTTAATTTTTCTAAGGAAACCCATTCGTCCTTTATATTCTTTTGTTAGTCTTTTTAACTGCCTTCCCTTCGGAGTTTTTCCTTTTCTCTTCTCCCGAGATGTCTCTTTCTTACTTCTTGTGTGTCATTCTTCTTTTGTATTTCTTCACGCCTAAAGTCAATTTTTGGTAGCTGTAGCACTTGGTCTTTTGCTCAATATTACATTGATTTATAATCCTCTTTATCCCACCATAAGGCAACCAAATTTGTCACTATTGTGGAAAATCAAATAATAAATGACGAGAGGCAGTGAATTAGACGACTTTTACATCATAAGAGGATTTATTATCCAAAGTTAATTTTCACAGAAATATGAGCAGAAATCTTCTTCAAAGTGAGTGAAAAAGAACTTTAAATATTGGGAATTACATAACAGAAGAAATATGTCTCTCGCTAAATTTTGAATTACTGAAACAGTTTTTCATAGTGATAGTCAACCAAGAAACATTTGTAAATTACACACACACTCGGGGAGAATGGATACAGAGCAAGTTCTTCCATCAGTAAAATAGCAATTTATCTCAAGACCCAAATCTGACTTACCAGCTAAACATTACAGTCTTAATTTCTCTCCAAGTCAAGCAAGAGGGAGGGGCACACAATACTTGTCTCACGTTATAAGTCTAAGGCAAAAGTTGCAACTAAGATCGCAATGTAGTGGAGTGTCGTTTGGGTGTAATGCTCGCCCAGCGGCGACGAGGGCACATGGCCATCTCTTGCGCCCGACTCCCCTCACTCTACTTCCAAGGGTGAGTTTTTATGGCACCTGTCTCTATGGGGGTCTGGTGCTTCCGCTAGGAGATAAGTGGTATCCTTTTGCTACGTGACAACTGCGATCTAGGTCGCCCAGAACTAGGTTGCCCCACCTCAAGTACCCCAGCATTTCCAACCTGCCTCTTGCTTTGACCTAAGAAGGAAAAGAATGGCAACAGTTTACATTCTACATTAATGGTGCAACTATCTTCAGGCACGGTGCCTTGTGACATAATTTATTTAAGGTTAAACTAATTCACACAATACCCAATACTTAAAATTTTTTTGTCTTGTGACAGTAATTTTTGAAATTATACCGGGTCTACCCCTTTGATGACTGAAGGTCCGCATCGATTCCCACTGAGGTATCAGTCATCACACTGACTCCGTATTAAACTCTAAAGAATCTCCCTCAATAAAAAAATCCCTCAAACTAATGTAAAACCCTTATCCAGTACAACCATTTAGAAATTCTCTCCCAAAATACCAGACTGCCTTTCACTCCTTCTCTTAGAATCTCTCAACATCAAGAAAGTGTCACTTGATTGGATGTCTGACAGTGTCTAATGCAGATCTATGTATGAAGTGTTTTAAACTCTTAAGAGTTTTTGTTAATTCCTGGAATAGGCTCTAGGACCTCTGACAAGGCCGTCTTCTGCAAATCAAAAGATGAAAGCAAGATTATTCTATTATTTTCGAATAAGCTAAGATTTAATAGTTCACAGATAGGTTAGCAACTTTACCCTAAGGCTGCCTAGGTTAAGGCGACCCAGGATGGATTAGATCGACCAGGATAATGACCTTTTGACAATGGCCTCGGACATTGAGGGTAACTGATGATTGGATTGCGAATGGACTACAATACAAAGTAGAAATTCTAGAAGGAAAAGGGAACAAGAGAAAAGTGATAATTTGGGGGGAGAAATTGAATACCATGTTGGAAGTAGAGTAGGTCGAGTCTAAAATAAAAAGGCTGACAACCGCAAGGGATGTTCCTCTTGCTAACTTAACAGCAAAAAGTAGCACAAATAAACGTGTAACAAATCAGTTAGATCAAGATAGGTAAAATAATAGGTTAGAACATAAAATACAAGGTAAGGTAATAATCATGCAACATTAGAAACAGAAGGAAAATCAGTGAGACAACTTACGATTCCTATTAAGATGGAGAGATATTTAAAGCAGTCGCCGTTTGCACAGGAAAACGTAGTGGACTATAAACCCAATGAAACTAAAAACTTCTGCTCTCAGTTTTTAATGAAAAGGAAAACGTGAAGGATTTACTGACTAACAACTTTTGGTCCTTAAGAGGACACATAGATAAAGTGTCGACAGCTCATAGGAGACACCAGGAAAGTAGGGGTACAAGGACCAAGCTATAAGGAAATAGAAGAGGAGGGAATTAAGGAACATTTGGAGAATCAGGATATTAAGGTGAGCAAAATAGAAAGGATGTGGAAAGGTAAGAGTGGGTGGAGTAAATGCTAAATGTGCAAAGATTACGTTCGAGGGGAATGAAATGCCAGAGAAAAAAAAATTGGAAACAGAATAGTGGAAGTTAGGCCGTTTATACCAAAGGTCATTCAATGTTTCAAATTGTTGGAATTTATTTTAATTTCGACCTTACTTAGATTTAATAAACAAAACAATTATTCATCAACCAAAACAACTAACATTAAAGAGTAGATCCACTAATAAAACTTTGTGACATTGCCGTACATTACCCTCTTCCCTAGACATGTCCAAGGATACAAAATAATGCAGACACTTAGCACAAATGTTGGCGTGTTCCAAAATTGTCATTGTCTTGGAGTTTGAACGTTTAGTTTTGTTCAGAGTTAAATTCCTATGAAGATGCCGGCCTTTCCACTGAGTACTTTTTTATTGGAACTGTTCGCCGTGGCTGTGGTAACCTCCGAGGAAATTTACTTCTTACCTTTGACAGGTACATATTACGCACGCGCGAACTCAAGGCCTATTAGGCAATTACTAACTTAAGTCATTTAATTCGTAAGTTTAATTTTATTATTCATTTACTCATCATTAACGCTGATAGTTACTATACTAAGTAGCTTTAAGTTATTTACTTTTAATTTATTAAGAAAAATAGGTAAAGCTTCGAGTCAAGCTAACGACCGAACGGCTATTCCCCACAGTCGGACACAAATATCAATTCTTTTTGATTGAATTAATTAATTTAACGTTAACTGTATTCCTTATAAGGAAACAGTTTTACTTTCCATTTCTTTTGCAACTCGTACCTCTAATTTATTTTTGGTTTCTAACACTCCCCACAAAGGATTGCGATTATAAAATTGCAATGAATACCTTCATTAACCATACTCACGTTACTAAAAGAGTAGCATTTTAATTTTAGTCTTCACTTTATTTTAAGTGTAGCATTTTAACTTTAGTCTTCACTTTATTTTAAGCGTAGCATTCTATTTATATATTTACACCAATTTTAACTTAGCTTAGTTTACTATAGGCTATCTCCTAATTTTACTTTTTATTTACGTATTTAGTTTTATTTACTTATTACCTAAAAAGTAATTATTTGCAATGCCCTTAATCCTTGTTTAAAGTTGAAGAATAAAGCATTTAATAAAGTATATCCTCACACTGAAAAAGTTTCGAGTGTGTAGCATTTTACTCAAAATAAAAACTTAATAGTAATTACAGTAAATAATATACTGGAAAATCAGTATTTACAAATTACCTAAGTTTTCCCTTAGCATTCTTTCAAATCTTTCGGTAGCCTTTCTCTTGGGTCTTACAGACCTTTCGCCTTGTTTAACGTGAATAGATTCAGGTTTATCTATACTGCCTGTTTCTACCTCAATTTCCATTGAATTGTGTCTGGTTGGCTTTTCTCTTGTAGCATGTGTCACTGACAGTTCCATAGGATAAAGATTACAAATAGAATGATATTCTATAGCCCCATTACCTTGCTTTAGTTTTACTGACCTAATATTATTGTCAAATCCTAATATTAATTCTAATACCTTACCCATCATCCAGTATGGTCTGGGCTTATTAATTGCTTTAATTAGGACAATGTCACCAACTTTAATTCTATTTTCCTACTTACTTTGGTACACATTTCTACTATGTTCTCTCAGGTTTAAGAGATGTTTTTCATACCACAATTTCTTAAAAACTTCAATAATTTCTTCCTGTATTTCTACAGTTCTCTTTAAAGAAGGTTGACTAGAATCGTCCAACCAAACATCACGATCATCTTTAATCAAAATGAGGGATGAATTACCATGCAATTTGATAAAGGAATTTAAAGTTATAAACTCTAAATTTTCTGAGCTTGATCTATATGTTAAAGGCCTGGAATTTATCGCTAATTGAATATTAGAAAGAGTAGTTGATAATTCAAAGTAAGTTAATTTAGACCTTCCTATTACTTTATAAAGACAATTCTGCAATACTCTAATCAATCTTTCCCAAGCAGAACCAACCCAGGCTGAATATTAGGGTATTTTAATGTGTTTGATATTACATTTACTTAGTTCAGATTGAAATTCCTGTGTGACGGCCGAGAGATAGGTTATGACTCAAAGGCAGGATGCAATCAACTGAGTACTTTATTAAAGAACACTCTCCTCTATATACAAAACCTCAAAGCAACAGGAATTTCCATGTTCGAGATACAGACAATGTTAGAGAGGAAACACGCAGATATGTTTATTCTGGTTCTTTTTAGTGCGAGGGAAGAGCGCAGATACAAGCATAATATATACAAAATAATTTATGTATGATCATGTGACACACTGTTGGTACATGGCTCCCACCTTAAAAATGACATACTGTAAATGTTAAATAGGGCGCCCTGATCTAGAGAGCTGAACTGTAGGTGGGTCATCTGGCAGTAGATAAGCAGGTTTTAGACGATCAATGGAGACCCAGTCTTCTTTGCCACGAATGTTTAGTAGGAATGCTTTCGGACTGCGTCGGATCACAAGGAAAGGGCCCGTGTAAGGGGGCGTTAGCGGTGGCTTGGTAGTGTCATTGCGCAGGAAGACGTGCGTTGCAGAGTGCAAGTCTGTTGGTATGTGATGCTTCGCTGGGGCCTTTAAGTCTGGCGGCATGGAGTAAATTTTCCCACGACCTGACGTATGCGCTGGAGATCATCGGAGGAGGTTGTAGAAGGAAAAAATTCGGCAGGGACGACCAAAGGGTCGCCATACACCATTTCAGCTGCAGAGACATCGAGGGCATCTTTAGGAGTGGTCCTTAGTCCCAGGAGGACCCAGGGAAGCTGAGTAAACCAGTTTGAATCCTTGCAGCGGGACATCAAAGCTGCTTTGAGGTTGCGATGAAAATGTTCAACCATTCCATTGGCAGCGGGGTTGTAGGCCGTTGTCTGATGTAGGGGGATGCCCAGGAGATTCGCTAATGATGTCCACAATTGAGAGGTGAAAGTGGTTCCCCTGTCAGAAGTAATATGCTCAGGGATACCAAATCTAGCAATCCATCCAGAGAGTAAGGCAGATGTACATGAGGCGGACATTGCAGTTTCCATGGGAATGGCTTCAGGCCAATGGGTGGAGCGGTAGATGACGGTAAACAGGTAACGATGTCCTTGTGATGTGGGTAGGGGGCCTACAACGTCGACGTAAATGTGTGCGAAATGACGCGGAGGTTGAGGAAAGATGCCCACTCCTGAATCCGTGTGTCGATGTACTTTGGAAGTTTGGCAAGAAGTACAGGTGCGGACCCAATCCTTAGCATCCTTAGAAATGCCGTGCCAAATGAACTTTGCCTTCAGCAGCTGTGCAGTAGAACGGCACGAGGGATGTGAAAGGCTGGGAATGAAATCAAACACCTGCCGTCGCATGGGAGCAGGAATCCAAGGTCGTGGTCTGCCAGTACTGACGTCACAGAGGAGGGTGGTGTTGGAGTCGTCGAGGGGGAAGTCTTCCCAACGGAGGGACGTGCAGGATGTCCTACATGCTTGATACTCTGGATCCTGTCATTGGGCTTCAGCCAGGGCGTTGTAATCCAATCCCAGTTGAACGGCAGCCAAAGTGTTTCTTGACAGGGCATCGGCAACGGGATTCATTTTCCCAGGGACGTATTGAAGGGTTCAATTGTATTCAGCCACGGCGGAGAGATGTCGGCGTTGCTGGGCGGACCAGGCATCAGACTGTCGAGTAAAGGCGTGCACCAGAGGCATGTGGTCTGTGCGAATGAGGAGGGGCGTACCTTCTAAGAAATGGCGAAAGTGACGGACAGCCAAGTGCACCGCCAGCAATTCTCGATCGAAGGTAGAATAACCCGATTCTGCCTTGGACAGTTTTCTGCTGAAGAAGGCCAATGGGCGGGACGAGCCGTTGACCACCTGCTCAAGTACTACACCAATAGCGACGTCGCTGGCATCAGTGGAGAGAAGGAGAGGGGCATGTGGGATTGGAAAAGTGAGAGCCGCAGCAGTTGATAGGGCCTTCTTTGCATTGCAGAAGGCTGCTTCTTGAAGGGGACCCCACTTCACGTCCTTTGGCTTGCCCTTGAGGGAGGCGTAGAGGGGAGCAAGAGTAGCGGCAATGGCTGGCAGAAACCGGTGATAATAGTTGATCATGCCCAAGAACTCCTGCAGAGCTTTGACGGTCGAGGGCGCGGGGAAGTTCTGAATGGCTGCTACCTTCTTAGGGAGGGGATGGACTCCTTCAGGAGTGATGTGGTGCCCTAAGAACGACACTTCATTGGCACCAAAGGTACACTTGTCGTACCGGACTACAAGGCCGTTTTGTTGTAGGCGGTCGAGCACGATGCGCAGGTGACGGAGGTGTTCCTCTTTTGAGGAGGAGAACACAAGTATGTCGTCCACATAACATACACAGAAAGGGAGGTCCCCTAAGATGCCATCCATGAGACGTTGAAACGTGGCCCCAGCATTACGAAGGCCAAAACAGGAGTAATTGAAGGTGTATGTACCAAACGGAGTGGTGATGGCAGTCTTGGGGATGTCTTCTGGGTTCATAGGCACCTGATAATACCCCTTCAGAAGATCGAGCGTAGAGAAAACCTTTACTTTGTGCAAGTAGGAGGTCACGTCGGCAATGTTTGGGAGGGGGTAGTGATCCGGTTCTGTTTGCATGTTCAGGCGCCTGTAATCCCCGCACGAACGGAGGGAGCCGTCTTTCTTCAGAACGATGTGTAAGGGTGACGACCATGGGCTGGAGGCCTTTTGGCAAAGGCCCATTTCCTCCATTTCGGCGAACGTCTGTTTGGCGGCTGCCAATCGTTCCAGTGCCAGACGTCTGAATTTTGCAAAGACTAGGGGTCCCGTCGTCTTGATATGGTGATAAATACCGTGCTTGGCAGGAACCGTGGGTGTTTGACGAAGTTCTTGACGGAAAACTTCCTGGTACGACGTGAGGAGGTGGGCGTAGGCATCCGTGGGTGCGCTGATGTGGAGAGCGAGGTTAGAGGGGGCGGGTTGAAGAGGTGTTGATAAGTACGAGTCTGCGTTTACCAATCGTCGGTGGGCGACATCGACCAGAAGGTGGAAATGAGAGAGGAAATCCGCACCATGATTGGCATTGTGACGTCAGCAACGAGAAACTTCCAATTGAATTTACCGCTTCCGAACGATAATGTGAGGTTCTCGTAACCGTAGGTGGGTATCGCAGATCCGTTGGCAGCATCAAGCGGACGTCGGCAGATGTAGACAGACTACGTCGTGTCTTTAAGAGTTTCCTTGGCAAAAGAGAACGACAAGCACCTGTGTCTACCAAAAATCGCGCGCCCGTTCCTGCATCATGTAAGAAGAAAATATTAGAAACACGGGAGGCCACCTCCACGAGCGATGGCCTACTTACACGTTTTTTGGCCACTGACAATCCTCGGCACATTTC
Organism: Palaemon carinicauda; assembly: GCF_036898095.1. NCBI lineage: Eukaryota > Metazoa > Arthropoda > Malacostraca > Decapoda > Palaemonidae > Palaemon > Palaemon carinicauda. Next base: position 179,194,953 of record NC_090725.1, read on the forward strand.
TTCGCGGTTGCCCTGAATCTGAAGTGGTAGTAGCAAAACTGCGGCGGATGGGAGGTAGTAAGTGGCTGTAGAAGTCGTTTGTTTGGGGCGCTAGCGATTGGTGGGTGGTGGGTGGCTTTGTCGCCACATTCGGAACGTCACGGGGTAGGCGTGTATATCCTACGGCATTCATGTCAGCTTTGGTTGACGTTGAATAGGCATCCTCTTCGTCAGGGGTGGAGGCATTGATGGAGGTCTTGAAGTGGCTGTCCATAAGGGCGTCGGCTTTGGTCATCAAGTCCTTTATTGGTAAACTATCGACATCGGGTATGGCAGCGCGTATAGGTCCGGGTAAACGGCGTATTCAAAGGGCACGAAGTAGGTTCACCTCACGAGGAGAGCCGTCTGCGGCAGGTTGAAGGCGAGCGATACTGGTCATTTCCCTGAGGGCAAGCGAAGCCCTTTGGTCCCCCAACGGTTGTTGAGAGAGCTGAAAAAGCTTTGCTATACGGGTGGCTGGCGACGGCGAGTACAGCTGCAGAAGGTATGTTTTGAGGGTGTCATACGCTATTGGGGTGTCTCCTTGTTCACAAAGCCAGTCAAATATTTCTGGGAAGGTGTCCTCGGGTATCACCACGAGAACATAATCTGCTTTGGTGGTTGAGCGAGTCACGCCGTTGATGCGAAACTGGACTTCCGCGCGCTAAAACCAAGCAAACGCCTCTCCGCTGGCGAATGACGAAAGTTTCAATGGGGGAGTTGCAGCAATAACTTCCGTAGAGTCTGCCATAGTACCAACGATGGAGGGGCGAGGGGGGTAGGGGTGGAAGGCGGTGGGAGCGAGTCTACTTCCGGGGTCACCAATGTGACGGCCGAGAGATAGGTTATGACTCAAAGGCAGGATGCAATCAACTGAGTACTTTATTAAAGAACACTCTCCTTTATATACAAAACCTCAAGGCAACAGGAATTTTTATGTTCGAGATACAGACAATGTTAGAGAGGAAACACGCAGACATGTTTATTCTGGTTCTTTTTAGTGCGAGGGAAGAGCGCAGATACAAGAATAATATATACAAAATAATTTATGTACGATCGTGTGACACACGGTTAGTACACCTGCGACTCCAAAGACCTTTCAAGGATACTTCCACCCTTGGGAAAAGACTTGGCGTTGTCACTGTACAGGTATTGTGGTATTGTGTATATATTACTGAATCTTTGGAAAGCAAAAACAAAATTTTTAATGGACATGTCTGGTAACAATTCAAAGTGCACAGCGCGCACGTTAAGACAAGTGAAAACTAATATGAAAATTTTTGTGGTCTTACCACTCAACTCATCCCTAACCCAAAGGTGTTCGGTGAAATCAATACCTACATGCTGAAAAGGCTTGACTAAATTCACGTGGTGTTTAGGCATATCTGTAAACTTCGGGTATCTGTAAGCTAAGGCATTATATTTCCTACATATATTACAACTACTCAGCTCAGTCATTACTGCTGACCTACCCTTGGGAATCCAAAAACCCTGTTCCCTAAGGTAGTTCAATGTAGTGCCTATTCCTAAATGCTGTACCTTCAAATGACAATTCTTTTATTAACAATGAGGTGAACCTATGCTCTTTAGGAAGCAATATTAGGTTAAGAACATCAAATTCAAAGTACAAATCTATTGTTTCGTAGGATAAGATACTAATTTATTTCCCAGTTTCCAAAAGAAACAAAATCTATTTTCATCCACTTAATTTTTTAGTATAATCATCAAAAAAGCTTGTTTAACGTCGCTCAACATTACATATTTATTAGTTCTAAAGTAAAAGAGCAATTTCAATATTGAGCCCATTAAATCTATCCCAAGATAAGCTGCTTCATTAAGTGACAGCAATTCCCTGTAAGTTTTTAAAGAACAGTTAAATACTGGCCTGATTTTTTTGATAACTTGCTCTTCTAATTTTATAACGGGTCTATGTGGAATCCATACATACTTATGATAGTCAGAAAGACTTACTTCAATTTCCTCAATTATACCATCCCCGAGTTGTTTATCAAAAACTTCCTGGTACTTGTCAATGAGACTCTTTACCAAGCTACTCTACTGTTCGGTCTAATACCTTAAGTGCAACAAAATGATTAGATGGGACGCTGGCAATTTTATCAGTATACCTTGGCAATTCTACATGATAAAATCCCTTATCAAAAGAGATCCCCTCTCTAAATCTGTCAATTTGTTCTTTATCAAAGGAGACCAATTCTTTTTCACACTTTTTTATTCCCAAGCATTCAAGACTAAAAAGGTGTTTAAGTCCATTGTCTAACTCACTGTCTTTAATATATGCTCTAATGAATTGAAATAAGATTTTAGAGGATCCATTACTAAATTTACCACGCTTTTTGTTTTAACATTCAATGTTTTCTTATTAACTATAGAGTCCATAACAGCTCTACTTTCTGCTTCATCCAAAAAGTTGAACACATTACCAACAGGAGCTACTCTATTATTTACGACTAAAGAAGTCCCACCCAACATTTTAGTCCAAGTTACCGAAGGTAAAAACTGAATGATATCTATTCCTATTAACATGTTAACCTTTATACTTTCATAGTTTCTGTGGTCAGAAAAAGTCTCCTCCAATAAAGCAATATTATTTTCTTTAAATGTATTTATTATTTGATTCATGCCGGGCACTTCAAAGTTTATATTAAGCAATTTGTCAACTAAATATTGAATTATTGTTTATATTTATTCCAGTGGACATTTGCTTGAAGCCCTTAGTTTCCTGCACTATATATGTGCTTACATCACATTCCAAAGCATACAACGCCTCTACATCCTGACAAAGATCTTTAGCGGCAGATTCGGAAATATATGACCGCTGACTGCCACAGACATCCGACTTTCCTAGCCTTTTTGCCATTTCTTAAACACAAAGTCATAGTAGGTAAAATGTGAGACGCATCAAAACTTCTTTGAGCAAAACATAACCTTACGTTAGTTTTAGTAGTTAGTTCGGTTTTATTCATAGAAGGGCACAAAGGAGTTATGTGCTCCCTCTTTCTACACAACAGACATTCAAACCTTAACTTATTTTGTTTCCCGTAACATTCATTGTCTTCGTGCCCTGAACCAGCGCATCTAGTGCATAGTGAAAGCTCCCTCAGTCTGGCCACTTTATCATTATAATGATCAAAGTTGACACATTTTCCCAAAGTATGGCCTTCAGCTGCACATAATTTAAAAACTAATTTAGTTACTTTATTTGCAAATTTAAAATTTTGAATCGTACTTACACCTGCCTTATTTTCTTTAGGTTTAAATGAACTGCTGGTTTACTAAAGGTTTTAGCGAAAGTGTTTTTCCTTTTGGAAACAGTTTTAGATAAAGTTTTGATAATTTTCTTATAATTAGAAAGAATGTCAGATATATTAGGATAATTGGTATTTAATTTGTGAACCAACTCTCTCTTTACTGGTATGGGGAGTTTATTAAATACTGACAAATTTATGCCCAGAGGACCCCACTTCCAATAAATCGATATTATGTGCTTTCAATTCATGCAGATAGGATTTGATTTCATCGAGGTAAACTTTCACCGACGAGAATTCTAGATCATTTTCAGCACTAGGAGCAGCACTCAAAATGTTCTTAAAAGTCTCGTCAATAATATAATTTACGTCAAGGAATTCTTCTTTTAACATTTCAATTGCCAAGTGGTAGTTACGGTCAGAAATAGTCAAATGCTTAACTAGCTTCAAGGTATAGCTCCTAAGGTACCCATGTAAATATATTTGTTTGGCAGAATCGGACAGATTTTTTCTGGACCCAATTCTAAAGGAGGGGGTTTCCCATCAGACATATTCATTCTGGACATCATTTCTAAAACTTTATCGGCAGATAAGTTGCCAGAAGCCCCACTTGACTCACTAATGTATTGTTCATATTGGTCGAGCTCTATACTAACCTGAATGCTATATTCTGCCTGACTATCTAACTCCTCATTATAATATTGTTCATTACTGTTCATTATTTCATGTGTCTCCAAAACATTATTAATCTCTTCATCAAAGTGTTTAACCTGCTCGATCTCTTTTTCGATTACAGTTATTTGACTCTTACAAAAGGAAGAAGTTAATCTATTATCACCATGAAGCTCCGTTAGCTTCTTTAAGTAAATAGTTATTTTCCGTTTGTGGATTCCCCGCATCCTCCTCAAGGGTGATATGATACTCATAGGGTCCACAAACTCTTCCTCTTTATCAGACATGATTACTTATTTAATTATAATTAATGGATTTAATATCAATAGCTTGCAAATATTTAAAAGATAACAGCCCACCTAAAGTTATTCAATGCTTACTAGTTACCAAGTACATTATATATGAACATGTAATAGATTATAATACATAATATATGTTACTAATTACATCGCAAGAGTTCCATATTGGTTACCATTCGAAATACCGAGCGACAGTTAGCCAGTTAGCCGTTTCTATAAAATCACTTATTTAACCGAACGATAAACACATCGAATTCACCTCCGGAATAATATATAGAATACATCGACAATTTTGGAATTATGTTGGAATTTATTTTAATTTCAACCTTACTACTTATATTTAATAAACAAAACAATTATTCAACAACCAAAACAACTAACATTAAAGAGTAGATCCACTAATAAAACTTTGTGACATTGCCGTACATTACCTTCTTCCCTAGACATGTCCAAGGATACAAAATAATGCAGACACTTAGCACAAATGTTGGCGTGTTCCAAAATTGTCATTGTCTTGGAGTTTGAACGTTTAGTTTTGTTCAGAGTTAAATTCCTATGAAGATGCCGGCCTTTCCACTGAGTACTTTTTTATTGGAACTGTTCGCCGTGGCTGTGGTAACCTCCGAGGTAATTTACTTCTTACCTTTGACAGGTACATATTACGCACGCGCGAACTCAAGGCCTATTAGGCAATTACTAACTTAAGTCATTTAATTCGTAAGTTTAATTTTATTATTAATTTACTCATCATTAACGCTGATAGTTACTATACTAAGTAGCTTTAAGTTATTTACTTTTAATTTATTAAGAAAAATAGGTAAAGCTTCGAGTCAAGCTAACGACCGAACGGCTATTCCCCACAGTCGGACACAAATATCAATTCTTTTTGATTGAATTAATTAATTTAACGTTAACTGTATTCCTTATAAGGAAACAGTTTTGCTTTCCATTTCTTTTGCAACTCGTACCTCTAATTTATTTTTGTTTCTAACAAAATGTCAGAGGTTTGGTCACCATCAAGACGAATGTAAATCAAAAATAAATAAATGTGTAAAATGCGAAGCAGACCATAATAATGGCCAAAGAGTGCAGTAAAGACCTAAACAAAGATTAATTAAACTGCACAAATTACGTGTGGAAGCATGTCACTAGTTATAGAGGTTGTGAAGTAACTAGAGAAGCACAAAGAATATAGATGGTAAAACATTTGAAAATGTACCTTGTTATCAAGCTAAAGTCAAATCAAATATAATCACTGGAAGAGGGAAAATGTAAGGGATAATGAAAAATGTGATAAGGTAAGTAATAAAACGGCAGAAACAGGGACGAAGGGTGATATGTTAAGTTGAAAGATTAGTACTATATGAATAAGAGACGAAACTTTCCAGAGAAATTATGCTGAAATTGTGAAAAGGGATAAAATAAAAACGAATAGTAAAAGCTGTTGAAGTGAACGGAAGGAAACTGAACATAAAGACGTTCCAAGACTGAAATAAAAATGGACTCGAAAGATAAAGTAAAATTATACTGATTCATCTGTGTTGTACAAAGAATCCTGGCCAATAAGGGAACTCCCAATAGTTATTCAATATTAATTGATGAAAATCTTAAGAGGGAAATACTAGTGACGTTTGGTATAACTGTTGACGATGGGTAATCGAAAGGATTCAAGCGTAAGGGAAAAACATTTAGCAAGTAAAAATGTATATTAATATGTCAAAATTATCAATAATCCAATGAAATGCGAGACGGGTGTGTAACAATCTATCGGAGTTAAAACTGATGTTGTAGTGTCAAATCACATGTTTGCTGTGTATATGAAACTTTTTTGAAAGATCAACAGGTAAGGTTTATAAACCATAGAGATCTATGGAAAGACAGAATAGGTAAAAAGAAAGGGGGTGTAATGATCCTTATTAGATGTGACGTTTGATATGTAGTGGGAAACACCGCAGAATACCCAAATGGAAACGTGGAAGTTCAACAGCAAGGTCAAACTCAAGAAAGGTAATTTATATATGATAAATGCGTATAACCCTAGTGACAGGCTGGCTAAAGAAGAATTTGTTTATTACGTAGAGAAAATGGGGAGAAATTTTATAGTTGTAGGGGATTTTAATGCTCATCACTCCTTGTGGGAACCTGATATTGCTGAAAATAAAATCATCAACAGTGGAAAAAGGATAGTGGAAGGATTTAATGAAAATGACAATTTAGTACCAATGACGCCGCCGGGACTACCTACAAGACTCAATCCTATTACAGGGAAATTTTCAACAATAGATTTATCTTTCAGTTTATCCACAATAGCGAATTATTTTAATGTAACAGAGCTAGCTGACAGGGGTAGTGATCACACACCAATTTTAACATATAGTGACCTAGAAACTGAACAAACTGGATTATGGAAAAGAAAGATGTGGGTGTTGGAAAATGTTAACTGGTAAAAGTGAAATAATGATATTGATACTATAGAAATGTCAAGTACATTGGAACTGGGTGTTGAAATACAAGATTTCAGCAATAGAATTATCAAATCTAGTGAAAAGAATGTCAGGCACATTAATGAGAAGATGACAAATAAGTAGGTAATTTGTATTTTTCCCAACTATACAAACCTTAGCTATTTAACATGGGTAATTACTTTCAGCGTAGCTGAAATGACGAGCCATTTGAATTTTAACGAGGATTTACTACCCCACCGCTAGTTAGGAGGGGGGGGGGGGGGTAGCTTACTACCCCCCCTCTCACACACACCTGTGCTGAGCTCACTTTGCTTATAGGTAGGACTTCACGGGGGATAGGGCTGGCGGGCAAGTTTGATTAAATAGCTAGGGTTTGTATAGTTAGGAATAATACAAATTACCTACGAATTTGTAATTTGTTCCGTAACTGAAATACAAACCACACTATTTAATATGGGTGACTCAACCCTTAGTAAGGGTGGTAAGTCCCGGCCAGTACTGGCTTTTGGCTTTGCCAATACCACCTCGTCAGGGTATGGGGACGTGACAGTATTAGCTTAATACTAGGAACACAAGGAAACATGGTTTACCTGCAGTGGTTTGAGGTCAGCTGTGCAGAGAACCCAGGATGCTGCTTTCCCCAAGAGAGGGGAGGATGAAGAAAAGAATAAGGGCCAGACATACCTTTTCATTCATGCAGACTATGACCGGGTAACAGTGCCCTCAACCTTCTGCTACCTGTCCATTAAGGAGCCTGAGGTTTAAACCAGCTGTTGTGCAGCCACCACAGGGCTGATAGACAACGTATCGAGCCTCCTGTGGGTCACGTCTTGCAGTTAGTGGGCTGTGAAGGTCGTCTGACGCTTCCACACCCCTGCTTCTTTTTGAAGGCCAGGGACGTAGCTACGCCCCTGACATCATGTGCTCTTGGGCGACGTGACGGAGGAGGGTCAGGATTCAGGGATAGATGGATTACCTTCAGAATCCATGCCGAGAAGGTATTCTTGGTAACCCTCTTCTTTGTCCTCCCAGTGCTTACAAACAATGCCTGCACTTGGGGACGAACTGCAGCCGTTCTTTTAAGCTATAGCCTCAGACTCCTTACTGGGCACAGTAGGCGATGGTCTGGGTCATCTGTTACGGAACGAAGACTCGAAACCTGGAAAGAGTCGAATCGTGGGTCCGGCACTCCCGGATTCTGAGTCTTGGCAATAAACTCAGGGACGAATCTGAACGTTACCTCTCCCCATCCCCTTGAATGGGCGATGTCATACGAGAGACCATGAAGTTCACTGACTTGCTTGGCCGAGGCCAAAGCTAGTAGGAAAACCATCTTCCAATTCAGGTGGCAATCTGAAGCCTGGCGTAATGGTTCGTAGGGAGGTCTCTTAAGAGACCTGAGAACTCGAGCCACGTTCCATGGAGGAGGTCTCACTTCCGACTGAGGGCAGGTAAGTTCATAACATCGTATGAGTAGGGAAAGTTCCAGCGAAGAAGAAATGTTCACCACTCCTTTAAGCCTGAAGGCTAGACTTAAGGCTGAGCGATAGCCTTTCACTGCCGAGACTGAAAGGCGCATTTCTTCTCGCAAATACACGAAGAACTCCGCTATTGCTGGTATAGTGGCATCGAGTGGAGAGATACCCCTTCCACGACACCAACCACGGAAAACTCTCCTCTTTGCCTGGTAGACCCCTGCGGATGACCTTCGCAGGTGTCCAAACAACCTGTTCGCAACTTGTTGCGAAAATCCTCTCTCTGCGAGGAGATGCTGGATAGTCTCCAGGCGTGAAGTCGAAGCGAAGCTACGGCTTTGTGAATAATGTTGGCGTGTGGTTGTTTGATTAGCTCGTGTCGTGGAGGGAGTTCTCTCGGAAGTTACGTTAGGAGTTGCAGAAGGTCCGGAAACCATTCCGCGTGATGCCATAGCGGAGCTATCAGGGTCATCGAGAGATTGACCGATATTCTGGTCTTGTTGAATACCCTGCCGGTTTCGTAGTCTTGGTAGGGCGTGGTTGCTGGGTTGCTGGAGGTTCATAGGGCTTTGATGTTAAAGCCCTATGTAGGAGAGAGTCCTGGTTGGACTTCCTCCACCTCTCAGCTGCCTGCTCCACGTCCTTAGGCTCAAACAGATTTCTCCCCAAGATCTAAGAATGTCTGAGCCTGCTGATCTCGGTGCTGGGGACTTTCTGGTGGAATCTCTCAGACACCGCATCTCGACGCTTCAAGGTGGTATTAGCCCACAAGTTCGAGACTTGGTGGGCTAGAAACTCGATGGTACGAGTGCCTGAGAGTAGAAAGGTCTCCATGGCCCTCCTGGTACTCTCCTTGGACAGGTCCTCAGATCGTAACAGGATGCCCAGAGACCCTAGCCAGATGTCCAGCCACGAAGTTGCCTGCATGGCACACTTTGCCACCTTCTCCTGGCTGAGGATCTCCGTAGCCGAGAAAGACACTTGCCGGGTGGAGAGTCTCTCAAGAGGGACTCCCCTGGTAAGCTCTTCCAAGGAATGGTGCAAAGGAAGAGCTAAACAAGTCTCCTCCATGATGTCGAAGTACCTCCTCTGATGGACCCGAGCAGGAGGGAGGAGTTAGTTACTGGCGCTGGACCAGCTGGAGGAGGCAAGCTCGGAGAGCTGGCCCTTGACTTTATCCCTGGCACTCTTAACCCCTTGGGACCAAGGCAAAGCTGCACTGGCCCTAGAGGGTTTCTGAGTACCAAAGACTCGGTCCAAGACCGTGTCCTTGCCCACAAGAGGAGGGATCTCATGGTCCGAGAACCTATTGAGATTCCTCATAAGGGTCAGAGCCTGCCAGAACGAGTGTTCTGACTCCTGAAGCTCTCCTCCTGAAGGGCTGGCAGCGAAGTCTCCTGTCCCCGAAGGCTCTTATCGGGGGGGACTCATGGACGTTCTCCGAGGGCTTGGCTGGCTCTGGTCTAATCCTTGAGGATGACTTCGGAATCGTCTTGGAGTCCTTCGACTCCCTCTTGGGAGGGATACAGGACTCCAGCAGTGATGGTGGGAGGCTCTTCTTCACCCCTACCCGAGAAGACTTCTCTGCGCTAGGTGGGGTTTCCCTCATTGGTGCGATGGGGGAACGCCTCACCTCACGGGACTCCCCTGAGGACGGAAAATCTTCGTCCGAAGGGTAGGGAGAGAAAGTCTGGGGGGGAGTAGGCCTTCCTCAAAGACTTCCGAGGAGTCAACAAAGCCCTTGGAGAAGTTACCACGTCCACTACTCCTCCCATCCTCTTCAGGGGAGTCGAAACTGCCACTGATTTGTGTCCCAGTTCAGAGAGAACAGGCTTAAAAGCCTGTACAACCGCTCTGACGAGGGACCCAAACCAGGGCTGCCGGCTGACAGCTGCGCTGTCAGATACTCCCTCTGGAGGGAAGGGGATTGTTCGATCCCTAGGAGTAGATACCAAAGCAGGGTTGGCCTGAAAAGAAGAAGGCAAGTTCCTGGACCTATCTGGAGTTTTCCCTCCCTCCGGCGAGCGCGCTGTTCTGCGCTTGCGGGGGGGGGGGGGGCAAAGCGATGACCACCTAGCCATGCGTCGTCCTGCAGCCTGGTGAGTGGGGTCGCGCTGGGGATCACGCTGGTGGTCGCGCTGGCGCTCGCGTGATGGGATTCTACCTAAATCGCGCTTGGGCGATTCCTCGCGCGCGCCCTGCGATGGTGAGGGCACGCGGGCGAGCGCTGGCGCGCAGGCGAGGGTCCGTGTTGGCGCGTGGGCGAGCTATGGCGCGCAGGCGAGGGCGCGTGGGCGAGCGATGGCGCGCAGGTGAGGGCGCGCGTGGGCGATCGATGGCGCGCAGGGGCGCATTCTGGTGACAACAGCGGGCACGCAGCAAGCTGAATAAGTGCTCGCGCGCGCGAAGGCGATTGTTCGTGCGCGCGCGGGCGCACAGGATTACGCAGAGCCCGTGAGGGCGATAACGTTGGGCGTGCGCGCAGTGGAAATATCCCCTGCGCGCGGGTGCGCATGAGGGCGCACATCCACCACAGCAACAGGAGGGCGCTCAGGGCTTGCGTGGGCGCGCAATGGAGACTGCGTGCGATGGCGCGTAGGTGAAGGATGGCGTGCTGGCGAGCGCTGGGGAGCAGGGGAAGAGATTATCTTCCCCTTTGCGCCCAGATCCGAAGATCATGGGCGCGCAGGAGTGCTGGCGTGTGTGAGAGCGCTGGCGCACAGGTGAGCGCTGGCGTGCAGGAGATCGTGGGCGCTCATGGCGCGCATCAGGATGAGGGCACACAGTGGCACGCTGGCGGGTAGGAGAGCGTTGGCACACAGGTGAGCGCTGGCGCACAGGAGAGCGCTGACGAGCTCTAACAGCATCTGGAACTGGTGAGCGCAATTGCGCGCAATTGCGCGCTGGCGCGTAGGAGATCGATGGCGCGCAGGGGATACTTGGCGCGTAAGGGACTTAGTCTCAATGACAGAAAGTCCCTTGTGCCCCGAAGGGACCGATGCCCGTTTGAAAACAGGATTCGTAGGCACCCACAGCGCATCAGCGGCCAGGAACGGCGACGGCAGGTCAGCAGGTCTGGCGGGTGGAAGGTCGGCGTGTCCTTTGCAAGGACGACCTTCCACCAAAGGAGATCGCGAATGATCTGCGGAGAGGTCCAGGGATGTAGCTGGCAGGGTCGGTGAATGATGACGAGGTTCCTCTGCGGCGGACTGCGGAGATGACGAGCCCAAGAGGCGCCTCCTAACACCCTTGTGAGGCGAAGGAAGTCCTCTAAGGCGAAGAGGAAGGCGGGCTTTGCGCCTTATACGCCTTCTGGGGGGCATGGGGTCAGCAGGCTGACCAGCAGTCCTCCGAAGAGGAGTATTTGTCAGTGAACTCCCCCGAGGGGGAGAATCACTTGCAGGAGAGACCGTTGGACTTAGTTCCTCCCTCGAAGGATGTTCGGAGGGGGGAACTAAGCCTTCAGCTACATCGGCAACATCAGAGCAGAGGTTTAATACAACTCATCAGAAGCCTCTGCCACAACAACGTCGACGATAGACAGAGGATCGACCTCTACTAAAGTCGGCGATTGTTTGACAGCTGCTCCCAATTTGATCATGTCAAACAAGGCTTCCTTGGAGGGCAAACCCTCAAGCCCCAAGGAAGCCCAAAGCTGCAACAAATCATGATTAGTTACATTAACATGAGAATCAATATCCTCCCCCGGGGGAGGAGGAGGAGCTGCCTCGCTATGGGAGGCAACTCCCTCTCCCAAACCCCGAGACCGGTCAACAGAACTGCGGCCTACGCTACCACTCGACAGTTTCTCGGAAGAAACCGATCGATTGGAGCTTTGGAGGAGGTTTGGGGCACGGAAGAAGAGCCCTTGGGATTTTCTCCTTTCAAAGAAATCTTCGAAGGAGAAATATCCCGCTTGGACTTTTTCCGGCGCCGGGAAAACCTCTCCCACTGGGAGGTAGACCACTCCCTACACTCGCCACATACGTTACTCTTATCACACCGTTGGCCCCTACAGTAAGGACACAAGGTTTGTGGGTCCGTCTCTACTGAAGACATATAAGTTCCACAAGGGCGGTCAGGTAAACCGGGACACTTCTGCATCGCAGAGGCCAACTTCACAAACACTCTGTCAAAGAAAAAGCAAACAAAAGATCAGTTAAATGGCTGTCAGAGAAGGCGAGGGTGACAGCGGACACGTCTGTCTAGCACCCGAGCCGAGAGCAAAGAGAGCTCAGCACAGGTGTGTGTGAGGGGGGTGGGGTGGTAGCAAGTTACCCTCCCTAACCCCCCCCCCCCACCCTCGCTAACTAGCGGTAGGGTAGTAAACCCTCGTGGAACAAATAAGTATTAAATATGACAAGCCGTGGTGGAACGAGAAATGCAGTGACAGAGAGGCGACGAGCGAAAAAGTTGTTCACCAAAAATCAACTTCCGCAAAAAAGAAGCAGTTGTAAAGAGATGTAATAAAGTTACAAAATGAGTTTCTTGGGGGTAATTACACTGGTAAAATGAATATGAATACACCTCAGAAAGAAGTTTGAAACACTATTAATAGGATTAAGGGAATTCTAGTAAGAGATCACCATCCACTAACTAATGGGGAAAACAAATCGATTTTTGATCCGATAGAAAAGGCAGAATGGCTAGCAGAAGCCTTTAGGAAAAATTTGTTTCAGTTATCTTAGAGTCAGAAAGTGAAATGATTGCATGGGTTGAAATAGCAAAAGTCAATAATAAATTTTAGTATTATAACAAATTATTCTCAATGGCTGAGCCAGAAGAGTGCATCAAAGAGTTGCCAAATGAAAGTGCAACAGGGTTAGACAAAATTCACAACAAATTCTTCAAGAATATGTCAAAGGGGAAACGCCATCAAGTATTAGTTTTTATTAATAAAAGTTGGAGAGTTGCAAGTTATCCTACGATGGGGAAACAGTATGGTTTGTCCGGTACTGAAACATGGAAAACCCGAGGGACTACCAGAATGCTACAAACCAATCGCATTGTTATCTTGCTTTGGCAAACTAATGGAAAGAAGGGTTCATAAACACATGTACGGGGTGTTGGAAAATAACAAACATTCAGGAGAAAACCAGAGTGGATTCGGGAAAACTAAGAGTACAACAGATCTGTTAGTTAGGTTGGAGCACGAGGTAAGAGTTTCATTAAGAAATCGTAAGGTAGCTGTAGTTGTTTTCTTTGATTTACAGAGTGCCTACGATACAATAGGCCATACAGCTATGATTTATAAACTCGCCGAATGGCCACAGGGAGACTGTTAGCATGGCATGAGTGTTTTTTGAAAGATAGGGAATGTGGGATAAATGTAGCATATAGATATCCTAACACTAGAAAAATTAGATCAGGGGTTCCTCAAGGCTCAGTCCTAAGTCCTACCCTATTCAAAATCATGATGAGTGACATACCAAACGTAGAACCAGTCAAAAGTTCAGAATTTGCAGATGATACTTGCATCTATGTAATGGCAAATACAATTGAAATAGCTTATCTGGAAATTCAGGATGCGGTTGAAATGTTTTACGAATGGACCTAGAAATGGGGGTTAAGGATAATGAGGCAAAGACAATATATTTTACAAATAAGAAAATAGATATCTTACCAAAAATAAAAATTGACAACAATGTAGTTGAATGGGTACATAAATACAAATATCTAGGATTGGTATGGGCAGTCCAGACCTCCCCTAGACACATTACAACAGCCAGGTAAGACCAATATGCTACCAGACTGAATTTATTGAAGGCTGTTTCCTCCAGCTCCCGGGGAGCAGATAAGAAAACTTTGCTGATTTTCAAGCAAAATTGAATATGGAGTTGAAGTGTATTCGTCAGCAGCTAGAAGTAACATAGAAAAATTGAAAAAAAATACAAAATGTCTTCTAAGGAATAGCACTTGGAGCTAAAAGCATATCACCCATTGTATCACTACAAGTTGAAAGTAACGTGACACCAGTAAAATGAAAATACAATATAAAATGTTACTTTACTATATAAAACTAAAACAGTCATGTAAGAATCACCCAACTAGTTAGGAAGTTCTAAACGATAAAAGACTACACGGTAAAGGATGGAACTTTAAAAAGCCATTTATATTAAGGGTAAGATATCATGATTGGGTGGAAAAGGAAGTTAGGGATTCAAATGGGAAGAAATGGCATTCCCTGTTGTAGCCCCTTAGCAATGTATTGTCTTAATATCTTGGTATTAACCCAATGGATGACATTGACCAGGAGGAACCTAATACTAAATTTATTCATGAGTTCTGTAGAATGAAAGAGGAAAAGTATCCTAACCACTTTGACATAAATGGATGGGTCCAAAAAAGAAATTAATAGCGAGGAATGCTCATGTGCAGCTGCCTAAGTTATTCCCATCCTTGACTTTTATTGTTGTCTTAGATTAAACCCAGTAACGTCTATTCTGGGTGCCAAATTATTTGTTTTATACGGAACGCTGAAACGGACAGGGGGCAACTACATGTGCAGAGAGACTGTGATATTCACAGATGCATTGTCCGCCATTTCAATGATAAATAATGATATAAAAAGATTCAATGCACTAATGCACAATATACAGACGATAAGAATAGCAATTATAATTTTATAAATCTGCAGTAGATTCCAAGCCACAAAGGAATCCTGGGGAACAAATTGGCAGAACAAGGGTAAAACAACTCGTACTATCAACAACTACTTGTGGATCACAGAGAAGAAAATAATATTAAAGAGAAAAATGATAGAAACGTGGCAAATGGAATGGGATGTTATAAATCAAGTGGCTCGGTACGTTAAGCCTATTATAGAGGATTAGGAGATAGCCTATTGTGGAAATGGAAACCTTAATGAGAAATTTGAGAATTGGACATGTTAGAGTAAATGCATATTTTTATATTATTCAAGATGATAAATACACCTCTATGTAGCACATGCAATGTAGTGGAGGACATTTCACACGTAATGATAAATTGTAAGAAATAGAATCTGCAAAGAAAGGCTCTAAAAGTAAAATTAACAGGACTCAATTTGAATTGCTCTTTGAATACTCTATTAGGAAAACATGAAGAAAAGGATGTACAGGAGAGGGAGAAAACTGCTGTTATAACATTTGTAACTAAGACTAGTTTACAATTGTCTATAAAATTAACTATCCAACAGCGGAATAAGGATTAAATTTAGTCTCTCAACCCACATAAATGTTCTTTTGTAAAGAGACTACATTTAATACAACGATTTCGCAATAGAGAAACCACGGGAGATTGTTTTAAATATTAATTA
Organism: Palaemon carinicauda; assembly: GCF_036898095.1. Lineage (NCBI taxonomy): Eukaryota > Metazoa > Arthropoda > Malacostraca > Decapoda > Palaemonidae > Palaemon > Palaemon carinicauda. Next base: position 179,210,445 of record NC_090725.1, read on the forward strand.
ATGTGAATGTTTTTTTTTTTTTTTTTAAATATGCTATATATTTGCACTATAAAAACAATATCAATGGAAGGGGGAGCATGAATATTGCTTGAATAAAAGGTATTAAGCCTCATGTTGGGGAGTTAGAAAATCATTCACGCCATTCGTTGAAGGGGTTAACATTTACTAGCAGACTAACTTGAAATTTGTCAACTGCATTGATTAGATCAAATGTTGTACTTTGTATCATATTTATGGGGGAGTACGTACATTGGCTCCAAAAATTAGACCAGACTTCCTACTAAAAAAATAGAAGTAGAATAAGAAGTGTCACCTTCCTTAAACAATCAAACCACCTCCACACAATTACATATTACATAACTGCCAATATCTATTGCCCCTTGTTGGTATATTTTATTTAGTTCCTCCGAGTACTTACAGCATTTTCGTCGAGAACTTTTTAAAAATATTTTAAAAGTTTTCAGCCGTATCTTTAGACAGTATATATATATATATATATATATATATATATATACGTATATATATATATATATATATATATATATATATATATATATATATATATATATATATATACATATATATATATATATACATATATATATATATATATATATACATATATATATATATATATATATATATATATATACATATATATATATATATATATATATATATATATATATATATATATATATATATATATATATATACATATATATATACATATATATATATATATATATATATATATATATATATATATATATATATATATATATATATATATATATATGCGTAAAAAATCACAGAAAGACGTGATGCTCAAATGCAAATGAACCACAGGGAAAATTAATATATGAAATATAAGATTAAATACTGACTAATTTCGTGATACTTCTTCAGAGGACTGATTTATTGAATGAGGTTTCTTTACATTTTGTAGGTACGGTAAACGTACGAACATACATATAGATACTTAAAGAACAATGACTCTCCCATACCAGCTAGCTGGGCTGTTATCAGGTGTTTCCTGGGCGGAGATCAAACTCATTACACACTAGCCAGAAAGGGTCATTTCTGATGGCCGGTAAATTTTTGTTTTGACTTTCAATGCAATTTCTTGATGTCAATATTGGTAGTCTTATCCATATAATTACATAAGCAAAATTATATGTCTATATAAAACATATCTATATGTATGTATGTATGTATGTGTATATATATATATATATATATATATATATATATATATATATATATATATACATATATATATATATATATATACATATATATATATATACATATATATATATATATATATATATATATATATATATATATGAATATATATATGAATATATATATATATATATATATATATATATATATATATATATATGTATATATATATATATATATATATATATATATATATATATGTATATATATGTATATATATATATATATTATATATGAATATATATATATATATATATATATATATATATATATATATATATATATATATATGTATATATATATATATGTATATATATGTATATATATATATATGTATATATATATATATATATATATGTATATATATGTATATATATATATATATATATATGTATATATATATATATATATATATATATATGTATATATATATGTGATGCTTTGTTGGGCATTTTCTTTTTCTTTCATTAAGCACCACTTTAATATTATTTTAATTAAATAAATGTATCTCTTCAATCCTTTCAGTGCAAAAATATTATCTAATTCTAGACCCTCAGGAAAGTGGGTGATGGTAAAATGCCGTATAGTTCCTTAATTTTACTTCTGGAACTTTGATGTACATTAGCCTTACAGTAATCTTCTACATGGTTTTAAATACAGACTGAAAGTTTATAAATTCTTGAAGATTGGAGGCTGCAACCGTAGACTTCTGCTACCACATCAGCATTCGGTATGCGAAATACTTGACTTCTATTTATGCGGTTTGGGGATCGCTTCTTCATAGCTGTGTCTTCTCATGGACACGCTTCTTGGTAATTTCTCCTTCATCGAAGATCATCTTCTACCTCCCGGTTGGAAAGTAATTTGTTGGCAGTTAGGGAACTCGGTCCCTTCGTTGTCCGTCTTTGTAAATATCTTGTTGTTAACTTGACGTTTCGTTAGTGCCGGCCAAACTGTGCACCACGGGTAAGGCCTCCCCCATGACGGGGGGAGAGGGAGAAGGGACAACCGTTTAACGCGGTTACTTGTAGGGAAGAGCTGGTTCCTCGATGCGCTTGTTGCTTAAGTATCCCAGAACAAGGGCGTTGTAATTGCGTCACGTCATGTGACTCTTCTTGTGTTCTATTGGTCCCTTCTTCTGACGTAATGGTAACGTCATACATATGTCACTTCCGATTTCTCGGCAAGGTAACCGACGCGCATTCCATCTGCGTTGTTTTGGCCAATTTATCGCTTATGTCAGCACTTTTCACAAACAGTGCCTCTCGAGTACCCTCTCACTCTGATTTTATTTTTCTCGTCTCTCTCTCTCTCTCTCTTTATTTCAATGTCTCTCTATCGTTTAACTAACGAATAAAACTCATAAATACTTGATCAAATACACATATCACCTTTTCAGTACGAAATATTTTCCTTTACATGACACCACTCGGTCACGTACCTGAATTCCTGTGGAATTCACATCTTACCAACTCATTTCATGGTTTACCCAAAAATAATTCATCAATAATTCATTATCACCAAAAGAAATACATTTCAACACAATAAATCAAAACCATCATCATCAAATAATATGCATTTCAATGCAATAAATCAAAATCATCATCATCAAAATAATATGCATTTCAACACAATAAATCAAAATCATCATCAACAAAATAATATGCACCTTAGTGCAATAAATCAAAATCATCTTCATCAAAAGAAAATCATCATCAATCATTTTTAAAATAATGCAATTGCATAAGTTTATCATCAATATATGTTTAGGAAAAACTTCCTGTTCCCTTCAAATAATTCAACACAATATTGAAACATATTATTTTTATTAATTCTTGATAATGGAATATTTAACCCTCAATTCACTGGGTACGTAAGGCAAAATTAATAATGTCTTCTGTGTTCAACTGTGCAATCAATTAGGAAATGCCTTCACCTTTAACTTCTATTTAATTCATATTTTCCATTACCTATGACCTCAAAATCTTGGTCTTATTGATGTAAACACAAAAATCATTTCTTCAATGCAATGCAGTAAATGGCAGAAAATAAATGTTCAAACATACATAACATCAATTCAAATCAACCAAAATATTTCTGCAACAAAAAACATAATTATGTGTCATGCACATCATAACTCCTCAAGAGTATTACTCATTTGTAATCAGTACCAACAAACATTTGTAAAACATCATTATGGTACCTTATTTACTCACCAATATTATCATGGTAAATCACTGTTAATTAATGGCACCAAAAGAAACATTTCTCACCTTCTTCATAAAAATAATGAGAAAAATCAAAAACTCAAATATATCAATGTCTTAAATCATCAAACATCATAATCATTTCATAATAAAGAAACATATTCAATACATAACAAAATCATGTTTATAAATTTGAATCTTATTTGCACCTTGTCTGCGTATTATTTTTATCTCAAGAACTTCAATTCTCAACTATATATATTGTATTCAGAAGGATACTCATAAAATTCAAGTGACAGGAACTTACATTTCAATGTTAAAACTTTTCTTTAAAGAAACCAATTGCAGACTGTCTCAATTAAAACACCTTATTTATCCTTTCTTCAAGGATTCATCTACTACACAGGCATAAAAATCAATTCGTGTGTTTCCACACACTCTTTTTAACTTCAAAATGAAAGGTTTAATTATTGTAACTCATCATATGTACTTAATTGTTCACTATTACCTGCATAATTATTATGGGCCTAAAATAACCCTTTGAGACATTCAACTTCAAAGTTTATTATTGGTGCACATCTTATCTCTTAATCACTTAAATCTTTCTTTCTTCATAATTATTTAAGTTAACTTAATCATCATCAAAACATAATAAAATTCATTGTATACATGCATGTTTATCATTGTTACACGTGTTACACCAAAAAAAAATATCAACCAATGCATCGCCTATAAAATGCAGTAATAATTCTTTTGCTCTAATGGCATCATTATTTATTCAAACTTGCAAACAAAATCAATACATTTGTAAATATGCAATCACCTATGGGTTCATATTTCACATGTCTTCATTACCCATAACTTTATCAAAAACTTTTCATCTTAGTTTGCAACTCAATATTCTCTGTGGTCCCTTAATTAATTGTTTGGAGACATTTATGATTTGGACCTTCTTTGTTGATTACGGAATACATATTCAAATTCTAGGATAACACACTTTACATAATTAAAAGATTTCACTCATTTGTTACCCTCAATATTTGTATGAGTGCCCAGATATTTTTATTTCATTTCCCAAGGAGTTTAGTAGTCTTTCTTAAATCTACCTAACAAAAAAAAATCTGTTTCCCATATACCGAGTTATTTCAAAGTAAATTCGTTCTCTTTAAGTAATTGTTATTAGTCTTCTATGTTGGTCTATATATAGTTCGCAGGACATCCTCAACCCCTTGCTATTATTTTATTTGCCCCCTTTTTTTTTCTCTATTTTAACTTGACTTATCATGGCTTATTTCATCCTTCTTACTACAAGAAAAATATTGCACAGTTTTCATTAATCTCTAATAAATTCGGGTGCATTGCCCAAGAGAATATCTATAGACACGAATGTCTAGTTATTTATCCTGGTCTCAAATTATTCTGTTACAGACTCATCAACCATTTCTTTGTTAAATCAAATTCTATGTAGACCAGTATGTTTTTATCATTTGTCAAGTTCTGGGAACAGAGTCCCTGGTAGTCCGTTGGTACCACCACTATGGGATTGAGAAAATGCAATCGTAATTTCTAAAGGATTCTTACCCTTATATGACCTTTATACTTCTTATGTGTAGGCTTTAATTTTACAATCTCAAACATCTATCTTAGGTCAAAAATTAATTCATCATCAAATGCTGTCTTTGATTACGGGATGTCCTACTAACTTGAGCATGAGTTTTTGTTAGTATTTTGTTAGTATGTCAGGAATTTCTATTCATGAACAAGTATTTCTCCCTATTCCTTGTATGTATTCCTTTAAGCAATATGCCATCCTGTTATATGATTCCTATTTTTGGGAGTAATTCATCTACATCATTTCTATTAACCTTTGGTTTCTCTTGTTCTATTTTAATTTTTCCTATTTCTAAGTCTCCTGCCTGACAACTGAAACAAAATATTGGTAGTTATATTTCCTTTTAACATCTTCCTGTCCTTTTAAATATCCTTCTTTTATCATCATAAACCTACCAATAAAGTGATTTATCCTGGACAAACATCCAGTACTTTAAGGCTCCTAAGATTCCTTTTATTCTTTCATCCACAATAGTCCTTCTTGGACTGTAAAATCACAATCATTCTTATGAGCAATAAGCACATATACTCTATGCCCTAAACAAATTTTTAAACTTCTCTAGACCATTATTTGGATAATCTATCCTACTCGGTTATTTTCATTTAATTTAAGACTACTCTCATGATACATTACCCTTCTTCGGGTTTTACCTTTTTAATGAGACATTTCTTTTTATATTTATGAGGCTTCACACATTATTTTTATAACTCCTGGTTAAGAGATCGGGTTAAGGTAATGTAGGATCAAAATTCATTTCTCTTCATTATTTATAGCCTTCTATTTCATTTGCACACTACATATTTTTAGGTTAACTTTATTTTAAGGCTTGGGTAATTTAGCAAATACTGCTTATTATCCCTAAGATCCTATCATTCCAAAAAAAAATCTTTTACATCTGTCTATCTTAGTGGAGCAGGATTTCCACTTTAACCCTTATTTCTCTACATATCTTAAATCTATCTACTCTGTTTACTTACCCTATTCAAATCTAGGGATGGGTCACTCTTTAATCTGGCTCTTTATCCTGCTATTCTCCCTATTCTAGACTAGTTCTATTATTCTTATGGCTCTATATTCTTACTAAACTTAGTAACATCATTCTATAGGCTTATTCTTTCTGTCTCCAAATTTAGATCATCATTCTGTCAATAGTTAGAGGAGCTGAGTGAGCCCGTCGACTTCACTCTAATTTCTAACATTCTTTGAAATGATAATAGCCGTGAATGGCTTGTATTCTTTGACCATGGTACTTACAATATTTTACTCCTCAATAATCGAGCCAAACATTATTTATTTATTGGGATAGACATGTCATTTATATTCTACTTATGATGATCTACTAGTCTAACTTCTATCCTCATTGGGTAATATATCTCGGGAGATTTATAAGGAGTCTTATTGATTCATTTTAACACTCACCGTGTTCGTTATGGGGCGTTGGCTGATAGGTAATATTTCATGATTCATACCGGTATTTAAAAAGTTTTAATAAGTTTTTGACAGTTTCTCTGGGCAGGTTCTGGCGCCGATGTTTCTATTCTATTCTGCCTAACCTATCGCCTTTAATGGCTAATCTCTGCCTATTTCTCATCTATCCCTATTTCTATGCTCCTTATGGTAAATTTTTGCCCCTTTCTGATTACCTAACTGTAATCTCTACTCCTTTATTTTAGAAGTCATTACCCGCCATTCAGATGAGTTATTTTATCCGGAGTAGTATTAATTAATTAGTGTGCTTGTATTTTCCTTCATCTGAACTGCATTATTGTCTCTTTTGACAGACTCTGGCATCCTATTTTTAGTTAACCTATCTTCTTTATCTCTGCGGGTTATTTTTATTTAGGCATCATTATGACTTCTCTAGCTAAATTCTAGCTTTTTATATTTTCAGTACTGATCAGACTTTATTTATTAAATAGCATCATAGCTCATTTATTATTCATATGTCTATATCTTCATCTTAAATCTTTGTGCCTAACAACAACACATTTCTTTTAATTCTATAAGCCTATAACTTCAATTGCCTATGACATTTATTTCTTGGAATTCCCTCTTATTTAGGCTATTCTATTTTATTCACTGTATTTCTGTCGACATTCTATTTTATTTATATGGCGCCTGTCATATATTGACAAGGAGTATATCTATTCTTGGCTACTCTTCCTATTTCTCCTTGTCTTTTTTAATCTATTTCCATTTCCCTTTCTTAGTCTGGAGTCTGTTTCTCCTGTCAAATTCGTCTTATACAAAGTGGCCAGTTTTGTAAAAGACTTGTCTTTGACAAGTAGAATCATACCCTGACTATCTAATTTTTTTCTTTTCTTTATTTTAAGCCTGCACTTCTCACAAACAAGATTCATACTTCATCATTGTATCGTTTTTGAACGATATCTTAAGGCTCTATTGGGAAATGTTACTAAAAAAAAATGACATCTTTATTCATCATTTGGCACATTTTGGCATTTAATTCTCTACCTAACCTGACGGTTCATACCCCTTGATTTTTACTTGTTTGCATTTCATTTCTGCATATCATTTTATTTTCACCCTTAAAATTTGGAAGCAGGTATTTCACAATATTCTATCACTGTATTGCATCCTAGTATATCAACTATATTTGCCAGAGTCTCCATAAGATAAAATAGTCACTTGCAACGTGGATGTACCTCCGCTACATATGCCTATCTTTCCTATATAAAATTTTTCGTCTTCCTGACTTCCTTTCTATCCGGCTAATTATTTTTAATTCTTTTCTTTTCACTATTTGGAGGATTTGTATTTCACTTTCTTTGTGCCGGAGGGCTTTCTGAGAAGTGTCTTTGTTTAATTTCATGATGGGGTTCTTTATCTCTGTGCCTGCCTTTCTCCCTGTATGTTTTCCCTTTTTCATTATTTTACCTGATTTCCTATCATTTTGCTAATTTCCCTTTTCTTTTTGTAAAACTCATATCTAGGATGCTATTTTTCAATTTTTTTTTTTTTTTTTTTAATGCCTCATTTATTTCTATATATAGGGAATTATCATTAGCAATAAACTTACCTTTAGCAAAGGAATCCTGTTCCTTTTACTGTTGCTACGTGATCCTCCATTTATGTGGCAAATTCCTTTACCGAGCCACCCTCATATTTTACCTATAGGAACTTTCGTAGATTTGTTAACCTGTCTGTCTCTTTGACCGATCGCCATAATTGCCTACATTATTTTTGAAACTCACTCAGATTTGCTGCATTTTTAAATTACTTACCATTCAAGGTTATGTGAGCATCACTTACATTTGTATACACGGTTAACATAGCTTGTTTAATTATGCTGTCTCATTGTTTATTTTCAGACTAACTATTCTACTTTCAATATCAGCTAACCACTTACACACGGTATATTTCTCTAACCTTCTTTTATCTTGGTTATTCCTACCTATATTTCCACAAAACTGTGTTAATTTCCCTACTGAATTCATATTAGCGGGGTTAGTAATATTTGTTAATTCTTCAAACTCACTTTTTTATGGGACGTTGCTCGTTTGTATTTTTCACCTACTTGCGTAATTTTAAATCATATTTCCCTTTTATATATTCTTTGGGCTAACATCATTACCATCACTTTAAAAAAATCATAATACATCTTATTTTACACAAGAAAAATACAAAGTAATTCATGCATCATTCAAGAAACCATAGCGAATAAAAAAAAATCCTATTCTTAAACGAGAGACAAGTTTTTTCACTTTTAAACTGAGAGACTTATTTAAGAGAGAGATTCTTTTACTCACATTTCTTCTTTCTTGTCCTTTTGTTTTCATCTTCTTCGCTTCGGTAATGGTTTCTTGTGTTTAGACTCTTGCTTCGTCTCACGTCCTCACTATTTTTCTTGGCTTCTTGATGTTTATTCTGCAAAGGTGTACAACTGGTATCTGGAAGAATTTAGTCATTAATATATGCACTGAAAAATATCATCACGGCATTTTATCCATTTAAGCTGCCACCATTTGTGATGCTTTGTTGGGCATTTTCTTTTTCTTTCATTAAGCACCACTTTAATATTATTTTAATTAAATAAATGTATCTCTTCAATCCTTTCAGTGCAAAAATATTATCTAATTCTAGACCCTCAGGAAAGTGGGTGATGGTAAAATGCCGTATAGTTCCTTAATTTTACTTCTGGAACTTTGATGTACATTAGCCTTACAGTAATCTTCTACATGGTTTTAAATACAGACTGAAAGTTTATAAATTCTTGAAGATTGGAGGCTGCAACCGTAGACTTCTGCTACCACATCAGCATTCGGTATGCGAAATACTTGACTTCTATTTATGCGGTTTGGGGATCGCTTCTTCATAGCTGTGTCTTCTCATGGACACGCTTCTTGGTAATTTCTCCTTCATCGAAGATCATCTTCTACCTCCCGGTTGGAAAGTAATTTGTTGGCAGTTAGGGAACTCGGTCCCTTCGTTGTCCGTCTTTGTAAATATCTTGTTGTTAACTTGACGTTTCGTTAGTGCCGGCCAAACTGTGCACCACGGGTAAGGCCTCCCCCATGACGGGGGGAGAGGGAGAAGGGACAACCGTTTAACGCGGTTACTTGTAGGGAAGAGCTGGTTCCTCGATGCGCTTGTTGCTTAAGTATCCCAGAACAAGGGCGTTGTAATTGCGTCACGTCATGTGACTCTTCTTGTGTTCTATTGGTCCCTTCTTCTGACGTAATGGTAACGTCATACATATGTCACTTCCGATTTCTCGGCAAGGTAACCGACGCGCATTCCATCTGCGTTGTTTTGGCCAATTTATCGCTTATGTCAGCACTTTTCACAAACAGTGCCTCTCGAGTACCCTCTCACTCTGATTTTATTTTTCTCGTCTCTCTCTCTCTCTCTCTTTATTTCAATGTCTCTCTATCGTTTAACTAACGAATAAAACTCATAAATACTTGATCAAATACACATATCACCTTTTCAGTACGAAATATTTTCCTTTACATGACATATATATATGTATATATATATATATATATATATATATGTATATATATATATATATATATATATGTATATATATATATATATGTATATATATATATATGTATATATGTATATATATATATATATATATATATATATATATATATATATATATATATATATATATATATATATATATTGATAAATACATAGACATACATACGTATACGCATACAGGCATTCATATACAGACACATGCATAAATATATAGAGGGACATACATAAGTGTACATATAGAGGTATACTTATACACATATACATAGACTTACATATACATGTTTGTACACATGATTAACATGTATATATAGTTATGCATATATAACCTTATTACCATAAACATACAATTACGTATATATCAGTACTTATATCTAACATAACAATAAATAGTGCCAAAGCAATTATGTATACCATATGAAATAATTGTACCCTTCAGTGGATGGTAGCTTAGGTCTAAATATTAATTTCACAGTAGCGTTGATTATCTACGGTACATTCAGTTCTACATTAAGTGGTTAAAGTTTTTTATATAGCTTACAAATCTCTTAACATATAAAGGCGTCGAGTTTGTACATTCCATGTCCAATATTCAAGTTTTTATCAAAGGTTTCTTTTATGAAATTGAACTCTATGATGTTTCTTTCCAATAAGTTATTTGAATGAATCAATTTCTTTGCACCTGACCAATTAATAGTGTGATTTTTATCTCTAACGTGGGCAAAGAGTTCATTATCATCTCTAGAGCATATCTGACACTTTTCATATGTTGTTCAATTCTCTTTTTTAGGGCTTTACCAGTTTGACCAATATAGAATTTTTCACATGAACTGCATGTAATACGATATACACATCCCTTGGTAATGTCAGGAGAATTCTTTATTAAAGCTGTTTTTATTGTATTGGTACTCTGAAATGCTACATTTACATTGAAAATTTTCAACAGTTTGGGAATTTCTTCAAAAGAATTACTATAAGGCAGTGCAAGTAAATTTTGTGTATTGTAGTTCTTCCTGACATCTTTACCGAAAAAGGTATTTTTTGCTGTTCCTAGTGCACCATCTAACACAATTTCGGGGTAGGCTACTTCGGTTTCATTTATTTCATCATCAATATATTCAAGGCTGCTGACTCGAAATGCTCTTAACAACATAGAAGTAAATACAGATTTCTTAACTTTGTTGCTTTGATTTGAGTAGTAATGGACATATGGCGAGATATTCGTAGGCTTTCTATATACTGTACACTAAACTGAAGTCTATTGTTACACCTGTGTATACGACAGTCCCCCCAAAAGGTAGGGTACAATTATTCTACAGCTCCATAGTGAAATTTTTTGACGGTACTAGGCTATTCAATCTATAAAAAAATTATCTAAATTTTCATTTCCTGGCCACACATGTCGTCAATATAACGAAATAATTTTACGTTATTAGGTACGATGCTATTTAAGATTCTACTTTAAAAAAATTCCATATATAGATTACTAAGTAGCCTACTGGGGATAAAGGGTTTCCCATAGCCATACCAAAAGTTTTTGCATAAAATTTCCCGTTGAATTCAAATTTGCAATCTTTTATACATGGTTTAATTAATTCTATTAAGGTATGTTTGGAAAATGATAAATTCAATTGCCTATTATCTAAGGTTTCAGATAAAAATTCCAACACGTCATCAGTAGGTACTCTAGTGAATAGTTAGACTACAACAAAACTAACAAGCCTACATGTACTATTAATCTGTACATTATTCAGTTTGTCAATTAAGTCTACATTATTTTTTACATTTGATTCTGAGATGGTGCCAAGTAAAGGGTTAAGGATATTCACAAGGTACTTAGACAATTTGCTGCTGAACCTACTGAGCTAATTATTGGCCTAGCTGGATTTTGGCTAATGAGTTTTAATAGTCCCATACATATATGGCAACGTTGGTGATATTGTACAAAGCTTTTATGGGATCTTCATTCCCTTTTAGTAACTCTGATAAAAAAGGTTTGATAAAGATTTATGCTTCATATGTAGAGACAGTGTTGCTTTTCTGAAGGAATACAATATTCGTCATTTCTATGAATCTAAACATGGCTCAAGTTATTCTAACATCACAGGGGCAGAACGCACTAAAAAGTTTGAATCATTTCAGCACAGTCTGCATTCTCAACAAGCTGTTTTCAGTAAGAGAAAAATCTGAAAATGAAACTTCAACTAGGGCTAGTTACAAAGTTGCCTATGTGTTGGCCGCAAAAGGAAAACCTTTCACTGACGGTAGTATCATAAAACGGATTTTGAGCGAAGCGAAAAATCTATTTTTGGGTGAGATGGCCATGTCGTCCTGATGGAAGTTCCTATAGGGTAGCTTCCTAGGGTATATTACAACTACGGTGATATTCCCAGAGAATTTACCTTAAGGTACCCAGAATTCTAACTCCTGGAGCGAATATCCCTACCAGGGATATCGCGAAATATCAGAGGACGTATTCTTGACACAACACATGGCAATCTGCACCCCGAACAGAGATAACACTTCGAAGGGGTCAATTGGCAAGAAAACGAAAACGAGAAAGAAAAAGGAGAGCCGCTCGCAAGGCTCTCTCTTCTCCCGTTTTGTAAGCGTGCATTGCGCCGATTCTGGCGCCATCTGTATTCCTTGTAGCGATACACGAGGTGCTACAGATACTGTATGTAGGGAGGGGTCCTACAGCCCTTTCATAGAAAGGGAAGGGCGGGTCCATCAGGACGACATGGCCATCTCACCCAAAAATAGATTTTTCGCTTCGCTCAAAATCCGTTTTTTGGGCTCAAGCCATGTCGTCCTGATGGAAGTATACCAGAGCATTACTGTATCTGTGGATTCTCAGAACGTACCGTACTCCCCGGAGGTATTTCCACGGTCGACTAGACCTAGAGACCTAAGATGTTACCGTTATACATCTTTTCAACTAACCATAAACCATGTTAGAGCTTCCTGCCCCCTAGAGGGAAGAGTCCTACTAGACTCTGGAAAAGTCTCGAAGAGTACATATACCTATGTATGAATACTAGGCAAGCCAATATAGTGGTCTCACCCTATATTAAGTAAAGCATAGTTTATAAAGAACCACTGCGTCAATATAAATATCGACCAGTTCTCTACTCAATACTTGTATTGGACAAAGGTTTATATCCGCATAGGAGGAAACTTGTAAATCCGCCACCGTCCCCTTATGGGATGGAGTCCTCCCGCTAAGGGAAAGCATAAACCAATGCAACATTAGCTTGCATAAAGGAACAATCTATTAGAATTATCCCAGATAAATATACATAGAATGAATGCTCAATTATACCAAAAAATTGACACAGGTGAAGGAGACGCAAGGTTCTCAAGAACAAGTTTATTGACAGACAATAAAAAGACAGGTTAACAACAATTATATATATATATATATATATATATATATATATATATATATATATATATATATATATATATAAGAGGAGGATAACCAAAACTTGAAGCATAAGTATGATAGTAAACAGAAACTTGTTTATCTGAAAGAAAAACATTAGTGCCACTTTTAACATACCGAGGTATCAAAGTCATAAAAGTCTGTATTACTAATCAGTCACATTAGCGTTAGAAACGCTCGGCACACATGTCTGCACTTATGCTAGGTTCACCTTTGGAAGTGGAACAGTCAACATGGGCAACTCAGTGCCCTCACTTAGTTTGTAGCACAGTATGTAACTACACACTCACCCTGGAATTAATCGTCCCAATTAAAACTACTGTTACTCGCAGAGTTAAACAGCAGGGTTAACGACGCAACCCACTGCTACCACAGATCTCTTTAGTTGCTCCACTTGCTTCGCATAGTGACGAAAGAACACTCTGGAAGACTTCCAGCCAGTGTATGAATGAAGATGTTCAAAATCCATACAATTAAAGAAATTTAAGGATGAGGCAACTTTCCTCGGATCGTGACCTGCGGGTGTACTGTCAGGATCCGCTCTGCGAATAAAATATGTGATTTTCGCCCTGAGTTGTTTCAGTGATAAATTTGAGCCTGACGTTTCTCCCCTGAATAGTTGACCACCCTTGAAGTCTGAAGTTCTACGAAGATAGACCTTTAGGCATTCTACTGGACATAGAGATGCATCTTCTTTCAGAGGGCAGATTCTCCAGGGACCCCACCTGTTGGTGGGTAACTCGTTCTTGGCGAGAAACGTAGGATCCGGAAACAGGTTCAGTTCTCCCCCAACCAGGAACTGAACACGACCTTCCTCTCTCGAGAGGGCTACAATCTTACTAACCCTGGCCCCGGACGCGAGTGCAAATAGGAAAATAACTTTTTGGGTCAAATCCTTTAACGCACACTCCTCATTGTTCAACAGTGAAGCGAAATGAACTTTATCTAAAGACCATGTAATGGGCTTTGGAGGTGCTGAAGGTCTGAGCCTAGCGCAGGCTTTCGGAACTTTATTAAAGATCTCGTTAGCGAGGTCGACCTGGAAGGCATATAGAATGGGTCTTGTCAAAGCAGACTTACACGTTGAAATCGTGTTAGCTGCCAACCCTTGACCATGGAGGTGGATGAAGAAAGATAAGCAGAAGTCCGTCGAGATCTCCTGCGGATTCTTCGCCTTGACAAAGGCCACCCATTTTCTCCAAGATGACTCATATTGCCTTCTAGTAGATTTGCACTTATATTCCTCTAGGAAGTCTATGCTGGCTTTCGAAATCCCGAAACGCTTTCTCACCGCTAGGGAGAGAAAATCATGAGCTGCAGGGTCCGGGTTTTCTGTAATGAAGCGCAGACAGTCGACTTCTGGACTCGCTGGGTCAGAACTGGATCTGGTAGCGGTAGAAACTTCAACCGTAGTTCCAATGCCAGGGGGAACCACACGCTGTTTGGCCACTTGTGGGCCACTATTGCCGCTACTCTCTTGAAGGATCTCAGTTTGTTGAGGACCCTCAACAGAAGGTTGTGAGGAGGGAACAGATAAATCCTGGACCATCTGTTCCAGTCGAGGGACATCGCGTCCACTGCTTCCGCCAAGGGGTCCTCGTACGGGGACACGTACAGGGGCAACTTCTTGTTGTCTTTCGTCGCAAAGAGGTCTATCTGCAGTTCTGGGACTTGACTCAAGATGAAGGAGAACAATCCTGCGTCTAGGGACCATTCCGACTCTATCGGTGTGAACCTGGATAGAGCGTCCGCTGTCACATTGCGGACTCCTTGAAGGTGAACTGCCGACAGGTACCACTTCTTCTTTTCCGCTAATCGGAAGATGGCCAACATCACCTGGTTGAGAGGTGGCGACCTTGATCCTTGTCGATTCAAGCATCTCACAACTACCTCGCTGTCCAGCACCAACCTTATGTGGATCGAGTGACGCGGGGAGACTTTCTTTAAGGTAAGGAGCACTGCCATAGCCTCTAGAAAGTTTATGTGAAAGGTCTTGAATAGATTGGACCAAGTCCCTTAGGCCTTTTTCCGATGAGAGTGACCTCCCCACCCCTCCTTCGAGGCGTCTGTGTGAATTGTCACCGACGGGGGAGGTGGCTGAAGAAATACCGACTTCTTTAGATGTCTGGCTTGGGACCAAGGCCTGAGAAGAGTACGTAGACGAAGCGGAACTGGTTTTCTCAGATCTCTTCGCGCGTTTGATGCATAACTTCTCCAAACTCCGGTTGCATCCTTTAGCTGTGCTCTTAGCACCGGGTCTGTTACCGAAGCAAACTGGAGAGAACCCAGTACTCTCTCCTGTTCGCGTCTTGATATCCTTTCGGAATCTAGAAGTCTCTTGACAGAACCAGCTATCTCCTTCCTTTTCTTCGCCGGGATGGAGAATTGGTGTGACATTAGGTCCCAGTGGATTCCCAACCACTGGAACTTTTGAGATGGAGAAAGTCGAGACTTTTTTCTGTTGATCTTGAAGCCTAGATACTCTAGGAACTGGATCACCTGCAGGGAAGCTTGCAAGAATTCTGTCTTGGATGCTGCCCTCACCAGCCAGTCGTCCAGGTAGGCTACTACCTGAATTCCCTTTAGGCGTAATTGTTTGAGAGCTACGCTCGCAAGCTTCGTGAAGATCCTTGGGGCTATATTTAGCCCGAATGGCATGGCTCTGAAGGCGTATAGTCTTCGTTGTAGCTTGAACCCTAGGTAGGGGGAGAGTCGACGATTGATTGGAACGTGCCAATAGGCGTCTGACAAATCTATGGAGACGGTAAATGCCCTTCGAACGTTGGGTTGAATGCCGGGGACTGCGTCGACACGGCCTGGGGTACCCACTGGAATGTGGTCGGGGTTTGTGCCACCATCTGGGGCACTGAAGGCATCGGCAATTGCTGTTACTGTTGCTGTCTAAATGGCTTGGCTGGCCAAGACGGTAGCCTAGTCCTCTTAGTCTTCCTCTTTGGTTGGGGACCCTCATCCGGGGAAGACTTTCTCTTGATAGACAGGCCCCACTTCTGGAGAAGGTTTCTATTCTCCGTGGCGGCCTTATCAACAACTTCTTTGACCAATTCGCTAGGGAAAAGGTCTTTGCCCCAAATGTTGGAGGAGATTAGTTTCCTTGGCTCGTGCTTCACCGTAGCCGAGGTGAACACGAACTCCCTACAAGCTCTCCTCGCCCTGACAAAGCTGTAAAGATCCTTCGTCACTGTGGCCAGATGAGTCTTGGCCACTACCATGAACATTTCATGGACCTTGGGGTCACTTGCCATCGTCTCAAGAGTGGTCTGAAGAGACATTGAGGCAGCCAGTCTTTCTTTTGTCTCGAGCTCTCTCCGCAAAAGAAAGTCAGACAGCTTAGGGAGGTTCTCACCGAACTGACGTCCGGCAATATCAGCCTCCAACTTCCCGACTGAGAAGGTAAGATGGACGTCCTTCCAGTCCTTGTGGTCCATAGGTAGGGCCAGCGACAAGGGTTTACACTCCTCCAAGGAGGGGCAAGGCTTGCCAGCCTCGACTGCTTTTAACACAGCCGCAAACCCTTTCTGCAAAAAGGGGAAGGCTCTAGCAGGAGAGGACACAAAGGAAGGGAGCTTCTTACTCAATGCAGCCACCTTTGAGTTCGTGAAGCCCCTCTCTTTCATCGAAGATGAAAACAAAGCTTGACCCTTAGCATGGTCCATCACTATGACCTCCTTCGGCTCTGTCTCCTCCTTTGAAGCTGGTTCCTTCCTCAACCGGACATAACAGTCCAGATATGACCCTTTGCTGGGCCAGAATTCCACCTCCTCTAGGGGAACTGAACCCAACTTATCCGACATGACGATCTTCCCAATCGTCATCGGCATGTGCTCAGCATATCTCCATGGGTTAGCATCTGAGCACAAGGGAAGGTCTTTCACATTGAGCCTCTTCTGGGGCCCACGTGATGCTGCAAGTTTCTGCATCTGCAGTTCCATCGCAGCCGCCTTCTCATTATTCTCCTTCTGCATTTGTTGGATCATTCCAACAATGGAGGAGAGGGCCTGTCCCAGCTCTACTGGGAGAGCGGACGATGTTGAGGGAATAGGTTCAGGGATCTGAACCGGAGCAGCCGACACCTCGTCGGCCTCTTCCTCTACAATGTCTGGGGCTTGATCTTCATCCTGGCCTTCTGCCAGGAGGTCTTCCTCCCGACGCTCGGACACGTCTGACATCCTGTCGTCCAACTGGATGTCTTGCAAGGCGACCGCGACTTCAGCATCCACCGGGATCTGAACTAGGGGGATCTCCTCTTGAGGCTGGGGAATCACTGCATCAGCTGATGCCCTAGGGAAAAAGTAAGCCCTCATCTTCTCACTTGGAAGATAAGGTCCAGAGGTGTTCTTCTGGAAGCCCCTTACCCAGGTACGAAGCTTCTCCCTTGCTATAACCCTTGATTCCGGCGTCCTAGGGAAATCAAAAGCCTCAGTAATCAGGTTAGAGCACACGGTACATACCTGAGGGTCCCAATACCGGAGATCACCCTTGGAGACAGCGCATGCTGCGTGCCTCCTACATAACTCATGTCCGCAGAAGTTCTTACTGCGGACGTTGCAGAAAGCACTTCCGCACTTCGGACGTTCCTCCTGTAAAGAGAAGAAATTTCAATGAGTATCAAGTGAACTACGTATCACTGGATATGCACAGTTTAGCATAACAAATCAGAAAGGAAAGACACACACTTGTGTTTCCCACACAACCAATTGTTGCAGCCTTCCAGATAATAAAATCGTATGGTTAATCTGTCCTAGAGTAACCAATGACAAATTTCCAGAGGAAACAGGTGGAGCTCACACCTAAGATATGATTTTAAAATACCGGATAATAGACAAGAAAGAACTCACTTTCTTATCTGTAAGGCAACACCAAAGGGCTGTGCAAGACAACACAAAAGTGTTAGAAAACACAGTGTTGTACCAATACTATACTATAGTTTTCTCCCTACAGTATATGCTATACTGAAGAATACTGGTACAGTATAGAAGGTAATGCGCCGGCCGGCAACGGCACACACCATAACTAGCTTTAAAGTATACTACTTAACAGCTATAAGGCGGCAGAGCGCTGGTTTAAATGCATGTGCCGGCCGGCAGTAACTGCCGGCCGGCAACAGCCAATGTCGGTCGGCAATGACTGCCGGCCGGCAACTACACAAGGTAGCACCCGGCTGCCGGCCACTGCTCATAGCGACCGGCAGACAAGGGCGTGACAAAAGCCGGCCGGCAAAGGTAAACAACCGATGCCGGCCAGCAGCAAAAGAACCAGAGAACTTCGACTGCCCGGCTGCCGGCCACATAGGACGGCAGCCGGGTCGGGTACAGCACTAGAAGAAAACAGAATGGATGCCAGGATAAGAGAGTATACTTCCTCCAAGCCCGGCAATCCGAAAGAGAGCATATAAGGAAGGGAAGAATCTAATTCAGGCTTCCTGACCAATGCCGTCTGGCTCTACAGACAGACATGGATGAGGGACCAAGGGAGGTCCGGGCAGCACTCAAAGCAGAAGACCTTTGCCGGCCGGCAAGGGACTGAGTCAATTCCACATCCTAACCTATACTAGGTCCAGATGTAGAATGACGTACAGTACTGTAACGGCTAGGCCATTACAGAGATAGAGGGGGAAGGGACAAAGAGGGTCCTACCAACCTTGCTTTAGTAAAGAATCACCCGCAGCCAAGAAAACTCATCTTAGCCTAAGGGAGATCCAAGGGGGGGAGGCCAGCAATACTTGCCAACCCCCACTGAACCAAAGCAAGGAAGGTGTTGCTACTCCCAGGGAAAGGATCTTATCCTCCCACCGAGAACAGCAACAAGGACTAGTCTGCTAGATCACAAAAGAAGGAATCATCTCGTACAGAAACCTTCGGGAGTGACCTAAGGAGGCTAAGCCTCCTATGTCTGCGTCAGACTGGCGAGGGAGACTCTACCCCAAGCCAGACAAACACAGATTCAGACTAAAAACTCTGATGTTCTGCCCCTCTCTGAAGCCAGACTTACTGGAACAGGAAGGTACAGTAACACCCCAATATAGTTGTATCGAAAGTTAATTCAGATAAACCACTAGGGTTAAGCCCAAGGCTTAAACAGAGGGAAAGGGATTGCATACCTTCTCCGAAGAAAAGAAAGCAACCGGGGAGTATGAGAAAGTATACTAAGGCTCCATAGGCAACTTATCCTAGGCACCAAGAGAATCGTTTACCTAAATCACCGAAACTCACTCGTATACTATCTTGGAAATAATCAATATAATCTTAAATGTATAAAACTGCCTAAAGCTTCAATAAAATTTTAAAACACTCTGAAATCCAAAAATCATGCAGGAAAGTACTAGGGCCAAACGACTAGGCTACATAGTCTAGCGTAGGCCAGAATTGGCGAATACTTCGCCAAAACAAACAATACTAAAGCACGAATAAGGAAATCCTATGTAACGCTAAATAGCTAAAATTATTAAAGCAAAACAGCCGGGAACGTCGCTCTGGCTAACTAAAACTCATACCTAGCGAGCGACAGCGTCCAGGACGCCTCCGGTAGGCAACGGCTCTTGTAACAAAGATTATTACTATTAATCACTTTGAAAATTACCAAGAGCCTACATTTATACATAAAAGAAATAATACTCAACTTATCAGAGGCAGACAAAGTTGAAGAAAGCATAATAAAGCGATTAAATCCAAGATTTTGCGAGAAACACAGGAAAAAACACCAAGTTGTTAAGCTACGCAAAAAGGAATACAGATGGCGCCAGAATCGGCGCAATGCACGCTTACGAAATGGGAGAAGAGAGAGCCTTGCGAACGGCTCTCCTTTTTCTTTCTCGTTTTCGTTTTCTTGCCAATTGACCCCTTCGAAGTGTTATCTCTGTTCGGGGTGCAGATTGCCATGTGGCGTGTCAAGAATACGTCCTCTGATATTTCGCGATATCCCTGGTAGGGATATTCGCTCCAGGAGTTAGAATTCTGGGTACCTTAAGGTAAATTCTCTGGGAATATCGCCGTAGTTGTAATATACCTCAGGAAGCTACCCTATAGGAACTTCCATCAGGACGACATGGCTTGAGCCCAAAAAAGAGTGTTTAGTGGAAGCAGCAGGAGAGGTATGTCCAAAAAAGTAAACCTCTTCAAAACGATAAGTCTTGGGTCAAATACAGTTGCTCGTAGAATTGAAGATTTAGGAGGCGACATAATTCGGCAAATTAAAGGAAAAAACGAGAAGATTTTGTTCGTATTCTCTTGCGTTGGAGGAATCAACTGATGTGTGTCATACCTCTCAGCTCTTAGTATTTATTCGTGGTGTTGATAGTGAATTTAATAGGACCAAAGAATTAGCATCGGTTCACAGCAAGCACACCACAATAACTGGAGAGGGCATTTTCAATGAAATAAGTAAAACTATGACAGAATATAACCTGGAATGGAAATAAGCACAGTGTGACAATTGATGGAGGAAAGAGTATGTCTGGGACAAAGAAGCGTTTGGTTTGGCAAATTACAACAGCTTGTGAGGTTGGAGGATTCTCAAAATCCATTTTTCTGCATTGCCTTATCCATCAACAAGCACTGTGCCTAAAATGTGTTATGTCATGTGTCATGAAACCTGTTGTTTCTATGTTTAATTTCATTAGATTTCATGCACTCAACCATCGCCAGTTCCGTGATTTCTCTAAAGATATTGATGCTGAGTTTGTTGACTTGCCTTATTATACAGCAGTTAGATGGCCTAGTTGTGGGAAGGTTTTGCTGCATTTCTTTGAGCTCAGATTAGAAATTGTTTTATTTCTCACAGAGAAAAATAAACCTCAGCCATTATTATCAGAATGGGAATGGATTTGGAAATTGGCATTTTTGCAGATATGACAGATCATATGAATCAATTGAATCTGAAGTTGCAAGGCAAACCAAATGTGATCAGTGACTAATTTGTTCATGTCAAGGCATTCAGAGCAAAACTTTCGCTACTTGAAGGTCAGGTGAAAGTTAAGAATTTTGCTCATTTTCCATGTTGTGAAAAATATCATGCAGAAAGTAAAGTTGAATTTTCTTCTTCATTTGCAAATGAAATAATTTCAGATTTGAAAAAAACAGTTTCAGGAGCAATTTGCTGACCTTGATGCCAAAACAAATGAAATCAGGCTCTTTCATAATCGATTTGACTGCAATGCTGAAAATCTTATAACTCAATTTCAAATGGAAATTTTTGGGCTCAGGCCATGTCGTCCTGATGGAAGTTCCTTCATTAGTAGCTCCTAGGTTATAATTGACTACAGTGATATATCCCAGAGAATTTACCAAATGTATCCAGAATTCTAACTCCTGGAGCGAATATCCCTTAAAATTGGATATCGCGTAATCAGAGGACGTATTCTTGACACGTCTCATAGCTATCTACACCCCTAATAGCGTTTCTGCTTCGAGGGGGAAAAAGTGGCAAGAATATAGGAGAGTCGTTAAAGAGGCAACCCTCTCGACACTCCTACTGTACTGTAAATAGTGCGCCGAATCGCCACCGTGAGGCGCCACCATGCCATTCTTTCTCTTGTAGCTTCGATGACCGGTGTTATCCCATGTTATCTCTCGCTATTTTGTAGTTATTTGTCGCTATGATGTCTTCACCAGCCTCATCAGCTTCTGGAAAGTTAAGTAATATCTTTGAATTGTGTAAATGTAAGCTCTTGCCAGTTTTACTCTTCAATTGAGATCGTAATTAACGTAACAAGAGCTGTTGCCAGCCGGATGGCGTCATGAACGCGGTCGTTCTTCCTGTACATCTAGTTAGCCAGAACGACCTTCCCGGCATTATTTGCTTTAATAACTTTAGCTATTTAGTATTTTAGCTAGGGATTTTTATATTATGTCATTGTTGTCGTGGATTTGGCTATTTATGTTCGAGCCTCACGAGTGCGGGGCTTCCTAGCCTAGGCACCTACACACTTCATGCATGATATAACCTTCCTGGTAAAGTTTTATTGAAGCTCCGGCAATATTTTATACAATTAAGATATTACTGCATAAATTTTCCTTTTCCAAGATAGTATACAAGAGTGTTTCGGTGAACGATTCTCTATGCTCCTAGACTTACTCGCCCAGGGGCTTTAGTATACTTTCATATATGTCCCCAATTGCTCTTGTATTGTCCTCTAAGGTGAGGTTGATGCCTCCTATACCTTCTAAGTCGATACCAATCTCTTGGCGAGATTTAAGAGCAATTCCCCTTCCCTCTGATAAGCCTAGGCTACCCTCAGTTAGCTTTGCTGTGAACTGAGTTCTGGCAAAGTTTACTGGGGTGTTTCGTTTCTTTCCCTTAACCACTGAGTCGGTTGTTGAGTTTAGAACGGGACATCAGAGTAAAGTCTGTGTTAGGCATCTTACTGTCTCGGTGAAATGATTTCCCAAGTCAGGTTAAGTTGTCTATACAGGAGGCTAGGCCTCCCTAGACCATACATGGAGGTTTTAGTTTTACAATTCCTCCTTCCTCGGTCTAGCAGACAGTCCTGTGCTAGTGGATCTTAGACCGAAGAAAGGATTTCTTCATTGTCTAAGATACCTGGTACGAGATTCTGTTCTCTTGCGAGATTGTGTCCTATGGCTGCTTTCTCACTTGACTAACCCAACCGGGGGAAATGATTTCCCCTACTTGAGGTTACCTTATGAGATCAGAATCCTTCAAGTTGGGTAATGCCTTCGGGTATTACCTTACTTATAGGACTTTTCCCCCTTCCCCGCTGTCTCTTTTGTGTTGGATGAACCATCACCCTCCCTTGCCGTCATTCTATATTTGACCCTAAGGGTAATCTATAGAACTGGCCTGAGGTTCCCTGTCTGCTGCCGGCCAGGCTGGCTGCCGGCAGGTACCCTCATAATCATTAGAGTGTTCTTCAGTCCTCCCTTGGACTGCCTTCCATAGCCCATTTGGGTAGGATATGGTTGGGTGGAAGCCCGAATATAATTCCCCCTTCCACTTGAACCCTCATTCGGGATGTAGGCCGGCAAGGCTGAGCCTTTGCCTTCCTCCATCCTCTCTCTTTTTCTCTACCTTTCCTTATACTGAGCCGGCTGCCGGCAGCTTATAGCTGTCGGCGGCCATGTTGGTTGTCTGTCGGCCGGCAGTTACTCTGCCGCCACTTGCCGGGGGTGTCGCTGTGCAATAACCCAACGACAAGAAACATACTATGACCAGTGGCCGGCAACTAAGTTATCGGCCGGCAGTCGGCCACCCAAAGTATAGATCTGAAGACAGTAACTGCCTTCAATAGCCCAGAATAGGACGGCATATGTCGGCAGGCCTGGCATATGTCGGCAGGCCCGGCATATGTCGGCAGGCCCGGCATGTGCCGGCAGGCCCGGCATGTGCCGGCAGGCCCGGCATATCCCGACAGGCCAGGCAGGTCTGGCGGAATACCGCCCCCAGTCAGTGCTGTAGCCCAAAAAGTTTTTTCCAACCTACAAGGTGCTTCATGGGCAGCCTATTGTGAGACCATCACATATAAGAGAATGAGCCTCTCTACCACTTAATGGTTATCAACCATTAATTTACCCCCAATATTGAACCTGGGACATTGTGTTAAGAAGACACTTATTATCAAAGGATATTATCTTCCCATACAAAATTCATTAAGAATTTATTGTTCAATACTGGAGGTCATAGCAATGGGCTGGACAGGAAACACAAGTAGGTGTCTTTCCTATTTTCTAGCTCACTCTATCCAAGCTAAAATTTAAAAAAAAAAAAAAAAAAATATGTATGCTGAAATCTGAGAATTTCACCGAATACTTATATGCTTTCTTTCTTTACAGGAAGAGCATCCCGAGTGTGGGAACAGCTTTTGCAGGGTCCGTAGCAAGAACTTCTACGGCCATGACGTGTGCAAGGCCCATGCTTGCTGCGCAGTCACCAAGGGGGCTTTCAAATACTGGGACCGACAGGTATGTACCGTTTGTGACAAACTGGTAAAAGAGGCTTTTGATGATCAATAGTCTACTGAGTAAAGGGATGCAGCAAGAGAGACGCTGCGAAAATGGGTCAGGGGTTTTCAGAAGAACACCTCTGGCCCATACCTTACTAATGAGAGGATGAGGGACTGTCTTTTCTCTAGGGCATCTGCGGATGCAATCATTCCCCAGGCTCAACCTGAGATTCCCCTTGTACAGATTCCATCGTTTCGGACGCCTCGAAGGGCATCCAATTAGATGACAACATGTCGGTCGTCTCAGAGGAGACTGAGAACAATCTCCTACTGGAAGAACTGGAGCAGGAGGATGACGTACCTCCTGAGGCTGAAGTCGATAAGACCAAAACGATTTCGGTATCATCAGCCATGGTGATTGAGCCGGTGCCTTCGACTTCATCTACTGCATCCCAGTTAGATTCCATCACGAGTACGTTGCACTCGCTGCTGTCTATGGTGCAGGACATTCAGAAGAAATCGTCCGAGAAAGAAGCTTCTCTTCGGACGGAAATGCATCAGCTGGTTGCAACACGTTTAGCCCTGAAGAAGCTAAACGTCAATGATCTCCCCGCTTTCTCTGACGTTAACCCTTGGAGATAGGCAGAGCATATGCCAATGTCGGGAGAGGGGGGGGAAGATCTTCCTCTCGGAGAAACTGGGCACTGTCCCAGTATAGGAAATTGAGTTTTGGCCCAGCAAAGGGGCCTACCCGGACTGCTATGTCCGTCTAAGGACGGAACCTGCATCCAAGGAGGAAACAGAGCCGAAGGAGACGATTGTCCTCGAACTCTCTAAGGCTCAGGCCTTATATACAACCGCCTTGAAAGAGAGGGCCTTTACTAGTTCCAAGGTGCCGGCTCTCAGCAAAAAGCACTCGTCCTTTATTGCTGACCTCAAACGTGCCTTCCCCTTTATGGACAAGGGGTTTAAGGCAGCCTTAAAGGCAGTTGAAGCAGGGAAACCTTGCCCTACACTGGAGGAGTGTAGACCCTTTTCCCTTGCTTTTCCATCAGATGATAAAGACTGGAAGGATGTTCATAACACCTTCACAGTTGGGAAGCTGGAGGCAGATATTGCTGGACGACAGTTCGGCGAAGACCTCCCGAAGCTGTCAGAGTCTCTCCTGCGCAGGGAACAAGAGACTAAAGAACGTCTTGCTGCTTCCATCTCTCTGCAGACTGGCCTAGAGACTATGGCAAGCATCCCGGACACCCCAGATATGTACATGATCTTCGCCAAATCTCATTTGGCGACAGTCACCAAGGACTTGTACAACTTTATCAAAGCCCGAAGGACTTGTAGAGAGTTCGTGTTTGCCTCGGCTGCGGTGAGATACGAACCAAGGGAGCTCGTAGCCTCCAATATCCGGGGAAAAGACCTCTTCCCATGCGGAGTGGTCAAAGAGGTCATGGACAAAGCCGCTACGGAGAACAGGAATCTCCTCTCCAAGTGGGACTTGTCCTCAAAAAGAAAATCTTCCGCTGACGATGGTCCCCAGCCAAAGAATAAATCAAAACGACCAAGAGTGCCCTCTCGGCCTAGAAAACAGCAACAGCTTCCCGTGGCTACAGTGCCCCAGACGGTGGCACAACCAACCACCACCTTCCAACTGGTGCCCCAAACGCTGGCGACCCAATTGCCGGTGTTCACCCCAGTCTTTGAAAGCCAATCGACGACTTTTAGGCCAAAGTCTCGAGGTTCCTTTCGAGGATCCTCTAGACGCCCCTTCAGAGGTAGGGGTAACAAAGGTGGACGTGGCCAAGGAGGCAAGTCCTCCAACCAGCACTCCAAGTGAGATGCTACCGGTAGGAGGGAGACTTCTCCTCTTCCGGGATTGTTGGACCATCGATCCTTGGGCCCACAGCCTAATGAAGAACGGACTAGGGTGGAGTTGGAGCTCAACTCCACCAAACTTTCCTCAATTCTTCCAGCACTCAACCCCCATTCTGGAAGAATATGTTCAGGAACTCCCGAACAAAAGAGTTATACGGAAGGCAAAGTCCATCAGATTCCAAGGAAGGCTATTTTGTGTTCCGAAGAAGGATTCGGAAAAGCTCAGAGTCTTTCTGGATTTATCACCACTGAAAAAGTTCATAGTGAACCACAAATTCAGAATGCTGACGCTTCAACACATAAGGACCCTTTTGCCCAAACGGGCATACACAGTCTCCATAGACATGACGGATGCATACTGGCATGTTTTAATCAACCGTCAAGTTTCCTCCTCCCTACGGTTCAAACTACAGAAAAGAAAGTACGTTTTCAGAGCCATGCCCTTCGGTGTAAACATAGCCCCAAGTGTATTCACCAAGCTTGCGAATGCAGTCATTCATCAACTACGCCTAAAGGGGATTCAGGTAATAGCCTACCTGGACGACTGGCTGGTGTGGGCAGCATCCAAGGAAGAGTACAGGCAAGCCTCCAAGCAAGAGATCGAGTTGCTGGAACACTTAGGATTCAAGATCAACTTGGAAAAGTCTCGTCTATCTCCAGCTCAAAAGTTCCAGTGGCTGGCCGTCCACTGGGATTTACAGTCACACTGCCTTTCCATTCCATCAAAGAAGAGGAAAGAGATAGCAGGATCTGTCAAGAGACTTCTTCAATCCGACAGGATATCAAGAAGGCAACAGGAGAGTGTGTTGGGGTCCCTCCAGTTTGCCTCAGTGACAGATCCAATATTGAAAGCACAATTAAAAGATGCATCAGGAGTTTGGAGAAACTATGCATCAAACGCTCGAAGAGATCTACAAAGACTGATTCCAAATCGTCTGCGATCACTACTCAAACCATGGTCGGAAGCCAAGAACCTGAAGAGCAAGGCACCTCTGAAACCACCTCCACCGGCAGTCACCGTTCACACGGACGCCTCAAAAGAGGGGTGGGGAGGTCACTCTCATCATCGGAAAGTCCAGGGAACCTGGTCTCTCCTCTTCAAGACTTTCCACATCAATTTTCTGGAAGCCGTGGCGGTTCTTCTCTCTCTGAAGAAACTGGAACTTCACTGCTCAATCCACATACGTCTGGTTCTAGACAGCGAAGTTGTAATGAGATGCCTAAATCGACAAGGCTCGAGATCGCCTCACATAAATCAAGTGATACTGGCCATCCTCCGTCTAGTGAAGAAGAAGAGATGGCACTTGTCAGCAGTCCACCTTCAAGGGTTCCGCAATGTGACAGTGGACACTCTATCCAGGGTCAACCCGATAGAGTCAGAATGGTCCCTAGACGCAAAATCATTCTCCTTCATATTACGCAAAGTCCCAGGACTGCAGATAGATCTCTTCGCAACGAGCGACAACAAGAAGCTACCCCGGTATGTAACCCCGTACGAGGATCCTCTAGCGGAAGCGACATACGCAATGTCCATAGACTGGAACAGGTGGTCCAAGATCTACCTGTTCCCTCCAACCAACCTTCTGCTGAAAGTCCTCGACAAACTGAAATCCTTTTGAGGGATAGCAGCAATAGTGGCCCACAAGTGGCCCAACAGTGTTTAGTTCCCTTTGATAACGGAACTACGCCTGAAGCTGATCCCGTTGCCGGACCCAGCTCTGACCCAGCAAGTGCAGAAATTGACTGTCTCAGCTTCATCAGAGAAAACCCAGAACCTTCATCTCATGATTTTCTTGCCCTAGCGGTCAAGATACGGTTCGGGATTTCTAGGGACAGTATTAACTTCTTAGAAGAATACAAGTCAAAGTCAACAAGAAGACAATATGAGTCTTCCTGGAAGAAATGGGTGGCCTTTGTCAAGGTGAAGAAACCTAAGGAGATTTCTACGGATTTCTGCTTGTCCTTCTTCATCCATCTTCATGAACAAGGTTTAGCAGCCAACACGATTAATACATGTAAATCTGCCCTAGCCAGACCAATACTATATGCCTTCCAGGTAGATTTTTCTAATGAAATCTTCAACAAGATTCCAAAAGCCTGCAGCTCCTCCAAAGCCCATTTCTAGGTCTTTGGATAAGGTTCTTCACTTAGCATCAACTCTGAACAATGAGGATTGCTCGCTGAAAGACTTGACTCAAAAGGTGATATTCTTATTTGCACTAGCCTCAGGAGCCAGAGTTAGCGAAAGTGGCCCTCTCGAGGGATGATGGCCACATTCAGTTCACAGACGCCGGAGAACTGAACCTCTTTCCGGACCCGACGTTTCTCGCCAAGAACGAGCTACCCACTAAGAGACGGGGCCCCTGGAGAATCTGCCCTCTGAAGGAAGAAGCATCCCTCTGCCCAGTGGAATGCCTAAAGGTCTATCTTCGTAGAACTTCAGACTTTAAGGGAGGTCAGCTTTTCAGAGGAGAGACGTCTGGTTCAACATTATCCTTGAAACAGTTAAGGGCGAAAATCACCTATTTTATACGCAGAGCGGATCCAGACAGTACACCCGCAGGTCATGATCCGAGAAAAGTTGCCTCGTCTCTGAATTTCTTTCAGACGA
>NC_090725.1:179244367-179280497 GCF_036898095.1 Palaemon carinicauda
TTTAGAGAGTCGTCAGTCTGTCGACAATACTGCTTTTTACGGCTTTATCGTCTCCGACGGCATTTCCTTTTCTAAGGCCTAGTCCTTCTGGGTTCTGGCCTTTTAACCTGGCAGCTTTCTTCTTTATCAAGAGAGTTGTCAGACTGTCGGCAACACCGGTACTTACGGCTTTGTTGTCTCCAACAGCATTCCTTTTTCGGGCCATTTTATACATTTTATAGTGATACGTCGTCATGTTATTGATGTGGCCTATACTGCCACTCTCTTTTTGATACGACATGATATTTGATACAAATTATCGTCGTTTCTTTTGCTGCCATCTTTACCGTCACTGTCATAACTGGCGGCAGTTTTCGTCCAGTCTTGGGTATAGCTTTGGGAGTTGACGATGCCATTTCCTATCTGTGCCATTAAGGACGGCATGGATAATATGTTATGATGGCATATGATTTATGAGAATAAACCTCAAATGTCAGCCTTGGGAGTTGACGATGCCGTTACCTATCTGGGCCGTTAAGGATGGCATGGATATTATGTTACGACGGCATATGATTTATGAGTATAAACCTCAAGTGCCATAAAGACCTTACTTCTACGACTTGCGAGGTATCTTTATGCTAGTCAGTTTTGGAGTTCTTTTTTGCGTAAGATTCTTCTTAACGAGACTTTAGATTTAACTACTGTATTTAGTTAATTATTTCCATCACTTTATTCAGATCCTTTGAGGACGTGGATTGGATTGTGCATCTTACAAGTGGGATTCTATCATGATCCCCCTTGTCAGATTTTGGTTTAAAGAATAGCCCTCTATTTTATCTTTGATTGCTCCAATTATCGATGTATCAATATATTTTGTAAGCTAGTTGACTCTGTTACCATCCTATTAGCCCTTTCTCTGTGGAGAGAGTAGGATATTGTTTTTGAGGAGTATTCTTGTTCCCTCTTTTATTTGAACGATATTTAAATGATAAAAGGGGACAATTTCAGTTGGCTTTACTTCTAATCTAACGCCATTATAGGAGTCTGACAATGTGTTCCCCTTTTTCTCTTTCTGATTAAAAATTGTAAATACACACATTTTGGGATTCAATTTTCCAATTATTTTTAATGAAATTTTGAATGATACTAACCCATTCCTTTCAGTGTG
Organism: Palaemon carinicauda; assembly: GCF_036898095.1. Lineage (NCBI taxonomy): Eukaryota > Metazoa > Arthropoda > Malacostraca > Decapoda > Palaemonidae > Palaemon > Palaemon carinicauda. Next base: position 179,245,515 of record NC_090725.1, read on the forward strand.
GTGATCTAAAGAGGCTAAGATACTTATGGTCGTTTTTCCTCTTTACAGGCGGAATCTTCAAAGAAGATATATTGTCGAGTTCCAACCTGTGCCAGGACCGTGATGTATCCCTGTGGTCATGATACCTGCAAGATACATGCTCAATTCAGTAGTATGAAGGGTCCAATTTCCTATTGGGGCCCTCAGGACTGCAGTATGTGTAAGGACTTATATTATTCTGGATGGATATTCGAGGGTGTTCTTCCACAAAAAGAATGCTGAGCCAGAAGCTCCTTATATTTCTTTTGTAGCTAGGAAGGATATTCTTTTTCCGAATGAGGTCCCGGACTCGGTTTTGGGGTACGCTCAACCTAGACCCATTTCTACCGTTCAGTTCCATGTAGATGAAACTTTAAGTTTTTTGAGCCTTGATGTGGACAATTTATCCTCGGTTTCTTCTTTTATCTCCGGATAGAGAATCGGCTCTCCTGCCGGTAGTAGGTTCGGATGAACCCCTCCCTCATGTGGATAATTCTTACCTGTCCGAATTGGACAAGGTTAGTGTGACTTCCATGAGAGACTCAGTGTGTTCCGTTGCTTCAACTGCCGTCACTACGGTGGCTGCTCTATCAACTGTTACGACTACGCCTTCCTTTTCAGGTATGCCTCTGGTTTCTGTCCCTCCTCCTTCCACGGTCGAGCTGGGCGAACCAACACTTCCTACATTCTCATCTAACTTGGAAAATAGGTCCCTGTTGGAAAACATGAAGGCCTGTATGGAAGGGACCCAAGAATACCAAAGAAGGATGGGTAAAGCCTTACCAGAGGATATAAAAGCTTTGAAATCTCCAGAGGATCCTTCTAAATCTAAGGTTTTACCTTCTCAGTTTCCCTCTTACATGCAACAGAGCCCGTGGAGGTATCCGGGTCATGCAGTGCTTTCAGAGGGTATTTTTCATATTGGAGAGGGGCTAGGCTATAGTCCGGTTGCTGATCTGGAATTTTATCCAGATATAGATGCCTACCCCTTTTGCTATGTAAGGTTAGCTGAAGGTGGCCCGTGAAGACGACACTTTCCCTAAGAAATGATTCTTCTAGTTCACACCAGAGCGTGGCATTTGGCAGTGAAGGAGATAAAGACAGCAGGGTGTATTAGCATACAATTAGGTGCTTTTACTGAAAGGTTGGCCACTTTTATAGCGCCTGACACATTGGTTTTTCCCTTTGCTGCGAAAGCCTTTTTGGCTGTGGAAAAGGCCTTCAAGGAGGGTAAGTCTCTTCTGGTCTTGGAAGAAGGGAAACCTGTGTCACTCGTTCTTCCCCTTGACACTGAACACTGGTTGGATATTCAGTTTACTTTTGCTGAAGGGAAATTAGGTAAGGATATAGCCAGCATGCAGTTCATGAAAGACTGCCGAGATTTCTGGCACACTTACTTAAGGCGGAATTGGAGGCTAGGGAGAGACTATCAGCTTCGATGTCTCTTCAATGCTTTGTAGAAAGGATGATTGGTAATCTGTTGATGCCCCTGTCTTTTCGCTTTTGGCCAAGAAGCACGTGACTACTTTTATGAAGGATCTTTTTAACTTTTTTCAGGCTCGAAGAGTCTGCAGGAAGCATGTTTTTGCTTCCGCGATCATTCGTCTTGGACCGAAGCGTCTTATTGACGCCTGTATTTGGGGTAAAGATCTTTTTCCACAGAATTTAGTAAGGAGATCTTGGATAAAGTGGCAGCAGAACATGAGAGTCTTTTACGGAGAAGGGGAAGATCTCAAAAAAGGGAATTTATTCCTGAGGTTGGCCCTCAACCTAAGAGGGTCCGTACACCAACATACCTTAGGAGCCCTTTCATCTCTGCTTCAGGTAGTGCTTTGAAGAATCTTTTCACTGTTCCTCACCCAGTGACCTTACAGTCCCCAGCATTCAATCCTGGATTTGAACAAGGGACTTCGTCCTTTCATCCCCCCAAGACTGTAAGAGGTGTTAGAGGTCGGTCCGGCGGAAGTTGTAGGCCAAGGAGTTGGGGTCTCCTAAGTAACAGGGGAACTAAGAGCAAACATCCTCAACCAAGCAATGAGGATACTCCAGTAGGGGGAAGACTGAAATGGCTCAAGGACAGATGGCTGTTCAGTCCTTGACCACAAAGCGTGTTTTCCAGCGGTTTAGGCTGGAAATGGAAGAAACAAACCCCGAGGATCAAGAGATTTTACCAGAAATTAACACCACATCTGGTACAATATGTGCAGGACCTTTTTTGAAGAGAGTTATCCGTTGCACGAAATCTATGAAGTTTCGAGGTCATCTATTCTGCATGGCAAAGAATGTTTTGTTAATTTCTCGAACTATTCTCGACTTGTCCCATCTAATTCTATTCATTCTTTGCGAAGTTCTGGAGGCTGACTATTTCACAGATATGGACCTTACTACTCTGGGGGTTTACACCGTCTCTATAGATCTTACCGACGCTTATTGGCATTTTCCGATAGGTCGGCGCTTCTCCCCCACCTTGATTTCAGCCTAGAGAGAGAGGCTTATATATTCAGAGCTATGCCATTCGTTCGAGCTCCCTCAGCAAGGGAATGCATGGAAGCAACATATCACGTGACAAGATTCCTCCAATATCTAGGATTCCAAATAAACTTCCAGAAGTCAAGGCTGAACCCGGATCAAGGGTTCCCGTGGTTAGGGATTCATTGGAATCTAAAGACTCATGCCCTGTCTATTCCTCCTGCCAAGAGGAAGGAAATAGCCCAGTCAGTTCGGTATCATCTACTTGAGAAAGACCACCAGACGTTGTCAGGAAAGGGTTCTGGGCTCATTTCAGTACGTTTCTATAATGAACCCTCTCCCCGGGGTCAGACTCAAAGATGCAAGCAGGGTGTAGAAGAAAGGAGCTTCCACAGCTCCCCGCGATCAACAGAAGACGACCCCGCATCAGTGGTCACATGCCAGAAGTCTTTCCAAGGGCACTTTCCTCCTCCTACAGTGATTCTACATACGGACGCCTCACTGGACGGTTGGGGGGATCACGTTCCTCTCAAGAAAGTGCAAGGTCGTTGGTCCCAGAGTTTCAAGCAATTCCACTTCAATATTCTGGAGACCATGGCAGTCTTCCTATCCCTGCAAAGTCTACATTTAGAAAACCACATTCATTTCCGTCTTGTATTAGACAGCAGAGTAATAGTTCATTGCATTGACAGGCAAGGCTCAAGATCTCCCTAAATAAACCATGTAATGATTGCCATTTTTTCACTGGCCCAGAGGAAGAGGTGATTTCTGTCTGCATCTCACCTCATGGAATCTGGAATGAGATGGCAGACTCTCTATCTTGAACACATCCACTAGAGACAGAATGGTCTCTAGATGAATCATTCCCTTTCAAATACACACCTTATATATCTCTTAATGATGAAAATGCAGTGAATGTTCTAACTACTACAAGGTTTGAAGATGTTATATTAGAGAAACCTAAAAATGATGGGAAGTATACCAAAGCTATTGTGTTTGGTTACCAATTATATATGGATCCAACTGATTTATTAGTAGATGAAGAGGTTGTTGGGGCTAATTGACGTGATATTGAGCAGAGAGGTGAAAATAACTTAAAACCACAGGTGATTGCGCTCATGAAAGGTGAAACTCCAGAGAAAATATTTGTTACTTGCTTTGGATAAAATTCATTGAGGTGAGGTGTATTAGGAAAATCCTATTTTATGTTTTGAATGTAGCAAATAGGGTCATTTTGCATATGAATGCAAGAGTAACTTTAAATGTAGATATTGCAGCAAAAATCCTGACGAAAGAATGTTTGAATAAGAAAAAAAAATGTTACAATTGCTCCAAAATTTTGTAACTGTGGAGGTGACCACAAACCCAATTCTTGGTTGTGCAAAATGAGGCCTGTTATTGATGTTAAAACTCCAAGTATTTAGAACGTATTGAACGACAAGAAGAAATGCAATTTCTGAAGGGCGAGACCTCTAGTTGTAATCTGGTTATGGTTGAACATGCCAGTGCTATTCAAACACTTCGTTTAGAAATGGAAGAACTTAAAAATGCAGATAGATTTATAGAGAAACACGGGCCAATATTTCTAAGATTAAAAAGAAAAAAAAACATTTACTTCACTAAATGATGAGCTTTCAATGAGAATTTGACCTTATTTCCACTTCAAAAAAGCCAATCCAACATTATGGACTGCTACCCCCGCCTTCTCGAAGGACACATGTGGGAATCTGGGATTTTGGGAATGTGAAAACAGAAAAAAATATGATTATTTAACACTTTAGATCTGTAAAAGGGTACAGAACCTAACAAACCTACCTAACCTAACCTGGTAGTTCGTAGGTCACAATCCCCTAGCCAGGGAGCAAGCCCTATGTACTCCCTTACCAGGTCACAAAACATGATTATTTAACACTCTAGAGGTTTGTAAGAGGGTACAGAACCTAACAAACCCACCTAACCTAACCTAGTAGTTTCCAGGTCACAACCTCTAGTCAGTGGGCAAACCCCCCGAGGCCCCTTTCCCAGGTCACAAACCTTCCCAGGTCCCAACACTTAGCCGGGGGCAAGTCCCCTGGACCCCCCTTCCCAGGTCACAAACGAAAAGTAAATCACAGATAAATCCTTACATTATGATAAAGTAAATCACAAATAAGTCCCTACCTTATAATTGTCACCTACGTCTCTTTTTTTTGTCTTGGCAATCTTCACAGAAGCGTTGCATTAGTAAAGTTTGTCCCGTGTATTTCTATAATAATACAAAATTTCGAAATGAATTGTACTTCCCTCTAGTCCTTTCGTCACTACAGGCGTTCCTGTTGTAGTTGATCCTACAAATAGCTCCACAGCACTCGCAATACTTTTCCTTAGGAATTAAATCAGGTCATCGAGCATATTCAACCACTAGTTCAATACCACCACTAGAAACATAATGATAACATTCTTCATAACCAACATTGCACTGCACATAATCCGTAGGAATTGGGTTTTTGTCCAAATTAATGCCAGAAGGGCAAGGCACAGCCTTTGCCATAGCTACAACAAAACGAAATGCCGGTTTTCCTTTTCATTATTCGAAGTATTCAGTCAAACACGGATACCGGAGGAGATTGAGGTAACTTTATTACTCCGCTGCAATCCTAGTAAAACTTGATTTTCGACTGAAGTCGTTTGTAATTTGTTATGAAACCAATTTGTCATAAATATGTCACAGCTCTCAGCCAATAAACTGTAATTGGAACTGTTTGTGTTTGCTGCTTAAGAAAGTGAAATAAAGGGCTCATTAAAAGTAAACATTGCCGTAAAGGAAACGTCTCTCTTGACTTGGGAAAAATTCGAGGCAAAAACTTATCAACCTCATTTAATTCCACCTCGTTTAATCTATCGTATAAAAATTATACTTTTTGTATAGATTTTCATAAGCTCTTTCCATGTAGGTGATTATTTTTTTCAATATCCAGTGCAGTATGCTGCTGAAGTTTTATCGAGGATCCCCATATTTTGCGCAATTTTTCGGGGATTATTATGCGTCAAAGAGAACAATGTATAAAGAAGAAAAGGTGAGTTTTACAATAATTTATCGATTCGCCAGTAAATTTTCCCCACCCAAAAGCCTGGGTGGTCCCCATTACCGTAGGATATATTAGAGTATAATTATCTTATTAACTATTTACTTGCGAGTGAAATAAAGGTAATTTCCGAGGAAAACGGGAGGTTTTCTATTTATGCCCCCTTTTATTTATTAGTAAAGTTTGATCCGTCTATTTCTATAATAATACCAAAATGTAATCATGTGCATGAGTGATAAAATATCAAGACTATTTCTGAGGCCAGTGCTGTCCGTACTGGTTCTAATAATGTCTGTATCCAAAACCAGGTTCAGTTTGTATATAGCGTCAATTGAGATGATCTCATGTCTGTCAGAGATCGGGAATATACGGAATTAATGGATAATGGTAATTTGTTTCTGAGTAACTCCATGTATAACAGAAATTATGAAGCAAGGCCAGATTTGTCCAAAGAAAGTAAAGGATGTGAAAACATAGTTTTAATATTGCTTCCTTGTTAGATACAGTACTACAGTAGGCCTACATGCAGTGACCAAATGACGACCATAACATGAATGTGGTTAGTTTTGCTAGAAAATGAGGAAAGAAATTGATAGGAATGGAGGGGACTTGGCCTAAAACTTTATCGTGGAATGTGAATAGCCTTCAAAAAGAGAGGAACCGATGTTCATGTATATGTATTCTTTTTCATGACTTCGATGTAATAACTTTGCAAGAAACTGGTGTTAATAGAGCAGGTTTCCAATTAACAGGCTACTAATCATTTGAACTTCAAGGAGATATTGATGAAATTATGAGGTCTAACAACCTTTGTAAAAGATAATATACCTGCTGTTTTATCTGTAGCTTCAGAAGTTAATGGAACTGCATGTTTGCGTGTAAAATTATACTTAGATATCATCTTTTATATAACCAATGGGTATGCGCATGCTGATAAGTTGGATCTTGAGAATTTACCTAGGGTTATTTTTAATGAGCCCTGTTCATTAGTGGACGACCTTAATGCTCATTCTGGTTTTGGAAGCAGAGGTAGCCAAAACAAATATTGTTTTTTGTTAAATAACATAGTTAATTCCTTGGAAAATGCCAGTGCCTTGGGAAATGATTCACCAATGCACGTGAGAGGGGACTCTTTAATGTTTTTAATATACAGCTGATGCATTGATTGTTAGCGAGCTTGTTAGTGATCCCTTTCCTATTGAAGTATCTTTAAGCATAGACAAGATGCTTGTCGGTAAAAAAAGGAAAAAGTATAATTCAAAGGCTGATAAGAAATGAGCTCATGCATAAAGTTGGTGAGTGGTATATAAATTACAAAGAGGTTAATGGTCATTAAAACGATGAACACATTCTAAGAGGATTTGCTCACTGTTATTAATAGTATTTTAAATATTCCTATAAAAAGGTTCCATGTTATCAAAGGAATCTGTATATTCAAATCTAAAAATAGTTCGGGGTTGGAATGAATTACTTCGCAAAGCTATAAGTAATTGGAGTAAGAATCCAAGTGATAATCGGCGTATAGAAACCATGATGCAGATAGTAGAGGTAAGGAGGAAGTTTAGAAGCGTATATTGGGATAATATATTGGAAGAAATTTTCTTTACTAAAGAAATTAGGTCTGTAAGGAATTATTCAATAAAGTGAGAAAGAAAGGGAAGAAAATGGTTGCTCATCAGGATACGAATAGTAACGCTAACGAATTGATTAAGAAATTGTCTGAAGCCGTAAGTATCGGTGGCCTCCCAAACAATGTTCAGGCAATACTAGTAAAAATTAAAAGTGAACAATTATAGGAAAGGCTAAGAACCTTAGAAATTGTCCAGAAACGAGAGGAAGTAGATTCTTTATAGCGTTAGATCTAACTATGAGAGTGCGAGAGCAAGATAGGCATCTAAGGGAAAAATTACAGACAAAGAGACAAAATGGTAAAGATGGATGGTACATAAAGAAAGGAAAATTGCAGACAAGGGAAAATTTTCGCACGGACTTTAAGGAAAGAAGAATATAAACACAAAATAATAGAAAACTTTAAGATTTATTTGTTGAACATATAATGCTTAACTAAAACAAAAGGTGATGGAAGTTCAAAAGGAATTAAATAGAAGAAATAAACTTTTTTCGCTTGACAGAAACACATCAAAAGTTAAATAGATTGAACTTAAGTAAGGGTGTTAAAAAGTAGAAAATATGAGGACTATGAATGATAAGAAAGGCGGGGGTTTGATGGTACTTTATAGAAATAGCGATAGTGTGGAATTGGAAAAGATAGAAAATAAAAGTAAAGATCTAATGTATGTTAAAGTATAATTATTATTGGTCTATTTTTCAGCAGGAAATACTGAAGAAGACAAAAGTAGGGATAAGACAATAAAACAGGAATGTGGAAGAGTTATGAGAAATCTAAATGAAGAAGAGGCATTGATAATATTAGAGGATTTTAACGGGCATGTAGGATTTTTAGGTTACCAGAATTTAGACAGGAACGGTGAAATGATTCTAGATTGGATGAATGATCATAAGTTAGTCTTATTGTATGGAGATTTAGGATGTAAATGAGTTTATACATGGGAAAGATTACAACAAAAAAGCATGATAGACTTCGCACTAGTAAACAAACAAACATACAAAAACTTTAGGAAAATGCATATAGACGATAAAAAATCGAACTTCGATATCTCGGATCATAATCTGATCACCATAGAACTGGAATTCAGAACAAATGAAAATAGTTTAAGAGAATATACTACAAAAGTAGAGGAAATTGTAAGAGAGACAAATAGACAGAATAGAAGGAATGGACCTGATAATAAAAGAGCCCGCAGAAGAAAAATTGACAAAAGTATACGAAAGGAAAGTACTTAATGAAGAAAAGTTACATGAGCAACCCTGGATGAACGATGAAATAAGAAAAGCCATAAAAGGAAGGAAGGATTTAAACAGAAAGAAAAGAAATAAATCCAATATCGATGTAAAAAAGGTATTATTGGAGAGATATGATCAAAACAAGAGATAAGTATAAGAAATGATAAAGAACGAAATTACTATATTTGAAAAAAAAGGTAACAGAAGAAATAAAAATGGAGAGAAATAAAAAACCCTGGGAAAATATTGACCGACTAAGGAACAGACAGAAAGCCCATGGTAAAGTTATACAACTTTATGGAGAACAAGGAACTAAGCTAAATAACGAAGAAACAAAAGATGAATTAGTCAAATACTGGAAAACCATATATTGAAAGCATGAAAATAAAATAGACAGTTTGGAATGAAGAAAAACGGATAGAATATGAAAATGAAATAGCACACCAGGAAGACATCACAAGAATAGATGGATATATTATCCTGGAGATACTTAGAGAACACTATGACCTTGTAATGGTAACAAAAAGGAAAATTAAACTAATGAAAATCCAAGAATAACAGTCGAAAAAATAAAGAATTACCTGGGAACACTAAAGGCAAAAAAGCAGCAGGATCGGATGGCCTTAAACCCGAGCTCTATAATGCAGTAGGAAAAAGCAAAACATGTCTTGAAACCTTACAAAAATGTTACAAAAATGAGTTGGACGAAAAAGAAAAAACAATTACGTGGAAGAAGTCAAGAACAAAGATGGTTGAAAAGAAAAGAAGGCCAATGGCAAAAGACCTAAGACCCATACCTCTATTAAATATTTCATAAAAAATATTCATGATGAGGGTGAAAGAGGAAATAGAAAATCACCTAAGAATGAACGAGGAAGATAATGAATGTCAAGCAGGAATTACAGGTGGAGGCAGGATAGAGGACAATAGCTTTATATTACAGTATTGTGTAGAAGAGAGCTATAGAAACAAGAAACATCTAATAGTAACTGCGATAGACTTTAGTAAAGCATTTGACTCTGTAAAAAGGAAGGTATTAATAGAAGTTTTAAAAGCTTATAGAATTAACACCAAACTCATAAGTGCTATTGCATATATTTATCAAGGAGATACTACGGGCATTGACTTAGAAGGTACAGAACAAGAAATGGAGGTTACGAATGGTATAAAACTGGGTTATACAGAATCAACTTTGCTTTTTAAACTAATTACGTAAATTGTCATGAAGAAAATAGAAGAGGAAGGAAACGGTTTCAGAAATCCTTTAATAGAGATAGAATCATTATTTTTTTTTGCAAATGATGCCTTAGTGATTGCAGAGGATATGTATAATGCAAAGCGTAACATTCAATTATTAGTAGAAACTGTTAAAAAATGTGAGTTACAAATTAATAAAGACAAGAGTAATATTATGATTTACAACATGAAAGAAAAGCCAGATCACATAGAGGGAATCAAAGTAGTAGAAAGTTTAACATACATAGGAATAAGGCTAGACAATAATAGGAACATAATTAAAACTCTGAAAAGGGTAATGACAGAAAAAGCATAAAAACTAGCTAATTTAACATATTCAGTTATAGAGAAAAGTTACAATAAAATAATAATAGGAAAAACGTTCTGGAAAAGTATTGCCCTACCATCTATTTTGTATGGAACCAGCATTATAAATCTAACAGAAACTGAAATAGAGAAGCTACAAAGGACAGAGAATGGAGTACACAGGAAGATTTTAGGTGACGCTAAAAGTGAAGCTAATACTACTGTAAGAGGGGAGATAGGGGCATCTTCTATGAAAGTAAGGGTGATGGATGGGAAGCTGCAGTATTTAAATCGTACTCTGAATGGGGAGAAGGAAATACTGAAAGCAATTATCCTGGATAGTCCCGAAAAAGAAGAAGATGGTGGAAACAACCAGAAAAGTACTTAGAAGAGTTAAATATAGATATAAGACAGATAAGAAGACAAAAATAAAATCGGAAACCAGAAAGTAGGATACTGTAAAGTGGAAAGAAGAATTAGAGTGTTAAGTGAGTTTAGAAATATATAGAACGTAGAAGAAAGAAATTAAAGAAGAGGAATTTTATGACAACACGTTTGCTTCAGTGATATTTTTTAGAGGGAGAATTAATACGTTAAAACTGAACATTGTAATAGACACAATAGGGGAATGTAAACTGTAATTTTTGTGTAGATGAGGAGGAAGATTTGATACATTTCTTGTTGTTTTACCAGGAATGTAGAAAAGAAAGGAATGAAATAATTGAGCTCCAACAGCCATACGAGGAAGACCTAAAGAAAATAGTAGGATTGTTTTTTATTTAGTGAAAGAAATATAGTAAAGATAAAAGAAGTATTAAACCTGATGTAGAGGAAAAGACAAAACAGTATAAGAAGATAATCTTCGGAGGCACCGTTACAAAGGCTATGCCTCGCCCTGAACCTGAACCTGAACCTGAACAGGCGATATAAACGAAGACAACTACTAGCGTTACAAGAGACTATCCATTGTGAGACGTGTGTACCATTTACAAAGGATGAGTTGTTGTTTTGTATGAAGATGGGATAACAATTGATGTTATAAACTATTTAATCATGGAGGACAGTCCTTTGTTAGATGTAATCAATCTTTCATATAAAAATGGCAGGATACCTAGGAAATGGAAAATAGCTGTTATTATACCTATACCGAAGAACAACCGAGAATATAGGCCTATTTCACTTACATGTTTATGTAAATTAATGGCGAGTCGTGTGTTGAATAGATTAATTCCACTGATTCAGGACCAATTATCACCGAATTTGTTTCGTGTTATAAAGGGGAAGAGTACTTCGAACTGCGTGCTTAAGCAATGCTAATGCTAAATGTAGAGCATTTGTTAACCTAAAAGGAGCTTTTGATAGAGCTTGCAGTGATGTTATTCTAGAAGAGCTGGTCAACAAAGGTGTCAAGGGATTTTTAGAGGTGGATTAGGAGTTACTCAACTGAAGAAGAGCGAAAGTTTTGTTCCAAAGATACGAATCCAACACATTTTAATTATTTGATGGATAAGATTGCAAGGCATAATTGTCTTACTTGTACTGAAATTATTGTTTATGCTGATGATATTGTGATTTAGTGTGGCAATGGTAGAATTACAGAATTTACTCATGCACATGGGCTTTGTGATAAATGAAGAAAAGAACAAATTTCAGTCAAGGGTGGTTAATAGTAACGTAGTTGCCATAAAGAGTAAAACTTTGGAAAAAGTATAACGTAGTTGCCATAAAGGGTAAAACTTTGGAAAAAGTAAATAACTATGTATCTGGGCATGTATATTGGATTTATAAAAAGCACGGTTGAAGTTAATTACTTGAAAAATGTTTGTCTTGCAGGAATGATCCTTTACAGGTGTTAGCAAATAAAGGTAACGGTGCTGTTATTCCTGTTTTAAGGATGATGTACTACATGGTGTCGGACTCTTTATTCATAAAAGTTACTCAAATCTCAAAACGTTGAAAAGAATTAGTGTAACAAGCTTTGAATATATAGAAATAAAATTTACGCCAAAAAAATAGAAGAATATCCTTTGTAACAATCTACAAACCTCCTAGAACAAACACTAGTATCTTTTTTTGAAGAATTCGGTGCTCTCATTGAGATGATTATCAAGGAGAAAAACGAATTAGTTATCTGTGGAGACTTCAATTTTTGGATGGATGATGCCTCAAATCCTGACGCTTTGGCATCTAGTGAGTTACTAGAATCATATCGACTAGTAAATGATGTCGACTGTACAACTACTTTAACTGGGCATACGCTAGACTTAGTTCTAAGTGATAGCATGAATAATATTGTATCTGATATAAAAGTCGAAGAGAAATGTACTATCTCCCCAGTACACAAACTTATTACGTTTAGTCTACCTCTACAGAAACATGCATTAGTAAAGAAAATAAACTTTAGAAATTAATCAAATATTTCTCCTACCGTATTTATTGAAGAAGTTACAAAGAAAATAAATGATGCTATCAACATTCCCTGTGATCATGATGACCAATGTCTGTTAGGAGCTAAGTGTGCTAACTGTCTTATGACCACTTATAATAAAGTGAGTAAACGTGAATATGATACCATATGCCCACCGGTGGAAAAGATTATAACCGTAAAATACCAATCTCCTTGGTTTGATGGAGAGACTTTGGTAAAAGAGAGGGAAAAGACATAAAGAAAGTGGAATAGATTAAAAATTGAAAGTACTTGGGTAGAATACAAAACTGCTACGTGTCAATATAACTACCTACTAAGAGGGAAAAAAAGTGAATACTATAAGAGAAAGATCCTCGAAGCAGCAACAGACATAAATAAGTTATATAGTCTCCTGAATGGTATAATGGGAAATGTAAAAGAAAAGAAGCTACCTGATGGATACAGTGACCAGGAACTAGCAAATAATTTTTTAGTGTTCTTTAAAAACAAAATTGAAAATATAACCAGGTCATTTGTAAATACTCAACATCAGATTAATGATACACCAGGCACACAGACAAAATTAATACGATTTAACAACATAACACAAGATGCCATCACCAGAATTATCAAGAGAGCAAAGAAAACAAATTGCGCGATCGATCCTATGCCAATATCTGAAGTAATTGGAGAGAGAGACTTTTCTAGTCTAGCCGAAATAATAATGAGATTAGCAAATGCAAGCATTGATGAATGTAAGTTTCCTATATCTGAGAAATTGGCTATAGTCACACCAGTTCTGAAAAATGCACTGGACTACCAGGAATTAAGCTCATATAGACCTATTTCAAATCTATCCTTTGTCTCAAAAGTGCTTGAATATGTAATTCTTGAACAACTAGTCAGCCACTTAGAAGTAATAGAAGCTTTGCCTGACAACCAATCTGCTTACAGAAAACTATACTCTACGGAGACAGCCATCTGCTCTGTTGTAAATGATATGCTGGAAATGATGGATGAAAATAAATGTGGTATCTTAATAGTGCTCGATCTCAGTGCTGCTTTTGATACAGTTGTTCATGAACTGCTACTAAATGATCTATGGTCCATCGGCGTTGAAGATCAAGCCTTCGAATACCTAAAAGACTACTTAGTTGGTAGAAATTACTGTGTACAAATTGGAAACTTTTATTCATCATGTGAACCCTTACACAGAGGGGTACCCCAGGGGAGTGTACTTGGCCCAATTTCATTCTAAATCTACACTATTGGTCTATCAAAAATGCTACGAAGGCATGGCGTGAAGTTCAAACTATTTACAGATGACACACAATTTTACTTCTCCATAAATGATATACATGACACGACTGAAACTCTAAACTGAATCCTTGATAGAGTTAGAGAATGGATGACATTTAAACAACTAAAATTAAATGAGAACAAAACGGAATTCATGGTGGTGGGCAAGAGAAACAGCGTGAGAAACTTAGGTGATATTCCAATTAACACAAATAAATGACTCGGTGCCGATATCCAGTAAAGTTCGAGATCTAGGTGTATTTATTGACTGTAACCTGTCTCTAAATGCCGAAATAAATAATGTAATAAAAACTGCTGGTTATCATCTAAGAAATATTGCTTTTATAAAAAAGTACCTGGACGAAAATTCTGTAAAGAAACTTGTGATAAACTGTGTTATTACCAGGATTGACTACTGCAACTCTATTATAATTTACCAAAAGTGCAACTTAAGAAATTACAAAACATGATCAACAGAGGAGCAAGACTGATAAAAGGTGCCCCCACCTAGAGAAAGGATCAACCCTATACTAATCGATTTAAACTGGCTGCCGATTAAAGCGAGAATTGAATTTAAGATATGAACAATAACTCACCAAGTTATCAGAACCGGGCGTCCAAAATACTTAAGAGAATTGCTACATATTGCGCAGCCAACAAATCGTGTCGACACGAGAATGGTTATAGATGGCTTCAAATTGTTGGAACCTAGATTTATGTCTACTTTAGGCTCCAGAGCCTTTAAATATGCAGCCCCGAGACTATATAATAAGCTCCCACGAAACATTCGAATGATTGAAGACATTAAGGCTTTCAAGAGGAAACTGAAGGCTTTCTTATTTCAACAATTATACAACAGTGCCGATTTAACAGTAAATGAACAATACGCGATATGAAACGTTAAATACTCTGAACGAACAAGGTAAAACGACAGTGGAGGTCCTGTAGAGAGTGAGGCTCCCCTGCTGAATGGGACCGGAAAAGCAGCCATCAAAGTAAGGTAAGTAAAGTACATCAGTAAAGTGCATTCAGTTATGGACTATGCATCACCTGTGTTTTCGAACGCTGAGTTGAGATCTCCGGAAGTTGTTAAGAATAAGGCAGAGAGTTATTTTTGGGCTGTTCCACGAGTACTAGGATTGAAATTATGAGACTGGAGTCTAATATAACGGTGTAGTTTACCGCACATAGGAGGTAGCTGCTATGGCTGTTCTTTGTATGATTAAATTTGGAGAAAGGACCTTAAAGATGGCTACAGATGACTAATCAGGTAATAGAGGTTGTATTGCAACTATTACAATTATTTCAAGAAACCATAATATATTGAGGAAATATGATAATATAAAATGGTGTAAGATTACAAGTAGCAGCTCCAACTAAGCCGTGGTTATATTAGAAAATAGATGCAAGCATTTGTAATCTAGATTGTAAAAAAGAGAGTAATATACGCGAAATGAAACTGTTAATTTTGTCTAAAAGTAATTCATTACCTAAAGATGTATACACATGTACTGCGATATTTCAGCGAGTGGTCTTAAGGTTGGATGCGGCTTTGTTGTAAGAGAGTACCATGAAAATGATGCGAGTACTGATGAGACACTGTCAAAAAATACAGAGGATAAAAATTTCTCTACTACTGCAGAATTACAGGCCATTCATGAAGGGTTAGCCTTAGTAGTAAACAAGATGAAATTTTTTTGTTTTCGTTGATTACCAGAGGAGCCTTCTTGCACTTAACTGTAGATATCAGGTTGATAGAGGATTCGTGAATAAGTGTAAAAAACTACTTTTCAAAGAGAAACCAAGAGGAGCAGCACAAGATTTGCTCGTAACCTTGAATATTTGTTTCACTGTTGATGAAAATGCAAATACTTTAAAAATTATTTATTTATATGAAACTTGAGATTACGAAATGCCATAATATACACCTCTGATGGCTGAAGTTCTGTTCCCAGTCGCTAATAATAATTAAGTAACTTCTTGTGGTGGAAAGACCTTCACTCTGGGAATTTTTGAAAACCTAAGGGCTCAGAAAACAATGGACTATTATTATCAAGTCCAATAAACTTTCATAAAATCAAGACTATGATTCAAAACAATTGTGTAAATCAATGACAAATTAACTGAAATTACCTAAATCAGATTAATGAAAAATTAAGTCAGTGTCTTCTTCTAGTACACCATTGTCCTTGACAATTAATAACCACCTAAAAATAAAAAGAGTAATTACACTAATAGTTGTACCAAGTTCCCCCCAAATCACACAGACATTCAAAGATAGCAAAAATATACTGTACCATAAGAATCCATAGATAATTTGCAGGTTCTGAAAGCGTTGTAATAGTTAAGAAATAAGTATAAAACCCATAACCTAAGCTTTACCATACGTCACTAACCGTAGGAAACTTATTGGGCAGCAGAGGTTCAATCCATTGAAGTAATGATTACGTAGGCTTCAAAGACGACTTCGGAAGAGGCAGAGAAATATGGGTCGGCGAGAAAATATTACATAGTTAAAAGTCAAATAATTGTTCTATGAAGATAGCAGTTGTCAATTTATTCTACAAATCAACTTAGTGGTTCCAGCCTCCAGGTCGGAACCTGACCTTGAATTACCTTTCCTTCTTTGGGACGGGTGGAGGTAAACATTAATTTTTTCCTTCTATGAATGGCGAAATGCAAAGGCCGTCCTCCTTCCCCAATTATCAAGGATGATGAGGACGATCTGAAATAAGAAAAGAAGCCAGAAACCAATGCTACATTTAAAATTCGTTTGTATGGCAAGGGGGTTTAAAGAACTACTTTGATATACAAAATAATAAAATCTTTATCAAATCTTTTCATACACTTGTATATACAATAAAAGATCAGGGGGACTATGTTGAGTTTTTCTGGGTAGCGTCTCAAGTTGGTATTAGGTTGAATGAGATGGCCGATAGTTTGGCAAAGGATGCTACAAATAAGAATGATATTGGTATAGAAAGCACAATAAAGCGGTCATCGTAGGAAGCGGCTGAAATTCGAGAAAATTTGAGTAACGGTAGTGTCAGTATGAAACATTATTTGCTTGTGTCGGAAAACAGCAATATTTTAAATGGCAGGGCACTGTTTAAACTAGATACTTTAATAAAGAGGATAAAGGTTAAAGGTGACTGGTTTCAGTTCCGGTTCCATCAGAATAGATGCTCACCAGAACGTCAGCCGGGCAAGCCCAACCCCCCACTGTGGTGCCCTACCACAGCAGTAGCCTCCCCAGTAAACAGCTTAAACTCACGGTCCTGGGCGGGGATCGATCTCTTGCCATGCGAAATGCTAGGCAAACACGTTATCACTGTACTAGCCAGGAGGCTGGGATATAAATATTCTTGGGAATAGATTGACGATGAAAACTCTAAACGTAAGTTATGTGAGGAGTTACGGAAACACTAAAACATTATGTTGTGGAATGTAATAAATTCTCAGAGTTTCGTAACCTCGCAATAAATGACGGAACATATCAAGTATGTTATCTTCTTAAAAATGACGTTTGTTCCAGAATTGTAAAGACATTTCCTAATTTATTTTGGAATAAATAATTGATTCATTTGCCTGTATATTAGTATAATTTATAACTTTGAATTTTTATACCTTTCCTTGAAATATTTCTTGTAAATTGATTTGTATGACTTTCGCTTAATTGATATTATTATAGTGTATTATCAACTTTTGATTTGCATAAGGTTTGCTTTATAATTTGGCAATAGTATAATTGATTTGTTTAACCTTTGGTAAATATTATTATCATTTAGTGTAGCATTTTATTTTCTATACAGGAGTGTATTTTTTTCTTTTAAAGAATTTGCTTTTTGTTACAATTCTTATTGCCTGGACTCTGTTGAATTTTATTGGTGGGTGTAGCAGCATGCTATTACACTCCATTTGATGTATATCAATAAATGTTTTGAATTTGAATGGTCTCTTATAAGGAACTAAGGAGGCTTACGTAGTGATAGAAGGGCCCTTGAACTAATGCCTCTATGTTTAAAGGTTCTGGTAGACAACCGTTTTGTTGAATACCCACACATCCCGAACTACATCTCGAACACACAAATTTGAAAACAAACATAGAACAGAGAGTTCCTTAGACTTAAGTAAATAGCCAATCTTAAAATTATTGAAAAATGCTATTCTAATGTTTATATTTTTAAAGTAGTTTTTTTGTTGTTTTATTTTTCTTTCTATTATATTATTTATCTTATTCGACATATAGGGAAATCGAAAATATACAATCTGGTCTTTTGTTTCATAATTCTGGTTATCGCTATTCATGATTTTATTAAGGAAATTTTGTACTTTTTTTTTGTAATATAAATTGTCTTGATAACGATTGTTGTTGATGAACGTCTTCTAACATTGTTATTTCTTTATGGTAGTTCAAATAATTTGATGATAACTTATATGCTCTATTAATTAGACTATTGATACAGTTCAGTTTACATCTTAAATTACATTCGCTTAGAAAATTTAACCTTTTTTGGCATAACTCTTTTGTTTAACAATAACAAATATATTATCCACTTACTTTCAATATACAATAGGCTTGACTTTTAAAGGACATTTTTCTAACCACTCAGTCTCGTAATATCATAAGAAAATATTGGTCAACGTAGCCGATATGTGATTACACATAGCGAGTCCATCTCTTTATTTGTAATACTCTGTTTTGAAAATGAAAAATAAATCATGAACAATTTAATTTAATAAATCGATAAATTTAGATTTACTTAGGTTCCTAGAATTGTTATTTTCATTGCATATTTTGTTTGGTATGATTTCAATGATCTCCTTTGAGGGAATGTTTGTATACGAACTTTTCAAGTATCTAAAATACATATGAGTTTTCAAGGGTATATTCATTCTTAGCCCATAATTCTATTTTAGGAATCATGAATTTTTCCAAATTAAAATTTGGTGTACTAATCTACGAAATGGAATATTTTCCTTACGTAATTTTGATAAACTACAGCAAATAACAGGTCTGCACCCAGAAGCATGTAATAGCTTATATTCTTCATCAATTATGTTTGCCTTTTTTTTCAGATAACTTAATAGTCTCTTTACCTTATCTTCTAAGAGAATATTATATTTGAACGGATAATTTTTCCTTTTTTTTTTTTTTTTTTTTAAATTCACTAGATTATTAAAAATATTCAACATTTTCTCTTCATTGGAGGTGTATTGACACTAATTTGGAGGCCATACCGATTCTGATACTGAGACTCAATTTTTCCCTAGACTGATACCGATACCGATACCGATTTCAGAGAAATAACCGATACCAATACCAATACTAGCCGATACTCCGATACTTTGGGAACTCTACCTATTGAGTACGATAACAATATAATATTAATTTGACGACTGACTTTTCACCCTTTTCAGTATGTGCAGTATGTGCAATGCAGTGTGTGAGGCATTATTAGGCCTACCTGTATTCAGTAAACAGTACAGGCCAAGTACTTTGTGGCATCTATTTGTCATAAAACAGTATTTTAAAGATTTTATTTTTATTTGAAGCATGATAAACTATGGCTATGTCCATGGCAATGACACAATCTGATCATAAATCTAATGTAATTCCCTATATGATTTCTTTTTATTACTGAACAAGAAAAAATATCTGTTTGTGAATAGAGTCAGGTACTGAATTATTTACATTTGAGAATTTAGCTTTAACTGAAAAAAAAATGAAATAGGTCTCCATTTCCAAATTTCAATCTCAGCGAATTTCTCCCTAATAGTTTTATATTCTACATATCAGATTTAGTCTTTTAGGTGCAGTTTTCTCCACATGAATTATAGTACACACCAAGGTGGGAGAAAAATAGAAATTTAGAAATTCATATAGGGATTATACAAGGAGTCAGCAGTAATACTAAACTTCTTTATTTAGTAAAGTCCATATTTCAGTTACTGAAATATTAACCATTCTATTCGAAACCCAAAGTTAGTCCCGTTCAGTCGTAGGATTCCATTAGTAATAGGTAAGCGATATTTGTTTTTTCTCTAGGATGAATTATAATCAATTGTCAGTTGGTTAGAAAAAAAGGCAATGTTGGCAACTTCACTTCCACCCTCTCCTTCGTCCTTATTCGAGAATAAGTTAGTTCGTTGAGTAAATGTACAGGTAATTATTGCAGTACAGAACTTATTATCATAATCTTGATGTTTTATCAGATTGAATATGAATTAGTATAGAAATAAAAATAATTCTCAAATAAACAAATAATTCTACAAATGTATAATGAGAGAGAGAGAGAGAGAGAGAGAGAGAGAGAGAGAGAGAGAGAGAGAGAGAGAGAGAGATGGCTGGTAAGTATGATGCAATACATCAGTCACATCACCTGCTTAAGCAAAGCTGGAATTACACTAGTCATTTCTTGCTCGAGGTTTTCGCCAACTTCCAGCCGACCCTCACGAACAAATGGGTTGCAGCGTCACACTACGATCTCTCGGTTCGAGGAGCAAATAGGAAAAAGTGTAAAAAAAAAAACCTTATCAGCTGACATCATCATGGCGACCAGAAATTTTCTGACTATGTCAGTAATATTTATTCTCGGAAGATTACGTAAATTAACAAAATCTAAAACTACCACAGGATGAACAGAACAGATTTTCATTATCCTTTGAGGATTGCTGGACCCAAGATTGCCAAGCAAGAGTACATCCTCTTTGCAGCAGCCATCTTGTTTGTTTACATCCGAAGTCATGCTTACAGTTTGTGCTCGCTGCTTCCCGTTCAGTTGGGTAGCCCGTATCTCGAGCAACAAGCTCCTGATTTCCAATTTTTAGCAGCAACGACTCGCTGCTGGCGAAGAAAAGCCTAGTGTGATTCCTTCTTAATATGCGCGAAGTGATGAGCACATTCAACTCGTGGCTGTTACGAAGCTAGCACAGATGAAAATGTTTTAACCCTTATTGTGAAATTATACTACTTCAACAGAAGTGTTATTTGTATATAGATTAGAAGAATATGATTATACAAAATTATTCTAGAATATAATAATCAAGAAAAAGAAAAAGAAAAAAACATTGCAAAACTATTCCACGACAATGGTCGATACCGATACTCACAAACAAGTGAGTCCCATTTTTCATGATGGGAATATATTTCCCTTTATCTCGCTTGGAAAATATAATGTCCTTGTTATTGCTTAAGTTTCTTGGTATTTTTTTGTCATTTTGGTCCAACAATGGTACCTTGATTTCTTTACTGTGTTCATCAACTATATTAATGAATATATCTTGCATTTCAGTATAATCAGCATTTTATCATAGTTATAGCAGTTTAGTTTGTTTACTTTATGGTTTTAGTTTGCGACAATAGATAGCTATTCATAATGAAATCCAAGATCTATTCAATAATATAGTGAATGAACACGGTAAAGTTTTGAAATTATTATAATTCTTATAATTATTGAAATGAACAGTATTATTATAATTGTTATTATTATTAGAATTGTTAAAACTATTAGTATTTGTAAAATTACCATAATTAATATTATAATGGATTGGTTGAAGTTTTGGTTATTTATAAATTTATTATTTTCATTAATATCATTAAAATTACTGTTATCAAAATTGTTAAAATATTTATATCAGCATAATTATCGAAATTATTAAAATTATTGCTATTGTAGAAATTACTAAAATTCTTACTAATACTAAACTTATTATTATTATGACAATTATCAAAATTATTAAACTAATCGGAATTATTATTAAGGTTATCAAAATTGTTAATATTATAAAAATTATTAGAATCTTTAAAATCATTAAAATTATTAATATTTCTGGAATTATAGATATTATGATAATCAAAATTATTAAAATCATTATTTTATTGAAATTATTATTATCATCATAATTATAAAAAAATATTGTTATTGGAATTATAAAAGTTATCATTATTATTGATATTATGAAATTATTATTACTTTATAAATTATCAAAACTATTATTATTATTATTATTATTATTATTATTATTATTATTATTATTATTATTATTATTATTAAAATCATTGTTATTATTGAAATTACCAAAATTATTACTATTAGAATTAATAAATTATTAAAATTTTAATATATATATATAAATTATATATATATATATATATATATATATATATATATATATATATATATATATATATATAAATTATATATATATATATATATATATATATATATATATATATATATATATATATATATATATGTATATAAATGTTATAAAGTTACTCAAATCATTATTGATTTCAGCAAACTGATTAAGATTATGACAATAATCGAAATAACTAAAATTGATATTGTTATTAACATCACTAAAATTTTTCTTAGTAAAATTCTTTAAATCATGATGGTTGTCAAAATTATCAAAATTGATATCATTATTGAAATAAATAAAATTATAACTATTGGTTTGATTAAGGTTATTTGAATTATTATTATTATTGAAATAATTATTGTGAAAATTGTTAAAGTTATTTAAATGATCAACACAGTTAAATATACCAAAATTAATTTTTTAAAGTTATGTTGATATTCAAAATTATTAAAGCTATCATTATTGAAATTACTAGAAAAACTTTTATCAATAGTATGATTGAAATTATCAAAATTATTATCATTATTATTATTATTATTATTATTATTATTATTATTATTATTATTATTATTATTATTATTATTATTATTATTATTACTGAAATAATTATATATTGAAAATTATTAAAATTATCAAAATAATCAATATTGTTAAATTCATCAAAATTATTCGACAAAAGATTTTGAAATTATGAAATGATTAAAATTATTATTAAATTTATATCATTATTATTATTATTATTATTATTATTATTATTATTATTATTATTATTATTATTATTATTATTATTATATAAATGATTAAAGTTGTTATTATTCATAAGTTTAGTATTATTGATGAAATCATCAAAATTAAAATATTGATATTATCAATGTTATGAGGACTATTATTATTATTATAGAAACTATTGATATTATCATTATTAATAATAAAATTGATATCAATATTGCATTTTTTTGAGGTTATTAAAAATGATAATCATAATAATCATTGAAATAATGAAAGTTATTATTTCTGATAATACTAACATCATCATTATTAATAAAATCATCATTACTATTGTTGTCAACATTATCAAAATTATTGTTATTATTAAAATTATCGAAATTAATGATAATACAAAAAATTCAAAATCATTATTATCATTAAAACTACTAAAATTATTACTATTGTACGAATTACTTAAATTGTTTTTACTATTATTGAAGTTATTACCATTATAATTAAAACTTTACTAACCATAAAATAATTAGAATTTATATATCTATTGAAATTATTATTGCTATTAAAATTATTATTATTTGTAAAGCTAATAAAATGTATAATGTTATTATTATTATTATTATTATTATTATTATTATTATTATTATTATTATTATTATTATCATAGAATTCCTCTCAAATATGTGAATTTGATTAAGTCTGTTCATAAGCATAACAAATACAAAGTTACTGTTAATGGAGTCCTATCAAAGGAATTTCCAGTGAACAACGGAGTACTCCAAGGGAATGTGTTGTCACCCATGTTGTTTATCATCTTTATGAATTTTGTAATGCGTAGAACTGTCGGATATGGTAGAGAGGGATCGGACTGGATTTTTAATAGGAAAGTAACAGACCTAGAGTATGCCGATGAAAATGTCCTTATTGGCTGAACACCACAGGATTTGCAATACTTGCTTACCAGAATACATGAAATATTATACGAAGTTGGGCTCAAGATAAATAGAAAAAGGGAGAGATGATGAGAAAGGT
The DNA here is from genome assembly GCF_036898095.1 of Palaemon carinicauda. Taxonomy (NCBI): domain Eukaryota; kingdom Metazoa; phylum Arthropoda; class Malacostraca; order Decapoda; family Palaemonidae; genus Palaemon; species Palaemon carinicauda. The sequence goes on from NC_090725.1 coordinate 179,269,083, forward strand.
GTATGCAAGGGAAGATCAAATATGTTTGGAAGGAGGAAGGATTAATGAGGTAGAATCATTTAAGTATCTATGAACTATGATCTCCAATAAGGGGGTAAGAATTAAAGTTTAGCGAAAGATTGAAAAGAAAAAAATCAGTCTATGGCTATGTTGAGTAAAATTTGGAAAGCGAATCACCTGAAATTACGTATAAAAATCAGACTATATTTCAGTTTAGTGAGATCGGTATTACTATATGGACATGATTCATGGTATGGCAATGAAACAATCTCCAATATATTTATCACATTTGAGAACAAAACCCTCAGAAGAAAACTGGAAGTTAAATGGCAGGACAGTCTTAGAAATGAAACTATAAGATAGATTACTCGAGTGCCGTATGTATATGAGATCATGATGAGTGGTAGATGGAGATGGTTTGGGTATACTCTTCGCATTCCCCAAGAGAGATTAGTTCGCCAAACCTTCAGCTGGGCTCCACAAGGCATTAGAAGAGCTGGAAGAACCAGGCCTACTTGGCTGAGGATTATGAAGCGTGAAGTTGGAGATGATGAATGGAGAAATCTAAGTGAGGCCCTTTGCGTCAATAGACGTAGGAGGAGATGATGATGAAGATTATTATGATTATTATTTATAATATAATATTATTATAATATTAATAAAGTATTATGTTATTATTATTATTATTATTATTATTATTATTATTATTATTATTATTATTATTATTATTATTATAACTAGACTTATTGATATGATTTTTTATTGAAATTATAATTTTCAAAATTATTAAAATGATTAATATTAAAATTATTGAAAGTGTTTAAATTTAAATAATTCTCAAAATCATTAAAATTATTTTATCATTAATGAAATTATTAGAATTATGATAAATGTTAGAATTGATATAATTGAAATAACTATGGCTATCATTATTATTATTATTATTATTATTATTATTATTATTATTATTATTATTATTATTATTATTATTATTATTATTATTATCATTATTAATATTATAATAATTATCAAAATTATTCCATTTTTTTATTGAAATTGCTGAATTAACTACCGTTATAGAAAATTATTGAAATTGTTGTAATTTTGATTATCACGAAAATCATCAAAATTATTATCATTGATTATTATTATTATTATTATTATTATTATTATTATTATTATTATTATTATTATTATTATTATTTATGATAATTATTGAAATTTATAAATTTATTATAATGATCAAAATCATCAAGGTTATCATAATTCTTGAAAATACCAAAATATCCGCATTATTAAAAGGGTTAAAATTAAATTCATATATTGAAATTACTGAAATAATTATTAATACTAATATTGAAATTAATAATATTATAGATTTTTCTATAATGGTTGAAATTGCGACAACTATTATTATTATTATTATTATTATTATTATTATTATTATTATTATTATTATTATTATTATTATTGTTGTTGTTATTATTGAAATTACAAATTTATCATTACCATTAAAATTATTAGACTTATAAAAAGTATCAAATGAATAAAATTATAATCATTATCAATATTGTCAAAATTATTATTGTTGAAATTACTGAATAAAATATTATTATTATTATTATTATTATTATTATTATTATTATTATTATTATTATTATTATTATTATTATTATTATTATTATTATTATTATTATTATTTGTAAAACAACAAAACGTATAAATAAGAAATATAACCAAGAGAGCCCCTTCCACCACTCGTAGGGGCCACACATATATTTCGAAGGATGGCTTCACAATAGGGTTTCCTTTAGGCGTCCTTGTCGCTAACTTTTATATGGGAGTAGTCGAGGAGCAAGTTTTCCAAAATATCAGCAAACGTGGCAATATGTGTTCTATATTGTCAATACATTCATAAAAATGGCTGACAAGGAGTGCATACATAAAAGTACTTCAACGCACTTTCGAGGAATGCAGCTCTTCCAAGTCCACCCTCGTGCATTGCCTCCAAGGACGTCTCCTTTTCTTTGACGTCCATGCAGAGACATGCAACACCGGCCTCAAAAACTCTGTGCATGTCAAACCAACAAACCTTGTCCTGTGCCTAAAAGGTGAAAGCGAGTACCCTATTAGGTACAAGACTACCACGATTAGGGTTTTTGTTTGGAAAGCCTTTTCTAACTTTTTTGTGGAAAGACACCCATGAAGAACTCAACAGAATTACTAAAGTTTCAGTAAATAATGGCTTTGCAAGTAAGAACATTAACTGGCAGATTAAGAAAGAAATGGAACAATGGTAGAGATATGAATGCCCTGATAATGCCAACACCCTAACAAAATTAAACCTTTACTATAAAGGCCTTATGAACTAAAACCACTTAGAAGACGAAAAGACCATGTAAAATATGGTAGAAAAAAACGTTTTTGCCACAGCAGAGGACACCGAAATCACTCTAATGATATATTACCAATTGGCAAAACCGAGTTAATCATAAAGAACAACCATGGTGTTGCCATGCAAGATGACTCAAAGAAGAATAACACACACACACACGCATATATATATATATATATATATATATATATATATGTATATATGTATATATATATATATATATATATATATATACATATATACATATATATATATATATATATATATATATATATGTATATATATATTTATATATATGTATATATATAAATATATATGTACAGTATATATATGTATATATAGACATACACACACACACACACACACATATATATATATATATATACATATATATATATATATATATATATATATATATATATATATATATATATAAATATATATATATATATACTGCATATATATGGCCCGTCCAGGGATGTCTTGGTATCTATATCAGGATGACGAATACTCGTCTATCTAAAACATGATCTGCAATGTGCAACAGGGGGCAATAAAAATGCATTGCCTCCAAGCGCATAAATTCAATATCACAAGTGAGCATATAGTAAAGAATGTTAACATCATTGGCAGTGCCCCTGAAAGAAAGCGTCAGGATATTGGAAACGCTTTAGATACAGACTGTGGTTAGAATCCTGCTCAAACTCATTAGTTTGGTCGCTGCAACCTCACCATTCTTTCGAGCTAAGGATGGGGGTTTTGGGGGAGCCTATAGGGGTATCTGCTGAGTCATCAGCAGCCATTGCCTGGGCCTCCTATGTCCTAGCTTTGGTGGAGTGGGGGCTTGGGCACTGATCATATGTGATGTGGTCAGTCTCTAGGGCATTGCCCTGCTTGATAGGGCAAAGTCACTGTCCCTGGCGTCTGCCATTCATCAGTGGCCTTTAAACCTTTTTAAGGACTTGACCTCAACACCACGCAAGAAGAGACCTTATTATCGACGTGTATAAGGTCTATCACCAACCATAGCTCAGGCAATCTCGACCAATTTCACACGTCAGCTCTGACAGCCCCGCAGGCTGAAATATGAATTACCCCAAAGAATAATATAATGCCATAATCCCACCAAGCATGCTAGCCACCCATAGGCAACTACCACCCATGCGCTATCGTCTTTGTCCTCGGGAGGTTAATGACCAATAAGGATAGAGTGTCAAAGCTTCCAATTTTTGCATTCGTAACTCAGTCTTCGTGCCGATTACTTAACTTATTTCCCAGTTTTCGACCAATCAGGTGACAGAGAGTCCACCCATCCGGCAGAGTTTTTAGGCTCAGACATCGAGTAACTGAAAGTTTCATTACCCTGACCGTAGAGTTTTCCAACCATGCCTGTTTTCTTCCTGGAAGACTGAGGAGGGAACTGGCTGTACCCAGGGCATTTACGCCACTGCAAACCTATACAATGAGACCACTTGTCATTGTGATAGCTGTGTGGACAACTAAAGATGTGAACTGGCCTGCTGAGTTGGCCTCACAAGACGCAAAGTAAGAGAACCAGAGCTAGTCCGTCATCTGTTCAAATGTCAATGCAAAGACTGTAAGCTTTTTTCAAACTTACGCCTGAAACACTACAAAAAGCACAGGACCATGGAACCTAAAGTCAAGCTACCTTCGGCACCTTGCAAGTAACGCATAAATTCAGACATCTATACTCCAGAGTCAACAGTTTCTCACTTGGTATCTGAGACCACAGAATTTCGTCCAATCCCAGAATTCGAGGCTTTCTTCTCATGCACGGAAATGCAATTTTTGCTCTTCGTAACCCAGCCAGCCAGGGAGGCTAAACACTCCCCGGACTGCAACTGTACTAACTTCCTAAAGGAGCTACTTCACGAAGCCATTGCCACGGTACAAAATGCCCAAGCACCATCGGAACCAGTATCCAAGAGAGGAGAGAGGATACCTCTCCCAAAGTTCAAATTCCGGACACAAGACTTCAATTTCTATGCTGTAGTGGCTACCATGACAGCCAAGACCAACGTGAGGGTCACAGCCCGACCAAACCACAAAGGAGAACTCATTATCTTCCCCAAGGAGCTGAAAAGTGCCCGCCTACTGCAGAAGGAATCCACACACTTCTTGATCCTGCCACAAACCGCCAACCATACAGTGAGCATGCCTGTCACCTTAATCACCTCGTGCAGCACCATTTCCATCGTTGAACTAGCCAAAAAAATATTTGATGTACCTACCAGCAAGATCATAGCCACCTTTATAGGACCAATTCCACCTGAATTTGATCTCGGCATATGGGGAACCTTCCCCACCCAGGATTACATGCCAAAACCCCTACGATGTTTTCGCTGTCAGCTTTTTGGCCACCCTCTTAAGGATTGGATTGTAGGTGACCCAACAACTGTGGCATCTGCAGTCAATATTATGACACTTAGGTATGCATTGTTGCACAAAAGGAAGACTGGGAGACTCGACCTAGTTGTCCCAACTGTTCCCAATTCCACCACGCTTGAAACAAGAGGTGTCCGAAGTGTACAGAGGATTGCCGCCCTGAAAAATGTCTCCCAGACAAAATAGTTTCGACCACCGTCGAAACAGTTGCAACAACCCAGAATCCAGGGAGTTCCTCCTGGGAGAGCTTAACGACCAACAACAACCTTGCTACGTCCGAGTGCTGGGGCTGGTGCTGGGAAACCAGCGCCAGCACTGGCACCGCCATCCTCTCCTCAACATCTTCCTTTCAAACCTACCCAGAACCTCAGCCAATAAATAGAATACCTCTCCTTACAAAGCCTAATTCCCCTGGTCATCCAACTCCTTTCCACAGTCCTATCCCTTTCCTTAACCCCAAAATCATCTAATCCTCCCACCAAGTTCCCCTTCTAACCCAAGATCAGGGATAAGCTTCTATGCTTAAAACTACTTCTGCTCGCTCCTACTCAAATTCTTCTCTCCTCTCCCAGTCTCTTCTACTTACTGGGACTCGCTGCTGCACCACTATTCTCTATTACTATAACTCTTCATTACGGACCTAAACTGGACAGGGTTTGAACGCTCAATGGGTGAGCCAATACCACCTAATCAATTTGGGCTGAGGAAAATCATGCTTCTCCATAGGCAGAGCTGGACACCTATTCACAAAGATATTAATTGACTTGGGGGCCCAGGTATGTTGTTACCTACGGCCTGCAATGGTGCAAAGTTTGCCCCGAAATGGTAAAAATCCTGGAATAAATTATGCCAGGCATTTACCATTTTAACAACGGATATATTGACGTTAAAAATTATGTTACGGTTACTAACCGCTAAAACTAAATAAAGAAGTGGGGTAAAAATTATGGTCGCCTGTATTTTACCAAAATACAGCTGAGAACAGTATATTTTTACGGAGAATTTCCTATTAAAATTGCGTTTTTTAGCAGTGTATAAGCAAGCAAGCAAGGATCCTGTGTTACAGTTTACTCATGAAAATGAGCAGATCTTCTCCCTGCTAGAAACAGGCTGAGTTGAAGGATATCTTTATACCTAATTTTACGGATTTTGACATTTTTGTACATAAAGTAAAGGTTACTTTAAGGGTGTAGGAGCGTTTTCCTGTTTTTTTTTTTTTTTGGGGGGGGGGGGCTAAAGTTCGAAATGACACTGAAGGCGGAGCCGCAGGTGTGAAGGCATGGGGGGGGGGGGGGGGGGGGATGGCGGGTGTCTGGGAGTCTCCCCAGAAAAATTTTATGAGGAAACACTCTAGATGCAATTTCCTGGCATCTGACAGCATATTGTATAAAAAACAAAATCATATTTTTGGAAGATTTTTATATGACCAATTCCATTTTTACACAATAACAATCATAAAATACCAATAGGCCTATATATATATATATATATTTATATATATATATATATATATATATATATATATATATATATATATATATATATATATATATATATATATATATATATAGAGAGAGAGAGAGAGAGAGAGAGAGAGAGAGAGAGAGAGAGAGAGAGAGAGAGAGAGAGAGAGAGAGAATAATTGTAAGTAAGCAAAATTAAGAACAACCATATTTCTAATATAAACTTACACATTTGAAAGTCATGGCTGAGACCAGAAAATATCCATAATAAATGTGAATGAATAATGTATAATTAATACTTCATAAGCTCTGAAATTATATAAAAGTATACATATTTAAAAAGAATTATGAAGAAATTATATATATATACACACACACACACACACACACATATATATATATATATATATATATATATATATATATATATATATATATATATATATATATACATTCATGCATATGTTTATATGTGCGATATTCGTCAACTACATGCGTTCGCGTGTGAAATGTTTTCAATTTATTACTGCGTATCAATGATGTAGTTTGTTACTATAATAGTGTTTGGTAATGATGGATAGATTAACATATGTTTGCACGGTATGCACTGGGGGTCAAACATTACAAGTGGCTTGATTCCCAATATGGGGGCTGCTCTTTGTAAAACTAAGTGAGTCACGAGTGACGTACGGGACTGTGAAACTATGATGCTGGGTACTAACATGATAATTACGTGGCGGGAGTGGGGTGGGAGGGTGAGACTGTACAAGAGCTGTTGCCAGAGATGAAATGCATTTACAAAATTTAAATCTGAATGTTTAAAAGCATATTTTCAGCAAAAGGGTGGGGGCTATAGCCCCCCTAGCTCCTACACCCCTGTACTTACAGTGCATATAACCATTGTGAAGGTGATCTACGGAAAAGAAATATTTTGTACTTAATACCTATACTTTTATAATGTGTACTGATATACCAAAGAGGAATAATGAATTATACGGTCTCCATTACCTTTCTCATAAAATATGTAATGAAGAGAAAAAGATCATAAGAAAAATAGAAATAGTTCACTACAAAATTAACGCGACTGAGGCAGCAATTACTTTCAATAAAACCTGTTAAAAGAGGGTCTACTCCAGATTATTATTATTATTATTATTATTATTATTATTATTATTATTATTATTATTATTATTATTATCAAATTTATTAAGATTATTAAGATTAGGGATGGAGTGATGAGAGAGGTCAGAGAAAGTTCCCTGGATATCAATTTCAAGTTTTAAGACAAGGAATGACTGAGGTTTGCAAAAGATATAGGGCTGATTAGGGGGAGTGAAGGGAAACCGCAGGAACTGGTTTGCAAAAAGAGAATGTTGAGATTAAAGATGAGCAAAGGTAAGGTTATGGTGGTAAATGTTAAACAAAATAGTTTGACATAAAAGAAATAGTTTATGTAGCATCTTTATAAAAAAGTGAATAAGTCTTTGTAAGCAACCAAAAGGGATACGTTAAATTCAGTTTGGTAAACAGTTGTATAGGTAGTGTAATGCTGTTAAACTAGTGTTTAATTTTTATAGAAATTCAATCTTCATTGAGAAGGCTCAATTCTATGTTTTAATTTAGTCTTGCTATCTGAAAGCATGAGGTGGCTGTAATCCAGTTCTCCCGAACCTACATTGTTTTTAGTTATTATTGTTTATTTGTAGGTAGTAGGTTGGCCAGGGCACCAGCCACCCGTTGAGATACTACCGCTAGATAGTTTGGGCGTCCTTTGACTAGCCAGACAGTACAATATTGGATCCTTCTCTTTGGTTACGGTTCATTTCCCCTTTGCCTACACATACACCGAATAGTCTGGCCTATTCTTTACATATTCTCCTCTGTCCTCATACACCTGACAACACTGAGATTACCAAACAATTCTTCACCCAAGGGGTTAACTATTGCACTTAATTGTTCAGTGGCCACTTTCCTCTTGGTAAGGGTAGAAGAGACTCTTTAGCTATGGTAGCAGCTCTTCTAGGAGGCCACTCCAAAATCAAACCATTGTTCTTTAGTCTTGGGTAGTGCTATAGTCTCTGTACCATGGTCTTCCAATATCTTGGGTTAGAGTTCTCTTGCTTGAGGGTACACTCAGACACACTATTCTATTTAATTTCTCTTCCTCTTGTTTTGTTAAAGTTTGTATAGTTTATATATGAGATATTCAATTTAATGTTGTTACTGTTCCTGAAATATTTTATTTTTCCTTGTTTCTTTTCCTCACTGGGCTATTTTCCCTGTTGGAGCCCCTGGGCTTATAGCATCCTGCTTTTCCAACTAGGGTTGTAGCTTATCAAATAATAATAATAATAATAATAATAATAATAATAATAATAATAATAATAATAATAATAATAACAATGATAATAATAATAATAGTGTTAGACAAATTCCTTAATACATCTATTTCATGAATGTTTTCATATTTCCTATTTCTTTCATATTTTGTCTTTGTCTACAAAAAAAAAAGAAAAAGAAAACATGAAGTTGCGGAGTAGGGGGGAGAAGAACTGCTAAAGGAGTAGTCAAAATTGGTCTTATAGGGAAGGGCGTGGGCTTAGCTACATGTAAAGAACGATATATTTTTGATATTCTCATCCTCGGTTACAATTAAATGTTTAAAGGCCGCTCATGAATGGCAGAGGCAAGGGACAGTGACATTGCCGTAGCTAACATGATAATGTCCTAGAGACTGACCATACATACCTTTGATTAGCGACCAAGCCCCCTCTCCACCCAAGCTACGACTGGGGAATGGCTCCTGATGACTTAGCAGGTAGTCATATAGGCTCTCCTAAACTCCCCATCCTTATTTCACATTTCTTTTATAAAGACTGCAGATTTCTTAGCTCCAAAGATATCTGTTGTATTGTGCAAGTTAGTAAGAAAAGGAGCTTTTAGCACTTGGAGAATTGGTAATGTTACTCCACTATGTATATGTGTTTGTGGTAGTTCAAGTACAACTGATTACCGCCCAATTTCCATAACTCCCATATTATCTAAAGTTTTTGAACGTCTTTTGTCAAAACGTCTTAATAGGTACGCTGAAGGTAATCATCTGTTCCCTAGTTTGCAATTTGGTTTTCGTAAAGGCCTTGGAGCATATGATGCCCTTCTTACAATCTCCAATGCTGGGCAGAAATCCCTTGATTGTGATCAGGAAGTTCGTATGATTGGCCTTGATTATAGTGCGGCCTTTGACCGTGTCAATCATGAGGCCCTTGTTTTCAAACTCAAACAGTTGGGAGTGGGTGGGTCGTTTCTTAATATTATTATTGAATTTTCAAGTAATAGATCGCTAAGAGTTGTTGTTGATGGGTACTATAGTGAGTATAGGAATGTGATATCTGGTGTTCCTCAGGGCATTGTTCTTGGCCCATTAATTTTCCTACTATATACACATGACATGTGGATTGGTCTAGAAAACAAGCATGTTGCATATACAGATGATGCTACTCTCTTTGCATCAATTCCATCTCCTGAAAGTAGATCTGGGGTTGCTTAATCCCTTAATAAAGATCTAGCTAAAATCAGTGCATGGTGCACATTATGGGGTATAAAATTGAATCCTAACAAAACTCAAAATATGATTGTAAGTAGGTTAAGGACCGTGGCTCCTCAACATCCTGATTTCAGCTTTGATAATGTTTCTTTAACTTCGTAAGACTTTTAAAATTTTAGGTGTGATTCCCGACAGCAAATTTACTTTTGAGAAACACATTAGGTATGTCTTCTTCAATTGCACAAAAAATTGGCTTATTGAAAAAAGTTTTTCAAGATTTTTGGTGATCAATATATTCTGAAGAAGTGTTTTAATTCTTTCATTTTACCCTGTTTCGAGTATTGTTCTCCTGTGTGCTCTTCAGCTGCTGATTCTCATCTTAATTAGTTGGACAGTAACTTTACAGTCTATTTTATTTCTGATTCTTGATCTAGATGTTAATCTCTGGCATCGCCCTTCAATTAGTTCAATATGCAGTTTGCATAAGATTTTTTATAATTCTGACCATCCTTTACATTCAGATCTTCCCGGACAGTTCTATCCTGTTCGTAATACTAGGTATGCAGTTAATTCTAATAGTCAGGCCTTCTCCATCATGAGGCTCAATACTACACAGTGCTCTAGAAGTTTTATTCCAGCTGTGACCAAGTTGTAGTATGATATTCCTAATCGGGTAGTTGAATCAAAAGTTCAAACTCGCAGCAAATGTTTTTATGTTGAGCAGGCTTACATAAGTCCTTTTATAGTTTATATATAAAATATCTGTTTCAATGTTGTTAATGTTTTTAAAATTTTTTATTCTAAATTTCATTACTTTATATATTGTTTATTTATTCCTTATTCCCTGTCCTCACTGTGCTATTTTTCCCTGTTGTAGCCCTTGGGCTTATAGCATCTTGCTTTTCAAACTAGGGTTGTAGCTTAGCTAATAATAATAATAATAATAATAATAATAATAATAATAATAGAAGACACTAAAGAAACCATCAAGTTTAAGCGGGACTCAAACCCCAGTCCAGCGTGCTCCTAGTTTGCACGGTTCCAATATGCCACCACAAATCTAAAATTGAAGAACTACATTTTTTTTTCGAGCCATCGAAATGTTTTCGTCTACTGCTATCCTTGCACATATAATGTAAAATTTCACCACTACGTATAAGGTCATTTCAGACATAGCTTATCAATACCCATAGTGGCAGTGAAAATACTTTTTTTTTTTCTAGTAATCTTTATATTGTAGGGACTCTTTCTTTTCTGGGAAGAAATATGCAGAATTCTTTCTTGCTTTCCCTTTTTTGAGTTGCAGGTTTGTTACGATAAAGTTGGCTTATTTCAATACCGGCTCTTACCTTAAGCAAGAGCGGTATAATGTGGATATCGGGACTATACAACCAACAGTATCACAGTATGTTATAAAGTTATCGTTAGATTAGGAATGTAGATCATAGGAATTTTAAGACAAAAGTAGAGATAAGTCAAAGGATTTAAGGTTAAACCACTTTTGTTGTTGAAATGAGAGCCTTATGAATAGTTGCAAATATATTGTTACATTTAATATTAGAGTAAATTAGTGTATGTTACAGTGCGCATAATATGTGCGCATATAT
>NC_090725.1:179293497-179303497 GCF_036898095.1 Palaemon carinicauda
ACCAATGACTATTCTCTCTCTGTTTTGGAGTCGTTGACAATCAAACAGCTTGTGCCTTCATCAAATGGTCAGACTTCTTCCACAGTTCTATATATAACATAGTTGACGTCCTCCTTTCCAAACCAGAACACGTCACTCGGTTTTTTAGCTCCATAGAGATAGGTACTAACTTGAACATTCTTCACTTTTTAATTATATATATATATATATTTCTTATTAGTTCAATTTTTTAAATGATTTAACTTTTACGTTGTTCTATTTATATTAACATTAATACTGAGTCTTTTTTAATTTATATATATATTGTATATTTTACAGCCCTGATGATGAGACCCAAAGTCTCGAAAATTCGGAAAATTAATGTATGATGCTACGCTGGCTTTTCTCCATCCTATTTATATATATTATATATATATATATATATATATATATATATATATATATATATATATATATACATATATATATGTCTTACTTATAACTGTAATCGAACAGTTTAACATGTTTTTTCAAAAAGGCCCATAAAAGAAACACAGGAAATATGAATAAATCACACTATATTTCGGTCAATAAACATCGACCCTCTTCAGGATGTAAAGTAAAAATGAGGGATACAGTGGAGAGTGACGGTTTATATATGAAAGCAAAAGGGTGTGTTCAATTGTTCTATAGTTGTTATAATTGCTGGAAGGATTAGCCAAATTTAATTACATCCAGGTGCGTCTTCTTATTGTTGAGCCGCTTGGAGGAAGTCTTGACCTCTGATGCATGTCTGGTGGTCGGTCTCCGTGGATTATCTTCTTAATGATAGGGTTGAAAAGAGTATTGTCCACTGTGTCAGCTTTCCATTTGCCCCCAGATAGGTTCATTGTGTTTGATTGATTTATGATGGCTGATTCCAGGATTTTCCTTCTGTACGGACAGGTACTCTTAAAAAGCAAAGACGACTCACTCAAGTTAATCTGGTGCCCTAAATCCCTAAGGTGAACGAAAATCCCCGCCACCACGGGAGCTAAGTCGAACCATTTCATCCATCACCAGATTTTTCCTGCCGTCATTGGTGGCAACATCGTTAAGAATGCACTCGCTAACTACCTTGGATTTGACAGTCATCCTTGTGATGTACATTGTTATATTGGTTATTTGCTTTCGCATTATTGGACTTGCTTTCGGATTCTCCTAAATACTTTTTGGATTTGGATTATTTGGATTATTTTTCACCCTTGCTTGTTTTTTATCTCTCTGTTTAAGTTTTCAATATGGCCGACCCTTCTCCTTCATATAGTAAGTGTGTGAAAGGGTGTAAGACTCAGCTTCCAAAAGCCTCTGTAGATCCCCAGTCAATTTGTTCTAAATGTAGAGGTAAAATTTGTGAATTCGGTGATCGATGTCAAGAATGTATTTCATTGCACGAGATTGAGTGGCTGGCTTTTGAATGCTATTCTTACAAACTAGAGAGAGACAGAGTTAGGCGTAGTTCTTCTCGATCTAGAGATTTATCTTCTTCTCATATCATTGAACCTAATCCTTCCCCTGTAGTGTTAGATCCAGCCCCTATTACTGTTTCATCTGAACTTACGCTGAAAGATATGATGACCGTGATTTAAGCTCTTGGCGTAAGGGTAGAATTGCTCGCAGCGGACAGAAACCAAATCATGTCCGACGTTAACCAACTTAAAAGTGTTAGTGTTAAAAGTGCTATTAATATGTTTAGTGATGTGGAGGGTGCACCTGCGTGAACCTGTCGTTCACCTAGCCTTAGACCTCTTTCAAGCTCCCGAACTCATGGGAGAAGTAATGTCGATCGGCGAAAGGGAACGAGACGCATCATCGCTTGCGCAGACGTCCCCTCGAGCGTACCTGCTGTCGCATCGCAGGTCGCGCACCCTCACCATTGGAAAGGTGAGGTTAGTTTTTATCTTCATCTTCGGATGACGCTACGCATGGCAAGGTCTGGCATCATGCCTCTAGACCTCTTAAGAGGAAAGCGGATGTAGTGGCTCAGCGGCGCGATTCGTAACCGCAAGCGCCTGGCTGTAGCCATTTGGATTCTCCAGAGCGTTTTCATTCGTCTGTTGAAGGTTCTCCTCCAAAATGTTCTGACAGGATGTCAGAAGTTGACAAGGGTTTAGTTCAGACTGATTCGGAGCTTGTTCCTGAGTCTGATGTTATGGTACATGTACCGCCGCTTCCGCCAGACTGGTTTCCGTCTCCTGAAAATGTGGAGCGTTATGTAAGCGATGAGGAAGTTGAGTTCGCGATCGAAGTTTCTACACCTGTGTCACCTAAGGTTGATCCTAATTGGACTATGCTTCTAGACATGAAGCAGCAACTCTCAGCTTTTATGCAGTCTTACCAGCCTGCTGTTAGCAAAGCGGTGGTTCGTCATGATTCCGATCATGACGTGTTGTCGCACAGGCGGCGTACCAGCAAACGCGATGTTGAACAGCGTGATAAGGCTTCTATTTCTCATCGAGTTTCTGCTTCTCTTGATACCAAACGTCAAGCGGCCAAGCATGACGTCGATCGTCATCCATCGAGGTGCGGCGACAATCGTCAGGCAGCTAAGCGTCACATCACGCGCTAAGCTAAACGTGACGTCGAGCAACAAGCTCGTGATGTCGAACGTCAAACAAGCCGTGACGCCCAACATCAGTCAGATACGGTTCGACATGTAGTCGGACGTGACGTCGAGCGCAAGATTAGCGATCGTCAGGTGGACAAACATACTGAACGACTTGATCGCGCGCACCGCGGTGCTGATGCTTATGTTCGAGAGTGACACCTTTCTGAACAAGACGCTGTTACAGAGGCTAGAAGTCTTACGGAAGAGGAACCGGATGATCATTCTTCTCCGGATGAGCCTTTGGATGTTTTCTCGGAGGAAGAAGAGAATAAGACACCTCAACACTGTAGACCTCAAAAAGATTATGTTGGTTTTTAAAGAATTATTTCCTCATCACTTTGCTCCTGTAGCTCCACGTTCCCCTCCTTCGGAATTTACCTTGGGAATAACAGCAAGAGCATCGATTTTTACTAAGATGGTTCTCTATCGTTCTTCAAAGAGAGCATTAAAGTTGATTGGTGTTTGGATGCAATCTAAAAGAATCATAGGCAAAACAGGCTTCGCTTTTCCCCCGCCCAGATTAGCTTCCAAGTCTAGCATATGGTACGAGACAGGAGAGGTCCTCGGCTTGGGAGTTCCTGCCTCTGCCCAAGGCGACTTCTTGAGTCTAGTGGACTCTTCTCGTCGTTTGGCTATGAGAAGGACTAAAATCTTATGGTCTATGTCTGAGTCTGAACATCTCCTCAAAGGCATCTACAGAGCATTCGAAGTGTTCAACTTCCTTGATTGGTCTCTGGGAGCCTTGGCGAAGAAAGTTTCTGCAAAGAAGGATTCTGAAACTGGTAACTTTATACATGTAATGTCATGCATGGGTAAAGCAGTTAGAGATGGCTCGAATGAGTTAGCAGCCCTGTTCACAGCCGGAGTCGTTAAGAAGAGGGCAACTATGTGCTCTTTTCTCTCCATGGGAGTCACTCCTTTCCAGAGGTCAGAATTGCTCTATGCACCTCTTTCTCCTTCTCTATTCTCTCAGGAGCTAGTAAAGGAGGTTGCCGCTGCCCTAACCCAGAAAGCTACTCATGACTTTGTCTCCAAGACAGCAAGGAAGGTTCTTCCAACTTCCTTCTCCGCCCGTAGACCGAAGGAGGATTTTTCTTTTCCTCAAGCACCACAGCCATTTCGTGGAAAGTCTGTCGGTAGGGGTAGCTTCAGACCCGATGGGAGAAGGGCTAGAAGGAGAGGTTCTAGGTCTGGCCAAAGCAGAGTCTGATTGCCTTTGCCATCAGACTGTAGTGGGGGCCAGGCTAAACAACTTCTGGCAAGCCTTGGAGAGAAGGGGAGCGGACCCTTGGTCCGTTCTTGTTTTAAAGGAGAGTTACAAGATCCCGTTTATCTCGAAACCTCCGTTATAGACCCTTTGGATCTCTCTCCCAAATACAAGGAGGAATTGAAGAAGCAGGCCATGCAGCTTCAAATGTCTCTCTTGCTAGAGAAGGCAATAGAGAGGGTGCGAGACTTAACCCTGGATAGGTACGCTGGGTCGTTCGCGACCCCGAGCGTCAAAAAAAAACAGGTTTTTCTCACGTGACTCACCCCCGTTACTGAATTTGTGGGTGATCGACCTGCAGGAGGTGTCTCCCCTACACGCTCTAGTAGTGTCCAGATGTGCATTGCTGTAGCTGTACTCCTTCCCCGATTTCTGAGACGCGTCGGGGTCGAGCGCGACCGAGTTTACCCTTCTAAGGTAGTTTGCATAATTATCAAAGTTATTACGTATTATGAAATTGTCGTAGAATGGTGCAACTTGTATAGGTTATCAGTTGTGGAAAGTCTTGGTGGATTGTTTGGCTACCATGTGCATGATTTTTTTTTTAGTTAAAATGTCGTTCATCACCACGAGGACCATTTTACCGCGAGTGCCCCTTTTTCATTTTTTTTCATTTTTTTGCCAAGTAATTTTTCCGTAAGATATTGCCAAATAGTGTCGTAAAACTTTTGCTTGTTTAGTGTTGGAAAGTGTGTCTAGATGATCTGGCTACCCATGCATGACTTTGTTTTTGTCAGATACGACGTAGTTATTGGTATATTGGGTATTTAACTGCGGTTACCAATTTCTGTTTTTTTTCAATATTTGTAAAAATTACTACGTAGTAAGGAATTGCCGTATATTATTCATTTTTTTTTTCATGTTTATGTGTTAGAAAGTGTGCCTTGATGGTTGGGCTAACACGTGCATGTCTTTTTTTTTATCTGAGATGCCGTATATTAGAATGTCGGGCATTTTACCGCGAGTACCCCTTTTTCATTTTTTTTCATTTTCTTGCCAAGTCATTTTTCCGTAAGATATTGCCAAATAGTGTCGTAAAACTTTTGCTTTTTTAGTGTTGGAAAGTGTGTCTAGATGATCTGGCTACCCATGCGTGATTTTGTTTTTGTCAGATACGACGTAGTTATTGGTATATTGGGTATTTAACTGCGGTTGCCAATTTCTGTTTTTTTTTCAATATTTGTAAAAATTTACTACGTAGTAAGGAATTGCCGTATATTATTGATTTTTTTTTCATGTTTATGTGTTAGAAAGTGTGCCTTGATGGTTGGGCTAACACGTGCATGTCTTTTTTTTTTATCTGAGATGCCGTATATTAGAATGTTGGGCATTTTTCCGCGAGTGCCCCTTTCTATTTGTTTTGCATTTTTTTGCTTAGTCATGTTACCGTAAGGAATTGGCAAGTAGTGTCGCAAAACTTATATTTTTATAGTGTTGGAAAGTGTTTCTAGATGATCTGGCTACCCATGCCTATTTTTTTTTTAGCCAGATATGGCGTATATATAAGTATGTGTTCGATTTTCCTGTGATTGCCATTTTTTCGTTTTTTCCCATTTCTTTCAAAATTACTACGTACTAAGGAACTATCACAGAGTAATGATTCATTTATATGTTTATTTGTCGGAAAATGTGCCTTGATGGTTTGCCTAGCACGTGGCTGAAATTTTTTTTTTCTGAAATGCCGTATATTAGAATGGCCATTTTTCCACGAGTGCCCCTTTTTATTTGTTTTGCATTTTTTTGCTTAGTCATGTTACCGTAAGGAATTGGCAAGTAGTGTCGCAAAACTTATAATTTTATAGTGTTGGAAAGTGTTTCTAGATGATCTGGCTACCCATGCCTACCTTTTTTTTTTTTTAGCCAGATATGGCGTATATATAGGTATGTGTTCGATTTTCCTGTGATTGCCATTTTTTCGTTTTTTCCCATTTCTTTCAAAATTACTACGTACTAAGGAACTATCACAGAGTAATGATTCATTTAGATGTTTATTTGTCGGAAAATGTGCCTTGGTGGTTTGCCTAGCACGTGGCTGAATTTTTTTTTTTTGAAATGCCGTATATTAGAATGTTAGCCATTTTTCCGCGAGTGCCCCTTTTTATTTGTTTTGCATTTTTTCGCTTAGTCATGTTACCGTAAGGAATTGGCAAGTAATGTCGCAAAACTTATATTTTTATAGTGTTGGAAAGTGTTTCTAGATGATCTGGCTACCCATGCCTATCTTTTTTTTTTAGCCAGATATGGCGTATATATAGGTATGTGTTCGATTTTCCGGTGATTGCCATTTTTTCGTTTTTTCCCAATTCTTTCAAAATTGCTACGTACTAAGGAACTATCACAGAGTAATGATTCCTCTAGATGTTTATTTGTCGGAAAATTTTGTTTACTTTTTTTTTGATTGAATATCATCAAATTTTTTTAGCTAAAATATTATATTGTTTTACATTTTTTTTTTTCGATTTTATTTCCCTTCAAAAAATTTTTTTTTGGGTTAGAATTTAAATTTTATAGTCGTAAAATAATCGACAATTATCCAGCAACCCACCATACAATTTTTATGCATATCCAATAATAATTAGATTAGTAAATAACACCTTGAAATTGACATACCCTTCCTACATTTCAAGTGGCAGATTAGGGAGTCTGAGTCAGTGTGGTTGGCGGCCATTTTGTGGACATATCCGAAGCGTAAGCTGCCCTATCTATATATATTCTTGTTCCCTATAGAATTTGTGATATTTTGGTATATTTTTACCTGCATAAATATCATATTTTATATTAGATATATGTATTTTTTTACGAAATTTCTAAGTACTCAAAAAATTACCTTTAGATATGGCCCCTGATATAAATGTAATTTACAAAATAATGAAGATTTTTTTACATATTTCTATTTTAGGATAACATATGTTTATTCCCTAAAAAAATTAGCCACTTCCTATTTCATTTGGGTACCCAAAAAAATTCATGAAATTTGGACAAATTTTTTTGGCCAAAAAAAGTTACTCTTTTTTTCTCATTTCAGATCTTCACCTCCATGGGTCTGACTTCATCCAAAATACATCAAGATGTGTCCTAAACATTCAAGAATCAATTCCTAAAAGGATTTGTGTATATATGTATAAACATTTTTTTTATGAATTTTTATGTGAGGTCTTTTTTTTCTACTTAATTTTTAAAAATATTTATAATAAATAGTTTTTCTGCAGATGAGTAGTATTTATTTTTACAGTTGTTTTAAGCATTCATTGAAGTTTTTTTTGGCAAAAGAAAAAAGGAGGTTACTGCAAAAACTGATTTTTCAAGAATTTTTTTTGGCGTTGGGGTCGTTCGCGTCCGAGTATACCCTTAAAGGGGTGTCCGAGGAGCGTACCTATCCAGGGTTAAAATCACCAGGTTTTTACAACAGATCATTCCTGGTTCCCAAGAACTCGGGAGAATGGAAACCAGTCCTAGACGTAAGTACCCTCAACAGCTACTTCCAGAAGACAAAGTTCTCAATGGAAACTCAGAGGACTGTGCTTGCAGCAGTAAGGAAGGGTGACTGGATGGTCTCATTAGACCTCCAGGATGCTTATTTTCATGTCCCGATCCATCCAAGTTGCAAACGTTACCTGAGGTTCGTGTACAGGAAGGAGGTCTTCCAGTTTCGGGCCTTGTGTTTCGGCCTCAACACCACACCTCTAGTCTTCACAAAGATGGTGTTGAATGTGGTGAGTATGCTCCATTCAAGAGGCATCAGAGCCTCCTTGTACTTGGACGATTGGCTACTAGGAGCTCCCTCCTTCAATCGCTGTCTGGAGGATCTGCGTCTGACAATGAGTCTGTCAGAAGAACTAGGACTTCTGATGAATTCAGAGAAGTCTCAATTGATTCCATCCCAGAAGATTCTTTATTTAAGGATGGAGATTCAGAGTCTGGCTTTTCAGGCTTTTTCGTCACCTGCAAGGATACAGCTAGCTCTCCTAAAACTTTGTGCTTTTCTAAAGAAAGAATTGTGTTCAGTAAGAGAGTGGATGAGCCTCCTGGAAACCCGCTCTTCACTGGAGCAGATTGTGT
This sequence comes from Palaemon carinicauda, assembly GCF_036898095.1. Classification (NCBI taxonomy): domain Eukaryota; kingdom Metazoa; phylum Arthropoda; class Malacostraca; order Decapoda; family Palaemonidae; genus Palaemon; species Palaemon carinicauda. Next base: position 179,301,450 of record NC_090725.1, read on the forward strand.
CTCTGGGGAGACTAAAACTATGGCCCCTTTAGTTCCATCTCAATGGCCATTGGAACAAAGACGACAGCCTCGACAAGGAAAGCATTCCTTGTACGGAACCAATGAAAAAGTGCCTTCGGTAGTGGAACAACATAAACAGACTTCAAGAAGGTCTCTCGTTGGAGCAAAAGAACCCAGACCTTGTGTTGTTTTCCGACGCCTCGAACTCGGGGTGGGGAGCAACACTGGGAAAGTCAGAGATCTCAGGCCTGTGGACAAGGGAACAAGGAAGCCTCCACATCAATCAAATGGAGCTGTTGGCAATCCTGTTGGCTCTCAAAGGTTTCGAGAAGTTAGTATTAAACAAAGTAGTACAAGTCAATGCCAACAACACCACAGCATTGGCATACATAGCAAAACAAGGCGGGACACACTCAAGGCCACTTTACAAAATAGCAAGAACTTTTATCGTATGGGCAAAAAAAGAAAGATATCCCTGTTGACAAGATTCATACAGGGAGAGAAGAACGTGATGGCAGACAGCCTCAGCAGGAGGAATCAAGTTCTTCCCATGGAGTGGACATTGCATCTGAATGTATGCAAGAAACTTTGGTGGATTTGGGGTCGCCCACTCACAGATCAATTCGCGACCTCAAAAACGAAAAGGCTGGAGAGTTATTGCTCTCCAGTTCCGGACCTCGAAGCGACACACATAGAAGCGTTCCTGATGGATTGGTCTCACCTGGATGTGTACGCGTTCCCTCCATTCAAAGTGCTATACAAGGTATTACAAAAGTTCGTGTCTCGCGAGGGAACCAGGTTGACTCTAGTAGCTCCCTTCTGGTCTTCAAGAGGTTGGTTCACAGAGGTACTGGAATGGATGGTGGACGTTCCAAGAAGCCTGCCATTGGAATAGATCTTCTCAAACAACCTCACTTGGCAAGAAACCATCTGAACCTCCAAGCTCTACGTCTGACTGCCTTCAGACTATCGAAAAACTCGCAAGATCTAGAGGATTTTCGAAGGAGGCAGCCAAGGCTATTGCTAGAGCAAGGAGGACTTCTACCATCAAGGGTTATCAGTCCAAGTGGGAGGTTTTTTAGAGAGTGGTGTAGAGCTAACTCAGTTTCTTCATCCAGTACCTCTATAACTCAAATTGCCGATTTCTTTTTAGAGCTTAGAAGAAAGCACAATTTTTCCTCCTCGACCATCAAGGGGTACAGGAGTATGCTGGCAGCTGTCTTCAGACACAGGAATTTAGATCTCTCTAATAACAAGGACCTTCAGGATCTTCTCACATCTTTTGAAACCTCTAAGAAGCATCAACAGGAATCACCAGCCTGGAATTTAGATGTGGTTTTAAAATTCCTCATGAGTGACAGATTCGAACCTTTGCACTCGGGTTCTTTTAAAGATCTGACTTTAAAGACTTTTTTCTTAGTAAGTCTAGCAACATCTAAGAGAGTCAGTGAAGTTCATGCTTTTAGCAAGAACATTGTCTTCAGAAACAGGAAAGCCATATGCTCCTTGCAACTTGAATTTCTGGCCAAAAACGAACGTCCTTCTCACCCATGGCCTAAATCTTTCAAGATTGCTAATCTCTCTGATATGGTGGGTGAAGAGTTGGAGAAAGGTCTGTGTCCTGTTAGAGCACTGAAGTTCTATCTGGATAGAACTAAAGATTTAAGAGGCATTTCAGAAGCTCTTTGGTGTGCAGTCAAGAAGCCTGCGTTACCTGTCTAAAAACGCCTTATCATTTTTTATAAGATTTTTTATTAGAAAAGCTAACACACATTGTGGTGAGGCAGACCTTAAGCTGCTTAAAGTTAAGACTCATGAAATTAGAGCTGTGATAGCTTCTGTAGCTTTTAAACAAAATCGTTCTCTACAAAGCATCATGGATACAACCTTTTGGAGGAGTAAATCTGTATTCACATCACATTACTTGAAACGTGTCCAGACTCTTTATGAGGACTGCTACACTATGGGACCATTCGTAGCAGCGAATGCAGTAGTAGGTGAAGGATCTACCACTACACTCCTGTGACGGGCCGAGAGAGGAGTTGTGA
>NC_090725.1:179323497-179333497 GCF_036898095.1 Palaemon carinicauda
ATCATTTTAAAAACCAGTATTATCAACATCGCAAATACTATTAATATCAAAACCGTTTGCTCTTAATATCACGGACAAAGTGAATAATTGTTTTATAGTTAAATCTAAAAAAAATCTCAGTATATGTATCGAAATTTAATTTATAAGGATTTAGGTCTACCGAACCCTCCCACACTTTGGCAATTCACCTGGCTTTAAGAGCTCTTTCATGATTGATTATTTCGAGGGAATGACTCTCCAATGGACCTGTTTACGAGGTCCTTTATTACTCTGTTTACCAAGTAAATCTGTGATTAAAACAAGTTATGGTGTTTCTCCTTTTGACTGGTGATTCAGACAGTCAATTTGTTCGAGGAAAGGAAATGGGAATATAATTTTATTAGATCCCATCCGAGTCCGCAGTGTTGTAGGGGATAGAATAGGATCAAAGACAAAATGTGGTTTCCCAAGATACAGTTTACTGTACATGGATTGATTGGCTCATCCTACAATCTCTTAGGTAATGAAAATAGGTGTATAAATCACTATTGGTAATTGATCTATCGAAGCATATAAGTAATCTGGAAAATGAATTTACTGGGATTCCGAAATGCAAAAAGAATATTATTATTATTATTATTATTATTATTATTATTATTATTATTATTATTATTATTATTATTATTATTTTGATTGAGATGCCCTTGAATGTAATCTATAAATAACGCAAGGGTTATGTAGAGTTTTTGAACCTCTTACGATACATATACTAACTAAAATCCCTTTAAAAATGATGCATGTACATTTTGTCAGTGGCAATGGAATTTTGTGCTTCCCAAATCATTAATGTTACATTATTGGGTAATTGCTGATGTTCACGTTCTTGGAAAGGAGCTAAGATATTTCGAAATATTTGTTGCGAAAATCCTTGTTTTGGAACAAAATATGCAGAAGGGGCTTCCATTAATTTTTGTTACGATCAGTGTTCTACTGGGTTTCTTGTAGTTAAATTAGGTTCGTTTCAAAATGAGCTGATTAAGGTTTTCATTGATGTTTGGTACGGATTAGGCAGGACGGGGAAGGGGAGCAATAATTTTTCTATAATTTTGAATATTATTTCTCAGGGCAATACAAGCAATGTTTGATTGTAAGTAAAAGGGAAAGGTAATTTTGAGGTTTCTTTCAAAGCTACGCATAACATCCTACAATATATTAGTAGGGTAAATAGCAAGTTTTGGATCCATAAAGACCTGTTCAAACCAGAATCGATCCATAAGGACCAGTTCAAACCGGTCCACAAGGGTGCCCCCCTAACCTAACTCCAGCCCCTCCCTTAACCTCATTGGCTATCTCTAACCTAACTCCACCCCCCTTCTCTTAACCTCATTGGCTACCCCTAACCTAACTCCACCCCTCTCTTAACCTCATTGGCTACCCCTAATGTATCTCCACCCTTCCCCCCCCCTCTCTCTCTCTCTCTCTCTCTCTCTCTCTCTCTCTCTCTCTCTCTCTCTCTCTCTCTCTTTAACCTAACCAAACCCAACCTAATCTAACCCAACTCAAACCTAACCCAACATAACCTAACCCAACCTAAACCTAACCTAACCTAACCTAACCATTCAATCTTAAGCCTAACCTAACCTAACCTAACCTAAGCTAACCCATTAAGTGAGTGAAATAATACCTCACTACGAGTCTATCATTCAATCTCAAATAGTTATTATGGGAATTATTAAAGTTATCGTTATATTTTGAAAGTATTGTTTATTACAATACTCATTATTATTGTTATTGATTTAATCAGGGGAATTCAAGATTTGTATAGCTGGTGGCATTATATTATTTTGTATTACCTGGGGTATATATTTCAGGTTGAAACTTCTTGTTAACAATAAACAACTGTTACGATTAATGTCTATCCTTGAACAACCCAGTACAATGATAATAGTAATAATAAAAATGATACTAATAATAATACTAATAATAATAATAATAATAAAAATAATAATAATAATAATAATAATAATAATAATAATAATAATAATAATAATCCTTCTAAACTACAATTTCATAATGCAACTTCCAGCTCCTCTTTAGCAAACCTTTTATTGTGATAGATATCTTCACAGCGTCAAAATTTTGTGCAATTGCTTCTCCTTTTCTTTTGAAGGATCGAAAGTGGGCATTCAGATTATTAATGCTATTTATGCTGTCAACATTTCGCCCAATGAAATTTAAGATTGCTCGTGCATCCTGAACCCAATATGCATTAATGCATGTCTTCCAGGCCTGCTAAAGGAACCAATAATTCTTTTTTTTATTATTATTTCTGCTAGACACATTCTTTTGCCACGGTATTATCCTGCTTTTATTGCTTCTTTTCGAAAATATAGAAAAATCTTATTAAAATACGGTTTCAATACACTCATTTCTATTGCTATATCAATGCGTTTGTTCATTGATTTCTCCTAACATTAGGGGACCAGTACTCAAATTTTAAAATCGTTTATTCAAAGCGTATAATTTTTTTCCAATCGCGCGCTTTTCTTTTATCAACTGGGTTATTGTATCTGACCACCGAGGAACCCAGCGTTTCATTGGTTGGACATTCGTCAGAAATATATTTGTCTGGCGCTTGTGTGATGAATTTCACAAAGAACCCTTTGTTGTAATAAAGATACATGGCTTTATGTCATATGCTACTTATGCACTATTTCAAGAGCGGTTAGCCTACTTGTAAAAGTAATAGCTAAGGAAACATTATTTCAAAAGAAATTACTGTAAACCATTTTCAGCTGAATTGCAATAGAGAAATTGCCCACCTCATCTCTTTGTAATCTGTTTTCTTGACCTATTCACGTCAGCCTATCCGATGATTATGAATCGAATCATCAAAATTAACATGAAAATTTGATATTTTAGCGACAAAAATGATTTCCCACGGGATCGAACCATTTAGCTGGTATTGTCACTGTTAAGCGGGCTTCCTAGACCTGGGTTCGATTCCATGGCCGGCCAGAAGTTATTGTCTCTGAGTGGTTCCACCTTGGGTGTCTGATCCTGAGGTATGAGAGAGAATCCAGACATCAAGATAATATATGTGCGTGTGTATATGTATATGTAATGGTTAAACCTCGCCCTATTGATTAAGATTAAATGGGTAACATCACCCTTTTTTAAGATATGGCTAAACTTCACCCCTTTTAATGAATATTATAAAATGCCAGACACGGTATTACCTTTTTGTTTACAATGTTGATGTCTCATTTATAACACCAAGACTTAAAGACTGAATACGAAATTCCAATGATGGATGTAAGATTTCAACTCCCCCTTTCACTTATCAATATTGCATAAGGGAGATTATATTAGCAAACACTCCTAGAATCATAACTGATACAGGTCTAAAGAGGATGAATGCACTATAAACTGGTACTTATGATAAAATAAAGGAGTGTTTCAAGTCGAAATACACGATAAATTATTATTTAATCTAAAATTAGATACAATTATCCCAGCTAGGCATCTGTAAAATAGCTAACATCATAAGAATAGAATAGATAAAGACAAATAACATTAAATCAAGAAACCTTCAATAGCATACACAAACGAAAAAGATATATAAACATATGTAAATTACAGACATAATTTGTTAAGATAAGATAATGATATTGCTATAAATTAAGTGTTTAAACGCTTACTGTATATCTCTGGGCTAACACCATATCTATGAAAAAAATATGATATAATTTTCAGGTGACTTAGCTACACAAAAGCACACCCCTAATTAACTTCAAATTGCTCCCCTCCTTAAAAGTATTCCTTCCGGATGTAAAAAAAAAAAAAAAAAAAATATGGCTACCGTGGTTTTGCTTCCCTTTCAAAACATATAATTGGTAAAAAGGAGTGTGTTTCAATGAATAGAAAATCAATCTCATATAATGATATTTTTTTAATGAAAATACTGAAAACTTTCAATGTTTCAAAAATGAACTCTTCTGTCTTGAAAGCATTGAATGGACGCCCTTATAATAACAGGTTTAGATTTATGCCGTTATTTGACAGCCGAAATCGCTTAAATATAAACCCAGAGAAATTTCATTCAATCTAAATTAAGAGGGTGAAGTTTAGCCATTCAATCTTCTTTAAAAAGGTGAAGTTTAGCCTTTCAAGCTTCTTTAAAAGGGTGAAGTTCAGCCATTCAAACTTCTTTAAAAGGGTGAAGTTTAGCCATTCCATCTTTATCAAAAGGGTGAAGTTTATCCATTTAATATTTATAAAAAGGGTGAAGATTAGTCATTCACTCTTCGTTAAAAGGGAGGGGTTTACCCATCCAATCTTTATTAAAAGGGGGAAGTTTATCTGTTTGATATTCATTAAAAAGGTGAAATTTAGCAATATCATCTTAAAAAAAGGTGATGTTTAGCCATTTAATCTTAATTAATAGGGTGAGGTTTAACCATTCAACCTTCATTAAAGGTGGAAGTTTAACCATTACCTCTTTATTGAGAGGCTGAAGTTTATTAATTCAGTCTTCATTAGAGATAGAAAATTTATCCATTCAATCTTAATTAAAAGAGTGAAGTTTAGTAATTCAACCTTATCTAAAGGTAGAAGTCTAGCCATTAAATCTTCATTCAAAAGGTGAAGTTTCGTAATTCAACCTTCTTTGGAAGGGTGAAATTTAGCAATTCAGTTGTATTAGCAGAACTTCCACAACATAAAAAATAGAAAAAAATAAGAATTATGACGAAAACGTCACGCTGTGTCTCTAAGAGTTCACTTTCAGCTTCCTGTAAGAAGTTTTGCAATTTTTTTCATCTTATTACGGATTAAGATTTGCATTTTATAATCTATAGATTAATAATCACAACGATTAATCACCTTGATAAGACATGAACTTGACGAACTAAAAGGCGAACACTTTCCAAAATCAGCAAATTCAGCTCGGTTAATACAGCAAATCAAACTCAGGTATCTAAAGGGAAATCATGTTAGTCGCTAAAATATATAATTTTCATGTTAATTTTGATGACTCGATTCATAATCATCGGATAGGCTGAGGTCAAGAAAACAGATTACAAAGAGATGAGGTGGGCGATTTCTCTATTGCAATTCAGCTGAAAATGGTTTACAGTAATTTCTTTTGAAATAAAGTTTCCTTAGCTATGACCTTTACAAGTAGGCTAACCGCTCTTGAAATAGTGCAAAAGTAGCATATGACATAAAGCCATGTATCTTTATTACAACAAAGGGTTCTTTGTGAAATTCATCACACAAGCGCCAGACAAATGTATTTCTGACGAATGTCCAACCAATGAAACGCTGGGTTCCTCGGTGGTCAGATACAATAACCCAGTTGATAAAAGAAAAGCGCGCGATTGGAAAAAAATTATACGCTTTGAATAAACGATTTTAAAATTTGAGTACTGGTCCCCTAATGTTAGGAGAAATCAATGAACAAACGCATTGATATAGCAATAGAAATGAGTGTATTGAAACCGTATTTTAATAAGATTTTTCTATATTTTCGAAAAGAAGCAATAAAAGCAGGATAATACCGTGGCAAAAGAATGTGTCTAGCAGAAATAATAATAAAAAAAAGAATTATTGGTTCCTTTAGCAGGCCTGGAAGACATGCATTAATGCATATTGGGTTCAGGATGCACGAGCAATCTTAAATTTCATTGGGCGAAATGTTGACAGCATAAATAGCATTAATAATCTGAATGCCCACTTTCGATCCTTCAAAAGAAAAGGAGAAGCAATTGCACAAAATTTTGACGCTGTGAAGATATCTATCACAATAAAAGGTTTGCTAAAGAGGAGCTGGAAGTTGCATTATGAAATTGTAGTTTAGAAGGATTATTATTATTATTATTATTATTATTATTATTATTATTATTATTATTATTATTATAATCATTTAGTTATACGTAAGATTATTATTATTGCCATTTAATTTACCTGCATTTCTAATACACATTTAGCATATATGCTGCGTTAGGAATGCGTTGCCTAATGTTTAAATTGATTATTTCCACTTATTGTTGAGCTTAAAACTTACGATAACGTTTCAGTGAAAACCTTTATTACTTATGTTTAACGAAAACGAGGAAGTTCAACAGCCCCTAGTAAAGATAATATAAATTTCGATATGATGAAATATTTAGCCCCCCCCCCCCCTTCGGCAAAGGCCTACCAAGAGAGTTTTACAATCATCTTTGAAACAAACATTTACTTCCAAATACATGTAAACAGACAATAATATTAACAATAGCTAAGCCAGAAAAGATCCCAGTAATCCAAAAGATTACAGACCAATTTCACTGACCAGTTGTGTTAGCAGATTACTAGAAAAAAAAGGGGCAAATTGTTGACTGAATTGGCGTTTACGTAGTAATAACATATTATCAGCCTCACAATTTGGCTCACAAACAGTGATTCTCCTTGGATTTTCTTCCTCACTCGGAAAATTATACATGTAAAGATTTGAACGAAAGAAACTCACAGTAGAGTTAAGCAGGCCCTGAAGTTCAAAATTCATGGAATTAACACTTAGTTCCAGCTATTATTAGATTTAGCAAGTATTGTCATGTATCTAATGGATTCTGTCAATCTGAGCATTCGATTAAAGCTGGCGAATGAGAGTTGAGTTATGAACGTGGATAAAGAGGGACATTTAAATAACGTAATAATACAACAATCGAAGTCATGTCACTCGTCATTATAACGCATTGGCAGTATTGAATCAGTCATTATTACCAAAGCCTTTTTAATATATATTCATCGAGTCTCTTTATCAGACGTACGTTTGGTTCCCATATTCTATACAAGATGACACTGGCACTAATTGATACGAGACACTTACAGGGGATTATACAAGGAAATTATTATTCTATTATTCTTCCTCAATGCAAATGTAAATAGTATACATATCACCATTAACGGAAGTACCCTTTATAATATAAATGCATCATTCCCGGAGAAAGTTATGCAGGCATATTATAAATTTCCAAAGGAAATTAGCATAGACCATGAAAATATCATATCCCTGAATAGTTTTACGGAGAGGATAACCATTGTTTAAATTTAATTTCGTACATGAGGATATGACAGAAGCTCTACCAGTAGAGAGGTCTGCCAGTATGCGAATCATTTTGAAATTTAGTACAGCAGTGACAACGCCCCATGTCATCATGTTACTACGGGTATTTTATCGATTGATGCGGACAGAATTATTTATGGTGATGTGAGGGCTTAGGACTGATAGATGCAAGAGAGCAGGATAGAGCTCTAAGAGGGAGGGTGGAAAAACTAGGGAAATACCTAGCCATATTTTCTCCTGATCAGGTGAGAGGTATAACCTTTGGGTCATACAGGGAAGAGGCTATCACCATCGCAAATACGTTGGAAACCTCTTCAAACATTAATAGTATGGGAGACTGGGTGTGCTTTTATGTAGCTAAGTCACCTGAAAATTATATCACATTTTTTTATAGATATGGTGTTAGCCCGGAGATATACAGTAAGCACTTCATGGCTTTCTTCAAGAGGAATAAATCCTTTGAGTTATTCAAATTCATGACACTGATACAACCAGATTCATCGTAAAAGTGCGAGTTATATGTTTATTCTTCATACATTCGGTTAGTCATTATGGGGTAGGGTATACGTTACAGAAAGTAAAGACTATGTTTTCTACCAGTATTTTAAGGCTGAATGATGGAATAGTAGCTAATTATTATTTCACTCGCTTGATGAGGAGACGCTGCTCTGAGTAGAAAGGGAGAGAAAAGAGAGCGATTACATATAAAGAATGCATCAGAATGAGGGATACCTATGAACATTACTGAGTCTAATTATTAAAAATAGTCATGATAGGGGATGTCCCACATTTGCACAAGTTTATTTATATCCATGTCGGTGAGTTAATTTCTATTTTCTTTTTTATTCATTTATTAATCAGGGATGGGAATTATTCATGGGATTAATTTATTCTTTAGTGGAGGTGTCGTCATGAGTCTAATGAGTTATTTGTTTTATACCTTATCAGGCTTCCAATCGGACCTTTTATCTCAGCAGTGGAGGATGAAAACTAATAAATCTAAAACGTAGAGCGCAGTGAGGTTGGGATACGAGAGAGCTATGATGACCCTTAAGAAGTTCACAAGAATGACATTAGAAGCATTCTTACAAATCCGATTAAAATTTGTATGATAGGAGAAATGAGAAATACATGCATATAAAGAGATCAGTCTGGTTGTATAAGATAAATAAAGTACTGCTTTTAAAATATTACTTTCACTATTCAATGTTATCGTATCAAGTATCATGGCTTATCATCATCACGAGACATTCCTACATCTGTTTATTCAGCTGTTATCGTATCAAAGAGAGATAATAGGATAAGCAAATAGATTTACCAACACTCCTAACAATAATAATAATAATAATAATAATAATAATAATAATAATGAATATTGTAATAATTTTATTTACAATAATTTCAAAACATAACGATAAAATTAATAATTTCCATAATAACCATTTAAGTTTGAATGATGGACTCATATTATTATTATTATTATTATTATTATTATTATTATTATTATTACTATTATCATTGTACTGGGTTGTTCAAGGATAGACATTAATCGTAACAGTTGTTTATTGTTAACAAGAAGTTTCAACCTGAAATATATACCCCAGGTAATACAAAATAATATAATGCCACCAGCTATACAAATCGTGAATTCCCCTGATTTAATCAATAATAATAATGAGTATTGTAATAAACAATACTTTCAAAATATAACGATAACTTTAATAATTCCCATAATAACTATTTAAGATTGAATGATAGACTCGTAGTTAAGTATTATTTCGCTCACTTGATGGGTTAGCTTAGGTTAGGTTAGATTAGGTTTAGGTTGGGTTATGTTAGGTTAGGTTTGAGATGGGTTAGGTTAGGTTGGGTTTGGTTAGAGAGAGAGAGAGAGAGAGAGAGAGAGGGGGGGGGGAATGATGGAGATACATTAGGGGTAGCCAATGAGGTTAAGAGAGGGGTGGAGTTAGGTTAGGGGTAGCTAATGAGATTAAGAGAAGAGGGTTGGAGTTAGATTAGAGGTAGCCAATGGGGTTAAGGGAGGGGCTGGAGTTAGGTTACAGATAGCCAATGAGGTTAAGGGAGGGGCTTGAGTTAGGTTAAGGGGGGCACCTGTATGGATCGGTTTGAACTGGTCCTTATGAATCCAAAACGTGCTTTTACCCTACTTATATTCAGAGACAAAATGAGTATTGAATAGATGGTAATATCATTGCTTGTATTAATCACGTCTTTGTAGTAGAATCCACAAATTGCTTATAGAGTTTATATAGTTAGAGTCGAATTTTCAGATACAGCATAATTAATCATGGTACCGAATTGCCATTTGACTTATAATTTTTTTTCCTTTATCTTGATGAGTTGGATGTAATTGGAGGTCTATTGCGTATTGCTCCGATGATCTAACGAGTGACTAATAGCATTAGGCCTTAATACTTTTATCCAGATGATCACCATTTAAAGATTTACAATTATGAAACATTAAGGGCTGGAACGGTTGTTTATTGATTTACAAATTGACATAGGCGAGTTGTATTGAAAGCGATTCGTTCATCAACGATAAACGGAGATTAATACACACATGGAATGTGCGAAAAGTCAATTATCAATAAAGTTTGCCTATCATTTGGAATAAACGATTTTTTCTTTTTTATTAATCTTGGTGATATCTTTTATTACACCTTTATTAGGTCTTAAGGCTGTTATCTGAGCAACGCTCGCCATCTGACGAACTTTTGGAAAGGTGAATGATAGCTTTTAGCGACCGTTTAACGAGGTTTTAATGTTGAGACGTTGCCTGATGTTAGGTTTTTGAAACTTAGGAGCGCATCGGGACGGCATTCACGTTCGTTTTTAAGACTGACTGACGTAAGCAATGGATGGAGCTGTGAATGGATTCATATATACCAAATG
>NC_090725.1:179338497-179350997 GCF_036898095.1 Palaemon carinicauda
GAGGGTACACTCAGGTATACTATTCTATCTATTTCTCTGTTTCCTTTCCTCATTTGGCTATTTTCCATGTTACAGCCATTGTTCTTATAGCATTCCGCTTTTCAATTACTGTCAAAACTTAGCTAATAATAATAATAATAATAATAATAATAATAATAATAATAATAATAATAATAACAATAATGATAATAATAATAATATTTTACATATTAAGAAAATTAATTCTGTTTATATAACAGACTATTTTTTTGTGTGTATCTTATGCTTTTGATACAAGAGTATTTCATAGATTATCTTTCTAATTGACGACATGGATTTTCTTTTGCTTTAAACTTACATAACAGTTTTAAAGTTTAACGTTGCGTAGGATCGATTTTTTACATTTATTTTTTCAACTTTTACTTTCGTTCGCCAAATTCTTCAGAGGGCGTGAGAGGGAGAGTTACCAAGTAAACAAGGTACTCTGTGTAATTGTGTTTGTTAACAGGAAGGGTGTTGGAAATATTAAAGTATGTTATTTAATTTCTTTTCGTTTGGCTAGCGAAAGTCTTGAGTGATTTTTTTTCATTATGACTACAGTAATAGTGTATCTCTTTCCATACTGGATTTATTTATTTTCAATCAGATTTGGAAGTGTGTTTATTTGTTCATAAGTATTATTTAACTTTGATTGGTATGATTTTGAATGATATATTCAGAGTCACATTCATTTTCCATTATAGTGAGCTAAGAATGTTCGTAAGGTTTTTTTTTTTTATTTATCAATTTGTTAGTTGTAATTCATCCTTTGGAAATCTTCATATTTTGAGGGCCCTGATCATATATATATATATATATATATATATATATATATATATATATATATATATATATATATATATATATATATATATGTATAATGATTTTGATGCAATTGTTGGCGACTCAGCCTGGTAAAGCAATGTTCTCATTCCTGAATGATGATGATGATGGTGATGAGGATGATGATGATGATAATGGCAACGAAGTGGTCCATAATCTGACTGTTTCTTTGAATAATTCAAAGAGTTATTAATAAGGTGCTACGTACAGTTAATAGAAGTTATAGTTTGTCACGGAGTTGTGGCAGAGTCCAGTTTAATCAGTCTTGTATAGACATCTGTGTCCATGGCACCCAATATACATACATACATACACACACACACACACACATATATATATATATATATATATATATATATATATATATGTATATATATATATATATATATATATATATATGTATATATATATATATATAAATATATATGTATATATATAAATATATATATATATATATATATATATATATAAATATATATATATATATATATATATATATATATATATATATATATATATATATGCATACACATACATATACATATATATACAGTATATATATTTGTATATATATATGTATATATATATATATATATATATATATATATATATATGTTGGTTAATATAAGTTTATTTTTTACAAAAACTGGAATTTGCTAAAAGAAATGGATGATTGCTGGCTATTTTGACATTTTTCTCTGTATGACTAATGGGAACTGGACCATAAGAACTTAAGTAGAATGTTGGGCTGTTCACTAGTCACCCGTTGAAATACCACCATTGGAGAGTTATAGGGTCCTTGGATTGGCCGGACAATACTACAGTGGAACCCCCTCCCTCTTGTTAGGGCTCATTTTTCCTTTTCCTACACATACACAGAGCAGTCTGGCCTATTCTTTCCGCCTTCTCCTCTGTCCCCTTACACCTGAAAACACCGAGTTTACCAAACAAAACAATTCTTCGTCCATTAAGGGGTTAGCTACTGCACTGTAATTTTTTAGGGGCTACTTTTCTTTTGGCAAAGGTAGAAGAAACTCTTTAGCTATGGTAATTAGCTCTTTTAGGAGAAGGATGCTCCAAAATGTTAGTTTTAAAAAAGAAAAATGTTTCAACTGTTCATTACAGTTCATTTTTCCTGTTGGAGCCCATGTGCTAGTAGCAACTTGAATTTTCCAACTAGGGCTGTAGCTGAGCGGGTAATAATAATAATAATAATAATAATAATAATAATAATAAACTGAAATGTGAACAACATTCTATTTTCTAAGGGCTTTGTTTACTTTTGAGCGAATGATTGTTGGTTACTGCACATGTGTTGCTTGCATTCGCTTTTAACAGTTTTCTGTTTTTGTATGATATAATCTTTAGATAGCATTTTCAATAATTTCTGATCTTCCAGATATATTTATGGATAAGTTTACGGATGATGTTTTACAAAAGAGTTATCTCCCCTCCGAGTTCCCCATAATTACTGTAGGAAGAGGACGTTTTCCACAGTAAATTCAATCTATTTCTAAATAAAGTATAATCTCATTTTTTATGTCACTGATTATGTTTTAAAACTCTGAATGTAGTATATAGCCATTGTTGCTCATTTGAGATATAAAAATATCCCCAAAGTAATGACCCACGTAATTAGCGTGCACAGCTAATTTATGCACTGCTTGCCAGAACAGAGGAGCACCGAGATTGTTTATTCTTAGTTAAAACCATCGTAGGGACGTGAAATAAAATATTGGTAATTATGTCACTTTAATATTACCCACGGGGATGACGTGCACAGCACATTCATGTAGGCTACTGCTTGCCAGAACAGAGGCAAAATGAGATGATGTTTATTTGCTAGTGAAGCCAGCCAAGCATTCTCCCCTACGGTCTGCCCTAGTGCAAGAGTCCGTGTCTTGCTATAGGCAAGGCGTTCTTAAACGAACGAGCGAATGAGCCATGGCAAAATAGAAACCATTAGAGGGACGTGATGTGTATCATACATAATTATGATATTTTGTTTTCCAACTACTTATAAGAACCATATATTTTACCAGTGGTTATCTCGTGTTTATTTGGCATTTCTGACCATTACTATTGCTGCAAATCACTTGTGTATGGGGTTTCCCCACCCAAAATCCGTTTCCCACTAGGGTGCCCCATAATTGTTATTATAGGGAGGGGAGAAGCCGGAAGACTCATGAAGGGGTGGTTTGCCATAGTAGGCCTATTCATGGTTAGAAATGGACAAAGCATGATTAACGAGTTGGGAAAATATATAGTTCATGTATTTGACTTTAAAATAAATCATCATGAATCTATCATTATTATTTGAGTATTTATATTTTGTACGTTAGGGTATAAGATGGTTTTGGGTAAACTTTGAAATATAGTTTTAAGGATGATAGAATTTCAAATATCCTTCCACTCCAAGAGTCCAGTTGCCGATAACGTAAGGGGATAGTGTGTGTTGTGGGACTATTGTCAGTAAGATCGATTCAAGGGCGTGGGGTTTGTGTTTAGATATCCATACACATCGGAATCTATATCATTTGAGATTTTTCCCGCAATCACTTCAATATCTCTTCAGCAATGATGTTGTCGGTCAAGGGATCCACTGGCTTCTCTTTATAATTATAGAGCCTTGAATTATTATTTTTCTTATCTTTAAATATGATACTGACTATATTTCTAACCTTCAACACGCAAATGAAAAATGCTTTTGTGAATCCTATTTGTATGATTTGACAGATGTTCCAGTTGAAAAAATATGTAATATAGAATTAAAAATAGTGACTACATTTCCTTCCTTTCATGGTGAAGATTGAAGGGGGAAGAAAATAAACAGACTTTAACTGATGCTCTAGCCTTAACTAACCTTTCAACAAGGGGGCTTTATTTCTGGCAATGTCCATAAGAAATTATCTAAGAGATAAGGGACACGTAGTCATCTATTACCATCTACAATTAAATATCAATTATGATATATATAAAGTTATAGAACAATCTCTTCAAATGTCTTATCTTATCCAGGTTTTATTTAGGTTTATTAATCAAATAAAAATCTCTCCTATATATCTTACTGATATAACTAAAATTCATAACTTTATGGCCATGATTTTAATGTTTAACATGACAACCTCTGTAGGTCCCGAAAAAAATAAGCACTGTACTTTGTGAAATGGTCTGAGACTTAGGAAGAAATCCATAGGATAGATATTCCATTTTTATATGTAAATACTTATTTAATCGGATACTACTCCAAAGTATTGGCATCTAGTAACCAGCCAGGAGTAGCTTACCTCTAATATTATCGGTAAATAAAAGCTGTAGTATTCGTTATTCATCGACATACAAACACACACTGAATGCATAATAATGATGTTAGTCCCAAATACAAATATTATAATCTGAGAAGTATATCCGAGAGAGAGAGAGAGAGAGAGAGAGAGAGAGAGAGAGAGAGAGAGAGAGAGAGAGAGAGAGAGGTTATCTCAATGAACAGCTCACATACCTTACAAAACAAGTAATCAGAGAACGTGTTTTAAATGAAAACTATTTTTTCTCTTATGAAGTTCGGTAGAGTATAACAATGATTCTGGGCCCTCTCCTTCCCCTCAGCAACTGCAAAACTTAAGAAGTAATATTTTCTTGATTTTATTAATAAACATGATTAAATCACTCGCACCTCAGAATTTTGAAATTACAAGACAGGAATTCGTTATAAAAAAAAAAAAATACGTTGATTGTCGAAAAAAACTAAATTGTTTTCGTAATAGCTGTCCTAATGATATATATCTCTGTAAAATATATGTATATTCTTATATACATCAGCAGAGCAAATAGAGCAACAAATGCAACAAATACCTAACACACATACACACACACACACACACACACATATATATATATATATATATATATATATATATATATATATATATATATATATATATATATGTATATATGTATACACACACACACATATATATATATATATATATATATATATATATACATACATATATATATATATATATATATATATACGAAGACTTATATGATATTGTTGAAAGATATGTATAACACACACGAGGTATAAAACACGAGGGATTGCATAATGTTTCCGCGTATTGGAAGTTGCATAAAGGTTGTAGATTAAAAAACTATTCTTTGTTTTTTAATGCTACAAGAGGAGGGGGGCGGAGTTAGTTGAGAGAGTTGCCTCGTCAAGGGGTGATAGAACCATACTTCAAACTGCCAACTTGGCAAATTGACGTCGTGAGAACCAGCCCAGACCATGTGCACACGCATCAAATGCATTGCTGGCATGAACTGGAAGTTTCTAGAGTGAATTAGGATGATATATATAGGGCCGCCCAAGCTTACGACAGACAGATCCAACCTAACCTTAAGAAAGAGCCAACATCCGACAGTCCTCTCATCAGCATCTATCCAGCCAGTACGTATTTCCTCTCAAACGTGAGTAGTTTCTCCTCTCAAACGCGCATAGTGTTTTCTCTCAAATGTGTATGGTGTTTGTTCAAACATTGGAATTTCTAAGGTACAAGTTGAAAGACGTGCAGTGTGTATATGACTACAGTTTACATTGTAAAATGATCAATTTATTTGTGCCTTTCCCTGTGTGAGTTAGTAAAACAGTGAAGTGCATTTATTCTTGCTTAACCATTCGGTAACCTTGTGTGAGCCCTAATGATGTAAGAGTATATAAATTCTATTAAGTCTGTTCATGAGAATATGTAAATTTTATTATGTCTGTTCATCATAATATGTATATTTTATCAAGTCTGTTCATGAGAATGTGTAAATTTGAATAAGTCTCTTCATGAGCATATCAAGTGCAAAGTTAATGTTATTGCAGTCCTATCAAATTAATTTCCAGTGAAAAGTGGAATCCTTATGGATTTTGAAATGTATAGAACAGTTAGGGATGGCAGAGAAGGATTGGACTGGATTGGTAACAGAAAATTAGCGGACCTAGAGTATCCTGATGACGCTGTCCTTATTAGTAAAACACCACAGGACTTGCAAAGCTTGCTTACCAGAATATATGAAATATCATATGATGTTGTGCTTAAGATAAATAGAAGAGAGACATAGATGATGAGAATGGAGTATGCAATGGAAGAGGAAATATCATTGGAAGGAGAAAGGATCATTGAGGTGGAATCAATTAAATATTTAGGAACTATGATCGCTAATACAGGGTCTTTAGAATTGGAGTCAAAACGTCTAATTTATCATTAGGAATCAATAAACAAATATGTAAAGCAACTTTCTAGCATTTGCTGAAGAACGCGAGTCTTAAGGAAATTTACAGTTAGAAATCGGTAAATATTACAGTATAAGTTAGGAATTCATATCAACGATACTCTCCTAAATATATGTGAGCATATTCTTGATAATGTCATCTTGAGAAAAGGTGACGGAGAAAAAAAAAAAAAAAAAAAAAACCACAAATGGTTATTGTTGTTGATAGAATTCTCCTTAAATTGATAAATGAAAAGTACAAAAATACTTCAATGAAGCCTGGCTAATATCGAAAACCATAATTATAAGACTTATTTCAGTACATACAAGTTATTTCATTTGCTAACACAAGTAGGCAGCTGACAAAATCGAATGCCATCTTTTAATTCCTCGCCTACGATCGAAAATGGATTTATAAAGAACTGTAACTTATAGTGTCGTATTTTATTAACAATTTTAAATTTGAAAAAAGATTTTTTTTTTTTTTCTTTTGCTATATGCGTTTATTGTATGGCACCAGAGAGAGAGAGAGAGAGAGAGAGAGAGAGAGAGAGAGAGAGAGAGAGAGAGAGAGAGAGAGAGAGAGAGAGAGAGAGAGTATTTAATCAATTTATTGCGCCCATTGGTGTCAGACATTTGGGTAGACGGTAACAATAATAATGTTTACATCTATATATTAATTAAGTTATGCCAAAAGAATTCATACGTAATATAAAATAAAAATAGAATTTCGACAGACATTTGGGTACATGGTGACAATAATGTTTTCTACATCTATATGATAAAAGGTTATACAAAAATAATTTATATGGAATACAAAATAGAATTTATATTGATTTCGTTTGTAGGTTGTGCCTACCTTTATCTAATATTACAATGCAGTCAATTCAATAAAAGATAATGATTGCTCAGTTTCCATCAAAGTGAGGATGGCGCATGAGAATTTCATCTGCCAAATTATCATCCGTTAATGATACTTTACATATATCAGCTATTGTGAGTCTTTGTGGTAATAGGACACTAACAGGGAGTTCCAGGCAATAGTGTGCCAGGGTGTTGGTATTGAGTGCATCACATAACCTTTAAGAGAAGTAAGGAGCACTTGAGAGGGAATCCACAGGAAGTACACTACTAGTGAGCTCATGTTGGCCATGTCTGGTTAAGTATTTGTGTAACCAGGTGTTGGTAAGGTGGTTTGTGTGATGAGAGGGCTTGGAGTGCTGGTGACGAGTCACAGATGATGAAGCCATTGTTTCTGGTCAGTGTGATTAAGAAACTGCATCTAAAAATCCATGTACTTCTTAATATGTGGAGCTTAATAACTTTGGGAGGCGATGGCCTGCCCAGCCCTCTGGCGGGGGTTTCAATGTCGGGGAGAAAACCGCACATCCAGCACTGCCATCCTGCTGTAGGGAGCTGTCTGTATAGAGGTGATGGGCTATACTGAGGGATAAGGACATTCTGCCAATAGTCTCCAATGCACATTGTTGTTGAAGTTGAAGCAAATCAGTCTTAGAGACTGGAGTGTAAGAGATTGCCGGCATAGGAGTCTGCCAGTGTGCAAGGTCATAATCCACATCTTCTGCCACGATGTTGATGTCAAGCCTCCGAATGCTTGAAAAGACTGTCCTAACCAGTGTACTTCTCCCTGGCATAGTTATAGACGAGGCGCATCTAGATCCAGAGAAGTCCTGATGATGTGTGAGTAGTGAGGGGACAAGTGAGGGTAATACAGGCATTTGATACTGAAGTAGGTGACATTGAAGTATATTCTTTCAGCAAGTGGAGGGAGACGGAGTTCAGGTTGCATGTTTGCAATTCTAGCGGCGGCTGGACAACCTTGAATGGGTCTCATTCCAGTTGACATAGTGTATGGGAAAAATAATCTACCACAGAGTGGATGAGAGCGTTGTATATGGTTCTGATGACTGGGATAGATACTCCTGCAGAATGATTAATAAGCCATTTAAGAGGAGTCAGGCATTGCTCTAACCTGGCCAGTAAATCTAGAACAATGATATGTACTCTCTGTCTTGCTGGAATGGAAGGTGTTTTTACACTGGCCCTCTCAAATAAATATAATGTGTGCACAAAGGTACAACATTGTTACCCCTGGTAAATTCTGGCTGATTCCTTACTGGGCTTGGGGAGAAGATTCTACTTTTTCCTTGGAAGATGTTAAGACCACAGGAGGATGCTGATTTGCAGAAGGAGGAGAGGAAGCGTTGCAAATGATCCAGAGATTTTGAGTGAATGCATATTTTGTTCGCGAAGCAAGTGATTATTGTGTTATCTCTATCAGGAAGTAAGGAAAGAAGGCAATGAAGGATAATATTGAACAAAAATGGACTAAGTACTACCCCTTGTGGCATAAAAGCTCAAGTTCCTTTGCAGTGCTACATGCTCCTTTAAGCAGCACATGATAGATTCTGTTTCGTAGATATCCACGTATCACCTTCAAAAGGTTTCCTTTGATTCTAAAATTAACAAGCTAGTCTAAAGTAATGTCTCTATTTTTGAAGTCAAAACATTTTTCTAGCCAAACGCTACAACACTGGTTGGGGAGAAACGAGTGTAGAGCTCCATGAGGCGATGATGTGTTCCTCGTTGGGGTAGGAATCCATATATTTTGGATGAGAGCTTATCTTGCAGCCAGAAGATAAGGTGTGAGAGGAAAATACGTTCAAATACTTTGCAGAAACAGGAGAGAGAGATATGTCAGAATTTGCCAGTGATGAGCTTGGGAATAGGTACAATTGTACTATGAGTCCATGTTAGGGGCACATATCCTAGGCAGAGGAAGAGGTTGTAGAGCCTGAGGAGAGGGTTGCCAGGTAATTTCATGATTGTATAAAGGACAGCATATGTGATGCCATCATCACCAGGAGCTGACTACTTACCACTTACTAAGGCAAGGAGTAACTCTTCCTTAGTTATGTATACATTAGATCTCTTCATCAGTGCTCAGTGAGGCAGAACTGAGACAAGGAGCACAGTGGTTTTCTTATGAAGAGAGAGAGAGAGAGTCTTGTATATGAGCTGGAAGGTTAATGGTTCGTGACTGTGCTAACCACTCATTAGTAAGGTCCTGTGCATACTGAGCAGGGCTGTGGTGGATGACACTTGGGGGTTTCTTCACAGTCCTGTTGATGAGGAGCCATATAGAACTTTTGTTTGTTTGATGGTTGCTGCTGTCCATTAATTCGTGCCAGGATTATATTTGTTTACAATTTAGTAGAGCATCTAAATCATCTCTTAGTAGTTGATACTGGTGCAGAGTCTCAAGACTTGGTTGTCTCATGAAGGCAAGGCCGTCATCCATCGCTTTCTCTGCCTAAGAACATCGTTTATCCAGTGGCATGGTAACAGCTCAATTCCTGATATGTGGCTCTCTGATACATCGTGTGTTAAAACCTTGTGTGGCACTAGCAAGTAAGGAGTAAAGTTTCTCAAAGCAGTTGAGGTCAAACATAGTAGAAGGTTACCCATATATGAGATGTATGTAGGCTTTTACTTACAGAATTGATGAAAGTGCTATTGTGTATTGGAGTAGGTGTCATGGATGCTGAGACCAATGTGATCAGAGTGTAGGAACCATTGCACACTTGACTCGGGAAGGTACGAGGCCAAAGGTCTTGATGTGATTCAAAGTAACACCTCGTGCGTACGTAGATCCACCCAGTGGGTTAGTTAATTTTGATGAATGTATCCCAGAAGCAGTGTCCCATTGTGGTTCACTGTGCTACCAAGATCTCCCAAATCTGGACGACGGGCATATAATCTCCCATGTAAACCATATCATGGAGTGTTGGGGATAGAAGCTTGGCTGTATTTATCTTACCTGGTGCTGCATATAAATTGAGCTGTCATATGGAGCCTCCACGAACAGAAATCTCAAGTAGTTAAAATGTTGTATCTTCCTTAGAGTTTGGCAGGAGTCTATGTTGTATTGAAATGTGTATATAGATGATGAGGCCATGTCTTACTATATGGACGTAGGGCACATAACCAGTGATTAAGGGAGCTTCTTCCCTGAGCTGAGTATTACCAAGAAAAGCTTCTTGAATTAGAATAACATCTGTGTGGTGATTATGTACAATTTTCTTAAGTGCAGAAAGTTTTGCCTAATTTACAATACCACAGGCATTCCACGAGATGATGTTAAGCTTTACTTGGTTATCGATCATGTCTCTTGGAAGGACGGTGACTAGACGAAGAGATAGTGGTGACAGGGGTATGAATGGGCGGCGTATCACGTGATAAAGGTCCTGTATGGGGATTAGTAACACTCAAAACGTATAACAAGCGAGTAAAGTTTCTCAGTGAGTCTAAGGATTGATGTGATAACAACCCGCTGAGTTCCAACAAGAGATTGTAGTGTGGTGTTAGTAGTAGCAAATTTAGGAGTTAGATGGTAATAGGAGGTTATGAGACTGTTGATACAAGTGTCCATGCTCTCTAAATGAGATTCAATGGCTTCAAAACATGATGTTAGGAAATCACACCGAGACTTGAGAACATCTATAGCATTACGAAGCGTAGACACTTGGGAGGAGGTAATAGCAGTGGGTGGGATTAATGGCATTGGAAGCAGTTGTGTAACATGTTGGTTCGATGCAGTACGTGATCGTCTGGCACATCCTTACCACACACTGTCTCCAGGCTCTTCATATCTCGGCCATTTTCAATGTGAGGTGTCTGGTGTAAGTAGAGGTAATGAGCGTGATGCTGATGTCAAGGCAGTGTCAACCACTGTGGGTGGTACAGGGTAGTACTGTGGGTAGGTCTGACGGTCATGCTCAGCAGTACAAGATATACACTTTTCAGGGGCTGCACAGTATTGTGAGATGTGACCAATACCCCAGCATTTGAAACACCATGGCTTTTCGTCCTGCATTCCGCGTAATTCACATGACTGTAGACAAGGGAGGAAGGAGAAGTTAATATAAGGCAGGGGCTGATCTGGGTGGCTCCTAGTAATAACAATACAATTGATGGACTTCTCATCCTGTAGGAAGCAACGTACAGTGTACACTCCTGTCAGTTCCTTAGCCAATGAATGGTCTACATCCACAGGATATCAAGTGATGAGATATGTAGGGAACTTACAGGGTCTGTTTACAGCATCCTGAACATCTAACACACGGGAAAGAGCCTCACCACCCTTGACCCTAGCTATGATATACAGGCGATGCCTCGATATGTTTACAAATTGACAAGTGACCATAGACATTTTAACTTCAGCCAGTTCCTGATCGAGGTTGAACATCTTGGTAACCTTGGAGAGCCAGCGAGGCTCTACATTAGATGCTCTCTAAATAGGAGCTTTACGTATTCAGCACGGGGAGCAAAGGCAGAGAAAACACGTTTTGTAGGCATGGTTGGTATACTCTGAATAGCGGGTCGAGGCACGGACAATTTAGAACTTCACTTAGAGATAATGAAATATCACACTTTGTACTTTTAGCAGCTGGGGAGGATGCTTCATTACTGCTATCCGAATCATGCCGCATACATCGTTTGGTGAAGATAAGGATATGGTTCATCAGGCAAGGGACTGCACCACCACAGAGCAGCTTATGAGATTCAGTATAGAGAAGTCGTAGCTAGTGTTCCTGTGTAAGCAGGTGATCTTCAGCATTATCCTTCCTTAAGGCAAGGTCCTCCTCAACATCAGCAAGAGTGCCAGGTCCTGAGAATTCCTTATTCATTATCAACTGGTGATTTACTTTTTAACGTGTGTGAATTTTATTGGGACTAAAATTAGGCAAGCTATGTTCGTGTCTCTGGTACAGTGATGTAACCATGATGATGATACCCACGTCACACGCACTGCACGGCGCATGCACAGTTTAGAAAAAAAAGATTAACGTAGTGGTATGACCGAGTGAATAAGATTTTTAATCCTAAATAAAGTCTAAGAGCAAAAATTCGTGAAGTCACAAATGTCACAGCACTGATCACCGAGTATAATCGCAACTTTTAGTCAATTCTAGGTAATGATAGGTCCTCGTATCTCCTGATGGCCTGGGTAAAGACATTTTCAAACAGAGAGAGAGAGAGAGAGAGAGAGAGAGAGAGAGAGAGAGAGAGAGAGAGAGAGAGAGATGCTGATATAATATTTATTATGTAGACATTTTAAATGTATTAAAAATTTATATAAAATGACATTGTTTGTTATTATTATGTGCTCATATTCTTGATAGCGGCAGTTTGTGGTCAGGTGATGACCAAGTGAAAACAGTTATTGTTGATTGTTGAAAATAGAAAACAAGCACAAAAATACTTTAATATAATCATAAGTTTTAGAATAGAATGTCTGCTAAAATATCGACCAGCTGATGAAATCATATGCTGTATTAATTTTTTTTTTTTACTTCCAG
>NC_090725.1:179373497-179393497 GCF_036898095.1 Palaemon carinicauda
AGAGAGGGCTAGCTCAGATAAAGCTTCATGAGCTGAATGTTAAAAAAAGAGTGGGAACTTGAATAAATTATGCATGCTAATTCAGTGATACTGATACATCAGGGTCAGATATTTCTAGCCAAGATAGAGTTGTACCTCCTTTCAATGAAAATGATTTAGATGAATGCTTTGTCTGTTTTTGATAGCAAAGCTAAGAAATGTAAGTGGGCAGCACAAAATTGGGTTTATATGTTATCAGGAGTTTTATGCTTCCATTCCTGAGGATAGAGTGGATGATTATGAATTTAAAAAAAAAAAGCCTATTTTACAAGCCTATGAAATAATTCCCGAAGCTTACAGCATGAAGTTTAGGAGTTGGACAAAACATGATAAGCAGACATATGTAGAATTTAGTAGAGAACATTCAAATTGGTTTGATAAATGGTGTAAAGCAGCAGAATGTAGGGATGATTTTGATATATTAAGAGAAATTATTTTAATTGAACAGTTTAAGAATCGTGCTAGTGAGAACATTAAGGTTTACTTAAATGAATGAAACTTATCTACCATTCGTGAAGCATTTGTATGTGTTGATGATTATGTGTTGGCTCATAAGGAGTCTAGGTCTAATGATAAAAGTTTTAATAGGTCAAAAGACTATAGGGATATAGATAAGCGTATTGATACTGATAATATAGATCGAAGGTCAAATTCTGATTCACATGTCAAGTCTCAAAGCAGCAGTTGCAATAATAATTCTATTACTAGCAGTTCTGCGGTATGTAATTATTGCAAAAAACCAAGTCACATGGTATTTGAATGCTTTAAGTTGAAAAGGAAAGAAGCTAAAACTGTAGCTCTTGCAACGCTATCAAAGTCTCGTTATAGTGTGCTACCAATTGAAGTTAACACTATAAATGACCAAATTTTTGACAGGATGGCTGTTAATTTCAGTGTGCGTTCCAGACCTGTTGATAAAGTTTTCAAGCCATATACTGCTAAGGGATTTGTTGCTGTTGATGGTGGTTCACTACAGCCTGTTTGTATCATGCGTGATACTGGTTGTGCCCAGTCACTTCTTTTGAGGGGAGTTGTCCCTGTGACTGAGCATTCGTTTATTAGGAAGTATGTACCCGTTCGTGGGGTTGGTGCCGATTTTAGCGTTCCATTGCATTGTATGGATCTTCATTGTGACTGGTTATCTGGGCCGTTGTTGCTGGTATGGTTTCCGAGTTGTCTATTAATGGCGTTCAATTTTTCCTTGGTAACGACTTGGTAGATGAAAATGTTGATATCCGACCAAAGATGGTTAATGAGTCAGTTCTTGATCAGGAGTTGGAGGTTCTCAGTTCTGATTTGTCTACTGTTTTCTTCGAGTCCTGAGACCCAAGAGAAGACTCGGAGTTCTACTTGCACATATGACAATGATATGTCTGTTCGTGATAATGTCTCCACTGTTGTTTCTTCTACCGACTTGCCTCGTGAAGACTCGTTGTTTTGTATTGCTGTTTCCACTAATGAAAATTGTTCTACTAACCTATCTCGGGAAGATACCTTAGTTCGTGATATTTGTTCAACTGTTGACTGTTCTACTAACATGTCTAGTAATAATGTGTTAGTTCCTGATAATATTTCTGCTGTTAACTGTTCTACCAACCTGTCTCGAGAAGACGGTTTGGTTAGTAATGTCATGTCTTCAGACTGTTTTACTAACTTGTCTCATGAAGACTTGTTAGTTTGTGTTTATTCTCTTTTTGAGAATTCTAATAACCTGTCTTTTGAAGGCACTTTTACGTGTGATAATGTCTCTTCCAATGAGGATGTTAACTTTTCTGAGGCTTTTTTGTTTAATGAGTTTAATAATGATTTTTCTTATTCCAGACATGTGACAGAAACAAATGATATTTTGTTACTGAATGGATATTGTAATCTTAAGTCTGATTCAAAGTTGATTGTAATTGAAAAGACTGACCAATCTGTTATTTATGTTATCTACCTTGTAAATTGAATTATTAATGTTCTTAGTGTCACCCAGGAAGAACTTATGATTGCTCGTTGTGAAGTGATCATGATATGGAATTATGCTATAAGACATTTTCATTTGCATGATATTAGGGCAGACGTGAATCAGTTTTATTATGCTTGCCCTGTGTGTCAAGCTATTTTGAAATCATATCAGTCTTATCTGAAATCATCTCCAATGTACATTCCTGCGTTTGATGTATTATTTTTTCATGTCCTTATAAATGATGTTAAACCATGGTAAAAAATGGGCATAGGTTAAATGTTACATATGAATTTTGTATCTGATAAGAAGAAACTTTTTAGTTTTCACAGTAATGATTTCTATTGATTATTTGTGGTTGGCAACGCTATACAATTTTGAAGTTTTATTTACAGTTTGCAATGCAAAACGAGAAATTTGTATTTGGAATCTTGTACGATAAGATTATTCTGTTTGTACTTGTGAAAATTTGTTGCTTAGGTTCAAGACCCCTAACTTTTTGCTAGACAGGGGGATTTGTTATAAGTAGGTTAAATTTATGTATATTGCATTACAAAACTTCTTGATATAAAAAACAAAGCAATTAGTTTTATTGCATACACGTTAATATAAGAATAAAACAATTAATTTTTATATGTATTGATGAATTTTTGGAATGAAAATATCACTGAGTTTAACTTCTACGAGAGTTCTCGATTCTACTTCAACGTCAGTCGTCTAACGAGCGAAAGCTATACAGTGCAAGATGATTCGAGAAATGGTTCGTTGTGTGGCGTCCTGTTGCGTATGCTAGTCCCGGATGCTTCTAGTGCATCACGAATATTTGGGAGCATTGGTCTCGTGTATATATAAGACAGGTGATGAACAGGAGAGGGCAGAGACGAGAGAGACCTGACTGAACACTACTCGTGTTTGGAGATATTCCTCCGCTACACACACTGTGATTTTGGAAGTTAGTGACTTCTCACAACGATAAAGAGTTTTGAAGAAGACAAAGAAGATTAAAACAACATTCATCATCTAATAGAAGCACTGATTTCTCGTGTCAACATTTTACATTGGAAATTACTCGACACCTTTGATGTATAGAAGTTTGGAAAGTCAACTAATCCTACTTCGTAACAACTTAATATATTTTACCCATTAGTTTTGGTGTGCCATGAGTATTCGGCAAATCTTGTTTAATACTGTAAATATATATGTTAAATCTTACATATAATGTCACTTTGTTGATAGCTATTACTTTCATATTGCTGTTAATGTTTTGCTATCGTTCAGTAAAATTAATGAATATATTTTGTACAATGTACGTCGCATACAATAGTAGAACGTAATATATATATATATATATATATATATATATATATATATATATATAAATATATATATATATATATATATATATATATATATATATATATACATATATATACATATATATATATATATACTGTATATATACTGTATATATATATGTATATATACTGTATATATATGTATATATATATATATATATATATATATATATATATATATATATATATATACAGAGCATATACACACACACATATATATATATACATATATATATATATATATATATATATATATATATATATATATATATATATATATACATACACACAGTATACATATATATGCCAATATAGCTGGTGATTGTCTGTGTGTGTGTTTGCGTGTTTTCTATAAAAAGAATTGTACATGTAACTTACTGAGTATTTAATGACCGAATTTTATGTGATTTTTATCTAGAAAGCTATCGCCGTAGTTTCCAGTTTGATATGTATATATATATATATATATATATATATATATATATATATATATATATATATATATATATATATATATATATATATATGGATAGAAGTGATAGTGAAGTCTTGGAACACTCAGTTACAAGAGCAAGCCATGAATATCAAACGCTATTTGGGATACTATAAAAAGGAGACAAAGACAGAAATTGATTGTTGAATGCTTTCGAGGAAGTAATGTTAACTACAAGGTTGAGTATGCTATGTAATCAAGTATTGACAGTGAGGTCAAAAGAAAAGTCTCGAAAGTCAAGAATGATTGGAGAGAATATTTAGACAGTAAAAAAGATGAGGCTGGCCACGCTATTAATTCAGGAAGTGGCTATGGTGTAAGAATTGCTCATAGAATTATTATTGAAATCTCGACCGGGGCAAAGAAGAAGAAGCATATACTCATGAAAAAGAGAGATGGTTCTCTTATAGCAACAGAAGATGAAGAAAGAAAACGTGGGATGGAACACTTTAGTGAGGTTATGAATAGGAGATATGAAGGGAATAAAATGATTGATATACCTGAAGCTGATGAAGACCTTGATGTGCCCATGAATAAATTCACTTTGTTTGAAGTCGAAGTTATCCTAAAAAAGTAAAGAGGTGGAAAGACCTGGAATACGACGGAATAACTGGCGTGATGATGCTGGCTGAAAATGAAGTAACTTACAGACTGATTACAAGATTATATTGTAGAATGTTGCATGAAGAGGCAAAACCTGATGAATGGAGTTAGGAGTGTTAGCGAAAATAGCAAAAAAACGAGGCCGACTGATTGCAATAATTACATAGGCATAACACTTGCGTCAGTGTGTATGAAAATATATAGTATACTGATTCTAAAAAGACTGGAGAGAAAGATTGAGGAAAAGGTGAGAGATGAACAAGCAGGATTTAGAAAAGGTAGAAGTTCCACTGACCAAATTTTAATTTTTAGACATGTACAATAAAGCGCAGAATATAGAAATCCCCTTTTGATGGTATTTGTGGACTATGAAAAAGCCTTTGATAATATTCACTGGACAATGTTGTGGAGAGTTCTGCGTTATTATGGAATTCCTCTTAAATATGTAAATTTTATTAAGTCTGTTCATGAGCATAGCAATTGCAAAGTAGATGTTAAGGGGGTCTTATCAAATGAATTTCCAGTGAACAGCGGAGTACTACAAGGGAATGTGTTGTCACCTATGTTGTTTATCATACTTATGAATTTTGTAATGCATAGAACAGTCAGAGATGGTGGAGAAGGATTGGACTGGATTGGTGAGAGGAATTTAGCAAACATAGAGTATGCTGATAATGCAGTCCTTGTTGGCAGAACTCCACAGGATATGCAATGCTTGCTTACCAGAATGCATTAAATATCACACGAGGTTGGGCTGAAGATGAATAGAAAAAAGACAGAGATGATGAGAACTGAGTATGCAATAGAAGATAAAATATCATTGGAATGAGAAAGGATTAATGAGGTAGAATCATTCAAGTATTTAAGAACTATGATCTCCAATACAGGGTCTTTGGAATTTGATTTTAGTGAAAAGTTGAAAAAAGAAAATTATACTATGGCTAGGTTGAGTAAATTTTGGAAATCAAATCGCCTGAAATTACATATAAAAAACAGACTCTCTATCAGTTTAGTGAGATTGGTGTTACTCCACAGATATGAGTCATGGTATGATAATGAAACAGTGTACAATAGATTTAGTAGATTTGAGAACACGCCCCTCTGAAGGATACTGGAGTTAAATGGCAGGACAGGATTTGAAATGAAACTATAAGAGAGATCACCCAAGTACCATATGTGGATAAGATCATGATGAGGGATAGATGGAGATGGTTTGGGCATACTCTTCGTACTCCCCAAGATAGATTTGTGCACCAAACGTTCAGCTGGGTTCTACAAGGCAATAGAGGAGTTAGTAGGCCCAGGCCTCCATGGCTGAGTACTATGAAGCGCGAAGTAGGAGATGATGAATGGAAAAGTATTAAATTAAAAGCTCAAGATAGAGATGACTGGCAAAATCTAACCGAGGCCCTTTGCGTCAATGGGCATAGGAGGAGATGATGATACATAGATATATATATATATATATATATATATATATATATATATATATATATATATATATATATACATACATATATATACATATATATATATATATATATATATATATATATATATATATATATATATATATCTCAGTTGGTAGAGTCGTCGCTGGCGTGGTTTCCGGCCGAACAGGTGGGGTTTCGAATCTCCACCCGGCCAGAAGCTGTTACCTTAAAATGAATTCCAAGTGGATATATATTCCCAAGATAGAATTCGGTATTAAATGCCATTCGTGGGTGATATTTACATTGATTTAAATCATGTGTGCTTATGATATATGTTTATATATATATATATATATATATATATATATATATATATATATATATATATATATGCACACATATATATATATGTATATATATAGATATGTATATATATAGATATGTATATATATAGATATGTATATATATATATATGTATATATATATATATATATATATATATATATATATATATATATATATATATATATATATATATATATATATATATAAATTTAGTTATATATACATGGTCACTTTATCATAATTCCGTCATTAATACTCGTGATTTACTTTTTTTGAAAGAAGCCACGGATGCCAAAGATTCATTTAACTATTAAACCCCCTCACCACGGAATCACAGCCCTGTGAGAACTTCTTTTTATAAGCACTTTTTTTCGGCCAAAGACTGGAGCCTTGCCTCTAATTAAAGATAAAAGTAAATGGTTGACTTTGTTCAAATCATCCACAATGATATATGTCGTTATATATAACAAACTCTAATTTCAACTCTATTTTCTTTCCGCCCATTTCCTGAGTACCTCAAACACTCATCCCTCCTCCCTGCTTACTGCTTCATCTGCCATATCCTCCAACGATGCCCACCGGCAACCTGAAATCATCTCTTCACCTTGCCACAGTGAAACTCTCGGCCTCCTACAGTAAATGTGCTTTCAGTGCCCCATGATCCAATTCTGTATCAATGGCTTGACCCCTTTAAGCAACAAAGCAGATTACATCCTTACTGTAATTTCTGACGACACCTTACCAGAAATCTCTGATTGACTTTGTAAGTAAAGGGGTGCTTATACAATATGCCTTCAAATCATACCTGCCTATTGGTAAAGATTTCCCCACGTATATCCACCTTCTGGTTTATGTTGCACATTAACGCCAACTGTTATTCATACACACATGCTAATGAATGCCTATGCCAGCCTCCTCAATCTATATCCCCATGCCTTCTGCCCAGAAATATTAGAGACACCAATGGTTAACACTAAGTATAACAAGATGACAGAGCCCCCAGTGTTGAAAAGTCTGAAGTCCATGGTCATCGCCCCTGCACACAGTCTTGATGTTGGAGGGTATGCTACTCCCTCGTGGTGATTGTAGGGGTATTGCCTTAAAGACAGAACCAAACCACTTTCCCCTCTACAGCATCAACAACATCACCAATGTTACGTTCAATTATTGTATACGACGTAGATTATGTCAA
Organism: Palaemon carinicauda; assembly: GCF_036898095.1. Taxonomy (NCBI): domain Eukaryota; kingdom Metazoa; phylum Arthropoda; class Malacostraca; order Decapoda; family Palaemonidae; genus Palaemon; species Palaemon carinicauda. The sequence continues at coordinate 179,380,903 of NC_090725.1, forward strand.
ATCTACTCAAAAACTTGATGAAGCAATAGCAAAACATTAACAGCAATAGGAAAATAATAACCAGCAAACAGAAAATAAAACTATACTTAAGATTTAACAGGAATATTTACAGCATGACAGAAAAATCGACCGAGTACTTAGGGAATACCAAAACTAATGGATAAATATACAAAGTTGTTACGAGGGAGGACAAGTTGACTTTCCAAACTTTTATATAGCGAGGGGCAGATGGCGTTGAGTAGTTTTAGATATAAAATGTTGACATAAAGAAATATGGCTTCTGCTTCTAATGAAGAAAATTGATTCAGTCTTCTTTTTCTTCTTCAAAATACTTTATCTTTGAGTATAGTCACTAAACTCCAGAGTCACATAGGGTGTAGCTGAGGAATATCTCCAAACACGAGCTGCGCTCAGTCAGGTCTTTCTCGTATCTCCTGTTCGTCACCTGACCTATATATATGCAGGACCAATACTCCCGTATATTCATGATGCACTAGAAGCGTCCGGGACTAGCATACGCAACATAACGCCACGCGATGAACACATCCTCGAATCATCTTGCAATGTATAGCTCTCGCCCGTCAGACAACTGGCACAGAAGTAGAATCGAGAACTCTCGTAGAAGTTAAACACAGCAATACTTTCATTCCACAATTACATTAACATGTATAAAAAACTAATTGTTTTATTCTACATCAACATACATGAAATCATTATGACAAGTTTTATTATACAGTATATAAATTTAATATACATATAACAAATCCCCGGACTAGCAAAAAGTTGGGGATCATTAACCTACAAATTTTCACAAATGCAAACAGAATAATCTTATCGTACAATATTACAAATACAAATATTTCGTTTCAACGAAAATAAGATACAGTTTTGCATTACAAAACCTAAGTGAAACTTCAAAATTCTATAGTTGACAATCACAAAATATCAATAAAAATCATTACAATGAAAACAAAAAGGTTTTTTTATTTTTAATCAGATACAAAAATTCACAAATAACATTTAACCTATGGCCCTTTTCGGTCTCGGTTTAACATAATCTATAAGCACGTGACAAGATAATACATAAAATGCAGGATTTTACACTAAAGAGGATTTCAGATATGAGTGATTGGATTTCACAACAGCTTGACACACGCAAGCACAATGAAACTGATTTACATCTTGCCAAATACAGTATCATGGAAATAAAAATCTCTTATATCATAATTCAAAACCGTACTTACTTCAAAATGAGCAGTTGTAGATTGTTCATGAGTGAGTGTATGAATAATAGCATTTCCATTTACAGGTTAGATAACCTGAACATCAGATTGGTCAGACTTTTCAATTACAATCGACTTAGGATCACAATATTCATTGAATAACAAAATATCTTTTGTTTCTGACACATGTCTGGAATAAGACAAATTACTAAGTTCATCAAAAAGAAAAAAAAAAAAAGTTTCAGACAAGTTAACATCATCATTGGACGAGACATCATCACAAGTAAAAGTGCCTTTAATACATCGGACCTTAGTTTTTCCAAAAAAGAGAATCAACACAAACTAACATTTCTTCATGAGATAAATTAGTAGAACGGTCAAAAGACATTACATTACGAACCAAAAGGTCTTCTCGAGACAGGCTGGTAGAACAGTTGAGAGCAGGATCATTATCATGAACTAACATATCAGCACCAAACATATTGGTAGAACAGTCAACAGTTGAACAAATATCATGAACTAAAGTATCTTCCCGAGATAAGTTAGCAGAACAATTATTAGTGGAATCAGGAATAGAAACCATTGAGTCTTCACGAGGCAAGTCAGTAGAAAAACACAACAATGAAGACATTATCACGAACCGACACGTCATTTTCAGACGTGCAGGTAGAACTTTGAGTTTTCTCATGATGTCAGCACTCGAAGAAAACAGAGTGGACTAATCAGGACTGAGAACTTCCAACTACTGATGAAGAACTGGCTCATTAACCTTCTTTAGTCGGATATCAACATTCTCGTGTACCAAGTCATTACCAGGCAAAAACTGAACGCCATTAATAGGCAACCTGGAAACCACACCAACAAGAACAGGCCCAAATAACCAGTCACAATGAAGATTCATACGATGCAAGAGAACACTAAGATAGGTACCAAACCCAAGAATGGGAGCTCACTTCCCAATAAACAAATGCTCAGTCGCAGGGACAACTTCCCTCAAAACGAGTGACTGGTAACAACCAGTATCACGCATGATATAAATAGGGTGTAGTGAACCACCATCAACAGCAACAAACAACTTATCAGTATATGGCTTGAAAACCTTATGAACAGATCTGGAACAAACACTGGAATTAACAGCCATCCTGTAAAAAATTTGGTCATTTATAGTGTTCACCTCAATTGGTAGCACACTATAACGAGACTTTGATAGCATAACAATAGCCACAGTTTTAGCTTCTTCTTTTCTTTTCAACTTAAAACATTCAAACACCGTGTGATCTGTTTTCTTACAATAATCACATAATACAGAACTGCTAGTAATAGAATTATTATTGCAACTGCTGCTTTGAGACTTGACATGTGAATCAGAAATAGACCTTTGAACTACATCATCAGTACGAATATGCTTACCTGTACTCCTATAGCCTTTTGACCTATTAAACCTTTTATCATTAGAGCTAGACTTCTTATGAGCTAGTAAATAATCATCAGCACATACAGCTGTTTCAGGAAGTGTAGATAACTTTCTATCATTTAAGTAAACCTTAATGTTCTCACTAGCACGATTTTTAAACTGTTCAATTAAAATAATGTCTCTTAAATCTATCAAAATTATTCGTACACTCTGCTGCTATACACTATTTATCAAACCAATCTGATGTTCTCTACTAAATTCTACATATGTCTGCTTATCATGTTTTGTCTAACTCCTAAACTTTATCCTATAAGCCTCGGGAGTTAATTCATAGGCTTGTAAAAAAGCATTTTTCAAAAATTCATAATCATCTTCTCTATCCTCAGGAATAGAAGCAGGCATACACTTTTTGTGGCCTACCAAACAAAACTCCTGATAACATATAAGCCCAATTTTCTGCTGGCCATTTACATTTCTTAGCTTTTCTTTCAAAGCAGGCAAAATATTCATCTAAATAATTTTCATTAAAAGGAGGTACAACTCTATCTTTGTTGAAAATGACTGACCTAGATTTATTTGTATCATTAGAATTAGTCAGCTGAATTTTTTCAAGTTCTAACTCTTTTTGAGCATTAATCTCATATGTAGCTATATCTTGGCTTGCAATTGTTCATGTTTTAATTCTTCTACTAACTGCTCACGTTTAAACTCTGCTTCCCTTCTTACACCTTCAGCTTCTAACTGCTCACGTTTAAACTCTGCTTCCCTTCTTACAACTTCAGCTTCTAACTGTTCATGTTTAAACTCTGCTTCCCTTCTTACACCTTCAGCTTCTAACTGTTCATGTTAAAGCTCGGCTTCTCTTCTCTCACGCTCAGCCTGGGATTCTAGCTCTTTTTCTTGTGCTAGAGCATCTAACTCTTTGTTTTCTTAATCGAGCTCCACAGCAGATAAATCAGAACATACTGATTCCCTCTCTATAGTGTTTAACACATCCTGAGGTAACACATCATCTTAAATCAAATGTTGACCTTACACATGTTTAATATCTTCTTTCGTCATGGAATTTTTAACTTTAAGCTCAAGATGGTTGCCTAAACTCACTAAGCTAGATTTCTTTCGATCACTTAACTTCTCAAACTGTGGATCCTCACAAAGTTCGTCAAAAAACCCAGATGCGTTAAACTCTGACATGTTTGCTGGCTATTTTATACAATGCACAAAGGTTTACTTTACGAACAATGTTTGAATTATAAACAGGATGATAATTCATATCCCAGACATAGGCCCACAATTCGTTACGTTCAAATAATTTGTACGACATAGATTATGCAAAATCTACTAAAAAAGTTTATGAAAGACTAGCATAATATTAACAGCAATATGAAAATAATAGTCAGCAAACAGAAAATAAAACTATTTTTAATATCTAACATAAATATTTACAGCAGTACACGAAATCCACCGAATACTCACGGCACACCAAAACCAATGGATAAATATACAAGGTTGTTACGAAGTAGGACAAGTCGACTTTCCAAACTTTTATAAAGCTAGGGACAGATGGCGTTGAGTAGTTTCAGATATAAAATGTTGACATGAAGAAATATGGCTTCTGCTTCTAATGATGAAGGTTGATTCAGTCTTCTTTGTCTTCTTCAAAACACTTTATCGTTGTGTCTAGTCAATAAACTCCAGAGTCACAGCGGATATAGCTGAGGAATGTCTCCAAACACGAGCAGTGTTCAGTCAGGTCTCTCTCATCTCTCTTCTCCCGTTCGTCACCTGTCCTATATATATGAGGGGCCAATACTCCCGAAGATTCGTGATGCACTAGAAGCATCCGGGACTATAGTCAAACCATTTTAGGAGCGAACTCGGAGCCCAATTGCGGCGCTGCCAGTTCTCTTGGGTTATTTTTAAAGCACACCTGGCTTGACTGCTTTAATCTATGGGCGAGCCAAGAAAAGGAGAAAAGGGTCAGCTAATAAGTCATTTACCTGGATTTGAGCGGTCTAACGGCCGTATGCTAAGAGAAAATATAGGGCCTCCAATTATAGGGCCTTCTTTATACCCTATGGAAAGTGTAGGGGAGCCCTATATTTTTCGGTGCTATGTTTAAAGCAACTTCTAGGAAAGGGTGTGGTTGGTATCCCTGCTGAGAGGGTGTCTGTTGTCCTCTAAACAGTTGGTATGCTGGAAGAACGTTTTGTTTACATTTGTGAAGGCAGAGTTGCCAGGTTTTCTAAGTAAGAAAAGTCAAACTTCTGATCAACTGCAGATTTAAAAGGTCAATCCATAGAGTAAAAAAAACCCCAATATTATAGCATTTAAGGCCAACCTTTTTTATGATATTGCTAAAGGCTAAAAAATTTCAAAAAGGGCCAAATTTGAAGTTTTTAGCCTGAAAAAAAAGGCGAACCTGGCAACTCTGTGTGAGGATATTTACTAAGTTGGGTACACGTGTGTCGTCCATTCCTGTTCTTTCAACGAGTTAGTGACGACATATAGACAGTGGAAATGGCAGAAAAGGATTGTATAAGAGCAAGATACATAACTGCAAGTGAGAAAACAATGCTGGTGACCTTGATAGAGGAAAGGAGCGAGATTTTATTCAATAAGAGCCATGACTTCCGCATCATCCATCGAAAAAAAGCAGCATGGGAAGAAGTCACTAGCTTATTTAATGCTGCTGGTTATGGACCACCAAGAAGCCAGCAACAGCTGAAGAAAGTCTGGGAGAATGCAAAAGGAAAGTAAGTATTCATAAACACATTAAAGTAATAGTACTCTTGACTCACTTCCTGCATACATAAGCAAGCATCAGCTTAGGGATTGGCGAGGATGAGTTTTATTTAGGCTATATGTAAGGAATAACATACTTTTCAAAGGCTGAGCAAATAAATAATTCTCATTGCAGTTTGTACTATTCTTAATTTCAGACTTCATACTGGTTAGCCTAATTGTTTGGCTTTTATTCATAATTTAAGGCTATATACTGGCTAGCCTAATTGTGTGGTCTTAATTTCAGGCTATATACTTGTTAGCTTAATTGCTTATCTTTTGTTCTTAATTTAAGGCTATATACTGGTTAGCCTAATTATTTGGTCTTAATTTCAGGCTATATACTTGTTAGCCTAATTGCTTGGCTTTTGTTCTTAATTTAAGGCTATATACTGGTTAGCCTAATTATTTGGTCTTAATTTCAGGCTATATACTTGTTAGCCTAATTGCTTGGCTTTTGTTCTTAATTTAAGGCTATATACTGGTTAGCCTAATTGTTTGGTCTTAATTTCAGGCTATATACTGGTTAGCCTAATTGTTTGGTCTTAATTTCAGGCTATATACTGGTTAGCCTAATTGTTTGGTCTTAATTTCAGGCTATATACTGGTTAGCCTAATTGTTTGGTCTTAATTTCAGGCTATATACTGGTTAGCCTAATTGTTTGGAACAAAGATATTCATTTAACCACTGAACTGTTGTAAAAATTTCAGAGCAAAGAAACAGCATGCAGCCTATAAGCGAGAGACTATGAGGACAGGTGGTGGTGCTCCTCCTAAGCCTGAAGATGAAGAGACTGCTAAAATCCTTACTATCATAAGTGATGACCTTGATGGTGAGGAGAATGAACTGGACTGTGATGCACTTCAGAGTACTGGTAAGTCCTACTTTGATAATTCTACAGAAAGCTCTGCTTGGATGTTTTGCATATTTTACTGATTTTCATACAAATGTTTTGTTTCTATTAATTTTTTTCCCATAAAATTGAGAGGAAGTCACTTGTTTTACGCATATCCCCTACCTATCAATTTATAAAGATAATGGAATCCTGCAGTTCTCACCTTCTTGCACAGTAATTAGGTGGTTATTTAAATTCTGGGAAAGCAATAATTAGCAAGATATGTTGAAGAGGGGAGAAGGGGTTATAAAGAGAAAATAGCTCGGTTTCCTCACTAAACGACATGGAACTGACGTCAACATAGTCAACTAAACAGAAGTTCGAGATGCCAGCGTACATTTGATATACTATACATTCAAAATATATTTAATCAAGAATTGTGATTACTCAAAAGTGTCACTATTTGTAAATTGCATATTTTAAGGACACTTTTGAGTAATTAATCCATTTTTAATTAAGTATATTTTGAATATACAGTAAATCAAATGTACGCTGGCATCACGAACTTCTGTTTATGTAAGCTGGCATCACGAATTTTGTTTAGTTGACGATGTTGACGTGTCAGTTCCAAGTCGTTTAGTGAGGAAACCGAGCTATTTTCTTTTTATAACCCCTTCCCCCCTCTTCAACATATCTTGCTAATTATTGCTTTCCCAGAATTTAAATAACCCCCTAATTACTGTGCAAGAAGGCGAGAACTGCAGGATTCCATTATATTGGAGTAAATGGATAGCGTGGTGTTCTATACTATTACCCAAGAATCATGTCTAACATGGTGTGACCCACAACTGTGTAATTGTTAGGATTAGGTAAATTATTCATCACTTAAATATTTGCTTTACTTTTATGGAATCTTTTATAGAATTAGGAGGAATTAGTAGCCCCACAGTTTGCAAAAGTAATGTTCTTCAGTACAATCATAGCATAACTTTTTTTTTTTTTTTGTCTTTTCAGGACAACCACATACTGTGATTGGTATCAGAAATGATGGGCAAAAATGTGAGATAAGGTTTGATTCTCAAATAATGGCACAGCACACTAACAACTCTATACACTCCATCACAACACCTCCCAAACTCACCTCAACTGAATTCAACACAACACAGAGCACACCAGCTGGCAAAGTCTCCTCTCAAGAAGCTAACATGACACAGGATACTCAAACAAATACACCCACCTCTATACAGTTCAATGCCAGAGACACCCCAACAGAATACACACCAACACCTGGCCAATCAAATTTTACCCCAGCCCGAAAGCGCCGACGAACAAGAAAGTTCACTCAGGAGGCCAGCTTTGAAGCATCTCTTGAGATGCAACGGAAGGAGCATGAAAAGACGATGGAAAGCCTCAGCCTAGATATTGAAGTTAAGAGCCTAGATATTGAAATTAAGAGAGAAAAACTAAAAAAAATTAAAAAGGAAAATGAGGATGCAAACCTTTGTCTTCAGGCTCATCAAATCTGGGTTGATGTGGGCAAGAAAATGTTGGAAGTAACAGGGGAACTAGGACAGGTGACCAAAAGAATTTGTGATAAACTCGATGCTTTAAACTGATCCAATGTCACTTCAAGTTTTTTCAGTGCAATATAGTATTATATATATTTCGGTTGTGATGAAATTATGCATTGTGTTCTAGTCTGCAATGTATTTTGACTACTGTACTGTATATTTTTGTGGAAATTAAAATTACAAATAACTGTTTCTGGTTTATTTTCCAAACCTGTACCATATATACATACTTTGAATTTGGTTTTTGGTAACTTTAAGCCTAGTGGTGGTGATTATTTTTTTCCTAAGCAAAATATTCTCTGATGATTTGCTGTCTTTTGAAGACTCCTTGGATATTTCTCATTGCTTGAGGTTGCTGCCTCAATTCATCCTCTTGTATGTTTCCTTGGGCTTCTGGGTCATCTGGATCATGAAGTTCATGAATTACATTATCTGGCTCAGGTACTCTGTAGGCGATGGCCAAATTGTGGAGAACTGCGGCAGCAACAATTATGTGTTTGGTGTTTCTCATAGAAGTCCTCATTTTCTTTCCAAGGCAAGCAAATCTTCTTTTTAATAGTCCAAAGGCTCTCTCAACACTGTTTCGCGTTCTTATGTGAGAAGCATTATAGCGGTTCTCTCCACGGCCATGAGGAGCTGTCAGAGGAGTCAACAAATATTCACGACATGGATAGCCACTGTCACCCAACAAGTGTCCAGGCAGAATACCATCTTCGAGTTCCTGACAGCAAATGCCTCAACCTTTTTTTACCAATGGCACACTTAAGATCTCGTAAGAATACCACAGCATACAGTATACTTGGCAAAATTTAAAAGGGTATACATGTAATTATAAGATAGAACTACAGACATAAAAAAATACCGGGTATAAATAAGAACTTATTTTACTTCAGTAAATATCACCATACTGCTTGAATTAGTTGTGGCATATTGTGCCTTGGCACACTGGTTGAGAATCACTGCAGTACAGTATACAGACATAAAAATCACTTTTGCTTGTGCTTACAGGTAATGAAGACACATTATGTACTGTACCTACCTGGTACATTATTATTAAGGAAATGTTGTTAAATAAGTAAAAATGAGGGTAATAGTATAGAACACCACGCTCTCCATTTACTCCAATATAATGGAATCCTGCAGTTCTCACCTTCTTGCACAGTAATTAGGGGGTTATTTAAATTCTGTGAAAGCAATAATTAGCAAGATATGTTGAAGAGGGGGGAAGGGGTTATAAAAAGAAAATAGCTCGGTTTCCTCACTAAACGACTTGGAACTGACATGTCAACATCGTCAACCAAACAGAATTCGTGATGCCACCGTACATAAACAGAAGTTTGTGATGCCAGCGTACATTTGATTTACTGTATATTCAAAATATACTTAATTAAAAATGGATTAATTACTCAAAAGTGTCCTTAAAATATGCAATTTACAAATAGTGACACTTTTGAGTAATCACAATTCTTGATTAAGTATATATTGAATATACAGTATATCAAATGTACGCTGGCATCACGAACTTCTGTTTATGTACCCTGGCAACACGATCTGTTTGGTTGACTATGTTGACGTCAGTTCCATGTCGTATAGTGAGGAAACCGAGCTATTTTCTTTTCATAACCCCTTCTCCCCTCTTCAACATATCTTGCTAATTATTGCTTTCCCAGAATTTAAATAACCACCTAATTACTGTGCAAGAAGGTGAGACCCGCAGGATTACATTATATTGGAGTAAATGGAGAGCGTGGTGTTCTATACTATTACCAAATTGAGCATTACATCACTCACGAATAGCTCATCACCTGACATATAAGCACAAAAACAATGTGATAACGACTCATGCCTACCTCTGTTGCTAAGAGCATTGGGCAGTCGATGCTCTATCTTTGCAATCAATGAAAGTGTGCATTCTTTACTTAATCGGAACCTCATCAGAAATTCTTCCTCAGTCATGGCATGGAATGGGTTGCTTCGGTCTGTCACAACCCTTCGTATGTGGCCATGCTGATAGCGCTGAAGGTTTCGGATATGACGGAATTGTCGGTACATGCTGAAATATATGAAATATACGTGTAATGTAAGACTCATGAAATGTTTGTTAGCCTGGTGTTTAACTCTACAAAACCTAATCTGCCACCCTTGACCCCTGGCTAGCTCAACAGCAGCCCTCCACAGTCCACACTGCACAGCTAACTTACACTTTAGTAGACTAGGCATAAACTTAGATGCACTATGAAATTCCCAAATTAGGTTCAAATTGGTTTTTACACTTCAGATGATGATCATGCTGGAAATCAACCCTAGGCCTACTCTAGACACCATCTAAATTATCTTACAAAGTAATGAACGAACCCTAAGTTAGGCTACCATCACCAGCCCAACACAACCAACTTGGAGCTATGATTTCCTACATTAGGTTCACATTAGTTGAATTATTCTTGAAAACCTGGGAATCATCTCCAGATATCTAAATCATTTATAAAAAGGCAAAATTGTGGATGAAAATTAGTTCATTTTGCTAGAATCTAAAGGATAAGGCCTTTGTTGGGCATTCTCTTCCAGAGGGTCACCCCCTGCCAAGGTTACTTTGATTTCGTTAGATTAGTTACCAGAATTTCTCAACTTCTCCAAGCCAAACTTAAGGTAAACTTTGCACAAATACAACTATTTCTCTTAAAAACAGATGAACCTTTTAGCATCAGTTAAAAACCAACACCTTTTCCATGCATGAGCTATCATATCTATTGGAAGAATGTAATTTATTTACGATTTCAAATGACAAGTTTACTTGCAACTACTATTTTATCACTTACTTTGCTAAAAAATAATCAAAGAAATTCTTACCTGTGAAACTTGGCAGAAGCTTGTTTTGTTGTGTTGTGCTTGAACTCCGAGAGGGACATCTCCGAGTTCATAAAATATGAAGTTTGGCCCACCTGTTCAATAGTTTTTCTTTCTTTTTATGTGTTATCATTTTTGTAAGACATCTTTTGTTAATATAAATGTTTTTCACAAGCAAAGAGTTGATATCATGACTACTATTTATTTATAGGGCTTGCGAAAGGCATGTCTGGGCCACCCTTTAAATAGTATTGGAACCACCCCTTAAATTATAGGGAACCCTAAATTTATAGGGCCTGTATATGTTCTAAGCATAGGAATTTAATATAGGGTCTATATTATAGTCCCTTTATTTCCTCTTAGCATACGGCCGTAAGAATATAATCCTTTAATTTGATACTCTCCCTAAATTGCTCCCTTCGCTCTTTTCGTTTTCAACCACGTGGTGACAAGTTGAAACTCTTAGATATAACAAGGAGCAAAATTGTTATAAAAACCTTATCACACTAACAAAAATAATCTTAATTTTGATATCAAATAAATTCATTTGTCAATTCTGATTGATTATTAAAAGACGGGATTCTTTATAAAGGATTTAATTAGCTAAGTTTAATATAGTATATTTACATTGGTGATTGTATTGTTTTAGAATTTATCTAATTAATGGACAAAATTTTTGTTCAGTTTCATTATCCCTTTTCCATTTAAAAAACTGATAGACATTGTACGCCATTTTTCTTTCTTCTGGGTGAAGAACACGAGGCGGGGAACTCTCCATGGTGTTTAAGGAAGGCTGGCTATTTGCGAGACAATGAATGAGGAAGCGTCGTAGTGTATTACATCCAACTCTTCTTGTTGGCTCGGGCCATTCCTTGGTCGGCCAGTAGTATTAAAAAAAAGTAATGAGGAAGCTAATCTTCAAGCATTTAATAGGATTTGACCAAAGATCTCAGTGAACTGACCCAGTGAAGATGTGGCAACGTGTTTGTCATATCTCCTAGTTTGTCGTTTTCCTTCCCTTCTCTTAGTGAAGCAAAGGCATCGGGATTAAGGAGAATCGGCAATACTGCAAATGAGCTCGAAGTTCGCTCGTAAAATGGTTCTACTATAGTATACCCAACATGACACCACGCAACGAACCCATCCTCGAATCATCTTGCACTGTATAGCTCTCGCCCGTCAGACAAGGGAAAAGTGAAAATTCCCGTGATCATGTAAACGCATTAGATATCCCAGGGATCCAGAGATAGTGCCTATCTAACAGGATTTGCTGTCTTATTGTTTACTTTAGCTCTTTATCATTTAACAACTTCAAGGTCACTAAAAGCAAAGATGAAATATGGCGTTAGAAAAGACGTTACCCTGAAATAAATTCTACTATTGAATTAAAAAAAAATGTCGTGTAAAGCTTATGCTAAGCTAAATGGTTTAACCCTGTCTAATCAAAGAAACAGAAATGCAGCATTTCCAACTACGTGTAAGTGGTATACTCAACGGAAAGTAAAATTCCCCCTTTCACCATAAATCATTGTTACTTCCAGATATCTTGAACGATACCAAGAAAAAGGGATCAATAAACGCACCACTTCCATATTTGATCCACGTTTCTTCGTAAATTGCTCACGCAACCGATCTACTTATATCAGTGAACCATTAGCCAACACCTGTGTTCTATCAAACGAATCTAAAGTTTATGCCTTTGGGATAAATGAACCAAAAGCCTTTGTTAACTTGCTTCGATCCCTTCAGGACTTTTTTCATTGATATGAACAACTTTGCCTATTTTTTCTTTGTTTCGACACAAAATAAAATGTCCTCGTTTTTATATCTAATGAAACATTCTGAGATTATCCATATCTCAAAATATTTCCATTTGTTTTTCTTGTAGACTATTACCGTGGTTCATATATTACCCTCGTTGAA
>NC_090725.1:179398497-179455997 GCF_036898095.1 Palaemon carinicauda
CGATCCTGTTGTCCCTTTGAATGAGAATGTAGTCAACATAAATGATAGGTATATCCCTTCTCATGTGCAATGGTACCGAGTGAAGGATAAACCATGGTTCAATATGATTGTAGACGTGCTTATTTTGAGAAGCAGGAGGCCTATCTTCTTTGGAAGGGTAATAGATCAGGTTTGACATGGAATGCCTATACTCAACTTAGAGCTTTTGCTCAGAGAGTTTATGCTTCAACTGAAAATTAATACAATTTAATCAGAAAAGAAACCCTTTCTGGTACAACACAGGAGCATAAGTGGTGAAATAACCTTAAATCTATACTCTTTGGTGTAGATGTAACAGTTCCTCCTTTACTAAAGCAGGATGGCTCTGTCACTCACTGTCCAAAGAAAAAGGCAACTCTTTTGGCAGATGTGTTTGACAGTAAGCAGAGTAATGAGAAACTCGAACTTCCTTATTCCTGTTTTACTGAGGCAAGACTAACTAGTTTAGCTTTTCGGTCTCGGGAAATTAAAGCTCTCTTAATGGACCTTCATGCTCATGGAGGTGTAGACCAAAATGATATTTTTCCTTGGTTTTTTATAAAGACTACAATTTTCTTAGCTCCAAAGTTACCTGTTATTTTGTGCAAGTTAGCAAGAAGAGGAGTTTTTAGCACCTGTTGGAGAATTGGTAATGTTACTCCACTAGGTAAAAGTGTTTGTGGAAGCTCAAGTCAGACTGACTACCACCCAATTTCCATATATCCCATACTATCTAAAGTTTTTGAGCGTCTTTTGGCAAAATGTCCAAAAAAGTTTGCGGAAGGTTATCATCTGTTCCCTAGTTTGCAATTTGGTTTTCGTAAAGGCCTTGGAGAATGTGATGCCTTTCTTACAATCTCCAATGCTCTACAAAAACCCCTTGTTGTGGTCAGGAAGTTCGTATGATTGGCCTTGATTTTAGTGCTGCTTTTGACCGTGTTAATCATGAGGCCCTTGTTTTCAAACTCAAACAGTTAGTAGAGGGTGGGTCGTTTTTTAGTATCATTACTGAATTTTTAAGTAAAAGATCGCAAATAGTTGTTGTTGATGGCCACCATAGTGAGTATAGGAATGTGATTTCTGGTGTTCCTCACTGTAGTGTTCTTGGTCCATTACTTTTCATACTATATACACATGACATGTGGTTTGGCCTAGAAAACAAGCTTGTTGCACATGTAGATGGTGCTACTCTCTTTACATCAACTCCATCTCCCGAAGGTAGATCTGGGGTTGCTGAATCCCTTATTTTGTATTATTATGGTCCATTGAACCCACCTGCTAAAATGGTAAATTACCCTTCTTTCTCACGACTGTAATAATATTATGGGGGCCTGACCGGGATTTTTTTGCTAAACTTTGTGGCTATGTAATAATTGAGAACCTCGTTAAGAATCAGTTGTTTGTTTGTGTAGTTGGTGATTCGTTATTCAACCTTATGTGATATAAACATCCTGAGTTATAGTTAGTTAGGTGACTGTTTTTGTGTTTGCTAGACCGTGAAGAATCTATTTCCATTGTGCGTAAATTTTTCAGTGACAGAAGGTGGCCACTTCTGGTCTAGTAAACAGCTGCCGGTAACCTTTTTATGGTTTCCCCCCTTCCTCTTATAACCGAGACTCAGTGCGTGGGTTAAAAAGTTAATCTGTCGTACCATTGTTAAAAATTAATTTCTCTGGAATCATTCGTGACTTTCACGTGCTTATAGTCTTTCCCTGGGTCCTTAGATACCAGTCTCTTGCATTATTAATTTTCTGTAAAGTGTAATGAATCTTCTTAACGCCTCAACATATGTGTGTGAAGTTACTGTTCTAATCAAAGTGTAGTAAGTTACGGTTGTTAGCTGAGCGACGGTACTTCCCTTTGACTTCATTTTGGTTTGAACAGGGAGTAAAATACTTCCAGTGTGTCCTTATTAATTCTCATTTTCCCGCATCTAAAATGTTTTGTATATAAATATTTGCCTAATCTGTTACTATTTATGCATGGTTTATGGTTTTATGCGTGGTCCATGCTTAACAAAGTTAGCTCCAATTTAAGAATTGTAAAATTCTAATTCAGGTGTTTATATTGTTCTTGGAGTTTCTTTTTAATTTCCACAATGGCAAAGTTTGATACTCAAAAGTTTGTGGCGGATCCTTCCTCTGAATTGCATACCCTTACCGATGCTAGGAAGTCTGAATTAATGGAAGTAGTTAGGTATTTAGACCTTGAGGTACGTTCTAGTATACGTAAGGTTGACATTAGGAAAGTGATAATAGCTCACTATATGCGTATTGGAACCTTGGGTGACGAAGCTAGGCAGTATCTTGTTCCAGAAACCTCTTCCCTTACAATTGAACAAAAGTTAGAGTTTGAACGTCTTGCAGTTGAGCGTGATAAAGCTCAGTTAGCTTTAATACAGGAAGAGCTAGGGAAGAAAGAGAAAAGGAAAGAGAAAAATTTGAAATGGAGAAAGCTAAGCTAGAATTTCAAGCTAGGGAGGAAAGAGAAAAAGAAAGAGAAAAGTTTGAAATGGAGAAAGCTAAATTAGAATTAGAAGCTAGTTTAACTATCAAGGTGGAACAATAGAGGGCTTCAATCAATCTTCAGAATAGGCAAATGGAACAAGAGTTCTCTCCCTTTGACCTGACTAAAAATATAAAGTTAGTTCCCTTATTCACAGAGTAAGATCCAAAGGATTTTTTCGGGTATTTGAGGAAACTGCTAATATCCTTAATTGGCCTGCTGAACAGTGGGTATGGCTCTGTAAACCTAAATTGTCAGGTAAAGCTGCTAAGGTTGTTAGTCATCTGGATGATACTAAGGATTATAAACAGGTTAAGAAAGCAATCTTAGATGCATTTTCCATAACAGTGGAAGGATATAGACAAGCTTTTCGTAACTTATGTAAATCAAATATCCAAACTTTCCTAGAATTCGCTTCTGACAAGCTTAGAGCTTTCAAGAAATGGCTTAAGTATGCTGAAGTAACTTCTCTTGAAGAACTGATGAATTTAATGGTTCTTGGAGAATTTAAAAGGAAACTTCCCATTAATGTAATGCTCTATATTGAAGATATGCAGGAGAAAGATTTACTAAAGGCTGCTTCCTTGGCTGACACTTATTCCTTAATACATAAGTACATTCCTAGTGAAAAAGCTGAGGTTTTTGTAAAACCAGTTTCAGGAAAATCCCAGATTTCAGATGATAATCTCAAAGGTTCTGATAATCCTAAATGTAGTTATTGTAAGAAAGAAGGACATACTATTCGTAATTATAAAGACCCAAAATGTAAAGGATCTGATAACTACCGTAATGTTTTAATGAAACCCAACGTCAAATTTTTCAACCTCTCAGAGTAAAGCTTTTTCGCATGTGCAGGCAAATGTACTAGATGTGTTTGATGATTTTAAGTCTGAAGGTATAATAGTTTTTTTTTTTTTTTTGGGGGGGGGGGGGGGGGGGAAGAACAGAAGTCTAAGGAGCTGCTTTAACTGGTGAGAAGGTGGTTGTAAGAGATCTTACTGGAATCTTATCCATTCCCCTTGCCAGTGTCTACCTTGATTGTCCACTTGTAAAAGGGAAAGTTGAATTAGGGGTGATTGATACAGAATTGACAGTAAAAGGAGTTTCATTACTATTGGGTAATGATTTAGCCGGGAAATTAATTGTACCAAATTTAATTGTCACTGATACCCCCATGGATGATAGGGTAGTTTTGGACAAACCTTCGATGGATGATGAGAAGGTAGATCTTGAACAAGCCCCAACACATATAGTCACTCGGTCCCAAACAGGAGAAAGGGTAAATGACTTTGAAGTAAATAGTGATTTCTTTAAGGTAATGTCTAGAGATAAACTAATAGCTGCCCAGAGGTGAGATCAATTTTTATCTTGTTTGCATGAAAAGGCTGTTGATATAAAATATTTGAATAAATCCCCTTCTTTTTATCATGATAATGGTATCCTAATGCGTTTTACCGTCATTCTAACTATTCAAATCTTGATACCTGAGGTGAGAAATACCAAATTGTTGTTCCTTCTTCAGTACCCACTCATATAATGGAAATTGCACATGATGGACCAGGTGGTCATTTGGGACAATACAAAACTTACTATAGAATATTTGATAAGTTCTATTGGCCTTATTTGAGGAAAGACGTAGGAGATTTCATAAAGACATGTCATGTATGCCAAATAGCTGGCAAACCTAATCAAGTAATTCCTAAAACCCCTTTACAGCCTATATTAGTTCCACATGAGCCCTTTGAGAAATTAGTAATAGACTGTGTTGGACCCTTGCCCAAGACGAAAGGTGGTAACCATTATTCATTAACTCTTGTGTCCCAGTACTCGTTTTCCAGAGGCCATTCCACTTAAGAATATATCTGCCAAAATATTGCTAAACACACTTCAAGTTTCTTTAATACTTATGAGATCCCAAGGATATCCAAACTGATCGTGGTTCTAACTTTACAAGTAAACTCTTTTCAGAAATCCTCAAGGAATTAAATATAAAACATAGCTTATCATCTGCATATCATCCGGAATCTCAGGGAGTCCTTGAACGATGGCACCAAATATTTAAAAGTATGTTAAAAAAGTTTTGTTTAGAGCAATCTTGATTGGGACGATGGAGTAAAGTTTTTTGTTTGCTATACATGAGTCCCCCCAGGAATCCCTTGGTATTTCTCCCTTTGAAATGGTATATGGGAGATTATTAAGAGGACCCCTTGTATTAATTAAAGATGAATGGTTAAAACCCCCAGACTCTAATCAGACTGTAACTGTTCAACAATATTTGAGTAACTTTAAAAAACCCTTTCCAAAATCCATAAAATAGCCAGTGAAAACTTAAGCAAAGCTCAGATTAAAATTAGAAATAGTTATGATAAAAAAACTAAAATTAGGAAGTTCAACCCAGGAGATCTTGTGTTAGCATATCTTCCTATCCCTGGATCCCCATTTTCCTCCAAATTCTTTGGTCCATATAAAGTAGTTAAAAATGTCAATAACCATACCTATGTGATTGAAACCCCTGATAGAAGGAAAAGTACACAAATTATCCATGCCAATCTGCTTAAATGATATCATTCCAGGAATACTGAAATTGGTTATGGACACAAAATTGTAAATGTTAATGTTAAGGTCAAGGATGCGAAACCTGAAATAAGTGAACCTGAATTCATCTATTCGTGGCGTTTTGTAGATAACTGTGCCGCTCTGAAAGACTTTGAAAACTCATGTCAATATCTTTCTCCTTTTCAATAAGAAGGACTTCAAAATCTTATTTACTCTTACCCAGAACTTTATGGGGAAAATCCAGGTCAGTGTACAGTCCTCACCCATGACATCGAACTTCTACCAGGAACTACTCCTATATGACAACACCCTTATCGCATCAGCCCGGCCAAGAAACTAGTGATGAAAGAAGAGGTGGATTAGCAAAACCAAGCAAGTCACTCTGGGCGTCTCCCTGTCTATTGGTACCAAAGGAGGATGGCAGCATGCGACTGTGTACAGACTACAGTAGAGTAAATTCTGCTACTGTTAAGGATAGTTACCCTTTACCCCGTCTAGATGACCTTATAGACTCTGTGGGCCAAGCAAAGTATGTAGCTAAGATAGATCTCCTCAAGGGTAGTATCAGGTGAAGTTAACATCTAGAGCCAAGATTATATTGGCTTTCATAACTCCTTTTAGGGTATTACAGTATGAAGTAATGCCTTTTGGTTTAACAAATGCCCCATCCACACTTCAACGCATAATTAACTACACTATTCAGGATCTAGAGGGAGTATTTGCATAACTAGATGATATATTGGTGATAGCAGATTCTTGGGATGAGCGTATGAAACGTTTGAATATGCTCTTTGATAGATTAAGAGAAGCCCAGTTAACAATAAATTTACAGAAATGTGTTTCTGGTCAAGCTACAGTTACTTACTTGAGACATATTGTGGGTGGAGGTAATGTCAGGCCTAAAACTGCAAATGTTAATGCCATTCTTGACTATCCAGAACCTAAGACTAGGAAATCCCTTAAAAGATTTCTAGGTACGGTTTCATATTACAGGAAGTTCTGCAGTAATTTTTTCATCAGTAGCTGCCCCTTTACATAATCTTACCAGCCCTAAAAAGAAGTATGAATGGGATGAGAGATGTCAGGCAGCATTTGAACGTTTAAGATATTTTTTGAGTAGTGAGCCAGTCTTATACAGTCCTAATTTTTCTAAACCCTTCTCTTTACAAGTAGACGCTTGCGACATAGGTGCTGGAGGAGTGTTGCTGCAAGAAATTGATGGGGTACTCCACCTAATAGGATACACCTACAGTAGCTTCAAGCCTCGTCAGCTGTCTTACAGTACCATAGAAAATGAGCTTTTAAGTTTGGTTCTTGCTCTCCAAAAGTTTGAATGTTATCTACAAGGAGCTCCCGCCATCCACGTCTATACAGACCACAACCCCCTCACCTTTCTTGAGCGCACCAAGGCCCATAATCAGCGCTTACTAAGATGGACTTTATATCTTCAAAACTTCAACCTTTAAATAAAGCACCTCAAGGGCAGCGACAACGCATTTGCTGATGCCTTGTCACGGGCCCATTCTCAACCTTCTCAGGAGATGTAAGGTGTTTAACTTTGATCATGCCACTCCGCTGGGCTTGATCCTCTAGGGGGAGGTATTACATCTTCCACATTATTGTAACTATTGTATATATTTTGCCTGACTGTTTTCCCCTGTATACAGCTTTCTTTTGTCCTTTCCCTTCTCTCTCACGACTGTATATATATATATATATATATATATATATATATATATATATATATATATATGTATGTATATATATTGTATGCATAGTATATATACATATATATATATATATATATATATATATATATATATATATATATATGTATGTATGTATATATATTGTATGCATAGTATATAAACATATATATATATATATATATATATATATATATGTATATATATACTTTTATATATATATATATATATGTATATGTATAATATATATATATATATATATATATATATATATATATATATAAATACTATATATACATATATATATATATATATATATATATATATATATTTATATATATATATATATATATATATATATATATGTATATATATACATATACATATATATATATATATGTATATATATATACATATATATATATATATATATATATATATATATATATATATATATATATATATATATATATATGTGTGTGTGTGTGTGTGTGTGTGTGTGAGGTTCTAAAACAGACGGAATGATGGGATTGGGAATCACCTTTCATGTTATTCAATTTCTATGCGATATCATACAAGAGGAAAAGGAGTTGGAGGGAGATTGACTGCTCCCTGCACTCTAGTTATAGGGTGTCTGAATGAGTGTGGATGTAATACGATGAAGAAAAATTATCTGAGATCGATAATATATTCAGGAATAGAAAGATGGATGTAATGACCATATGTAAGACAAAGGTAAAAGGGTGAAGTGATATTTGATGGTGTAACAGGTAGGGCGTCTGGAATAAAAAAGGGGCGAGCAAGAAAGGTTGTGGCTTTATTGTTGAGTGAATGGATGATAGGTAAAGTAGTGGAATGGAAAGAGGTGTCATCAAGATTAATGTGGATAAGGGTAGGATTGGGTAGGGAATGTTGATCTTTCGTTAGTGCACATGGACCGGTTGTGAGAGAAGTCAAGAAATGCAGAATGTTTTCTGGAATGAGTTAACTTGGGGTGTAGAATGTCTGAGTAAAAGGAATTCTATAGTTGTGTTGAATGACTTAAATGCCAGAGTGGTTGAGGAGAGGTGAAACGTGTCATTGGGAATTATGTTGTAGCAGGTGGAAATGAGAGTTGTATGTGGAAAAAGGGCTGATGGTGAGTAATAGTTTTTTTCAAGAAGAGATATGAATACGCTGGTAGAAAAATCATTTATTAATTACGTGTTCTTAACAATAAGGGTAATTAGATGATTGAAAGGTGTGCACGTGTTTAGGTGTGGCTACCAGTATATTTGATAATTTTTTGGTTCAACCACAATTAGTTGTGACAAAAGAATAGGGAAATTGGAAATAGAATGGGGGGATGTAAAAGGGAGGTAGTGAAGGTGAAAAATGAAAAAAAGTAAATACCATGCAACGTTGGAAGTGGCATATGACGGGGTGAAAGTGAGAGAAGCTGGTGAGCTACAGGATGAGTGGAAGTTAGTAAAAGAATATTTTGTTGGGCATGTAAGTAATGTATATGGTAAGATTTTTGTTGGGGGTGTATGTGGAATAGTAGTGTGTGGCGGAATGGTGAAGAGATCACTAGATGAGATGAGAGCAGGAAAGCACCTGAAATGGATGGTGTGAGAGCTGAGGCGTTAAAGGAAGTGCATTGTTCCACTATACAAAGGTAAAGGAGATGTGCATAAGTGTCATAATTCTAGGGGTATTAGATTATTGAGTGTGATTAGAAAAGTGTATGGTAGAGTGTTGATTAATAAGATTAACAATAAAATGGAGGATGCAGTTTTAGAGATGCAGGATGGTTTTACAATAGGTATGGGATGTATAGTTCAGACCTATAAAGTTAGACAGATATGCAAAATATGTTTAGCAACAGGTAAGGAGATATATTTTGAATGTATGGATCTGGAGAAAACTTATGATAGAGTTGATAGGGATACGATATGGAATGTGATGAGGTTATACAGAATTAGTGGAAGGTTGTTTCAAGCAGTGAGGAGTTTGTACATAGACAATAAAGTATATGTTCGACAGGGAATGAAAAGAGTGAGTTGTTTTCTGTGAAAGTGGGCTTAGACAGGGATGTGTGATGTCACTACGGTTGCTCAATTTGTTTGTTGATGGAGCTATAAGAGAGGTGAATACTCAAAGGCTCGGTTAAGGATTGAAACTGATAGATAAGAGTGATCATGAGTAGGAGGTGACTCAGTAGCAATTTGCATATGGTACTGTATTGATTGCAGACTCAGAGGAGAAGCTGTGTTGATTAGTGACAGAGTTTGGAAGGGTATGTGAGAGTTGAAGTTGCCAGTAAATGTGGGTAAGAGTAAGTTTATGAAGTGCACAAGAAGTGAGGGTGGTGCTAGATTGAATGTCATGTTGAATGGAGAGTTATTCGAGAAATTAGATTGATTTGAGGTTTTCTGGCATCCTTACATCTAAGGTAATTGACACCGATTAGAAATTAGATTATTTTAAGTAAGTACTTTTTATTGTTGCTGCAAATGATTGAATTGAAGCAAATGTTCATCAGGGAGTGAAGAAAGGATGTAAAGTTTTGGGGCAGTGAAGGGATTGATAATGAATAGGTGGTTAGGAATAATTGTAAAGAGAGTTTTGTATGAGAAAGTGACTGTACCAACTGTGATGTATTGATCAGACTTGTGGGGAATGAAAGTGATGGAGAGGTAGAAATTTAATGTGTTCGAAATGAGGTATTTGAGGGGTATGGTTTATGTATCTCCATTGGATAAGGGTTACGAGTAAAGTAGTAAGAGTGAGAACAGATGTGAGGGTGAAATTAGCAGCTAGCAGCGGTTCATGGTAATTTTATGGTAGTTTATACCTCCAAAATTTTCTTAGTTCGTCAACCCATCGGCTTCTCCTCTTTCCTCTGTTTCTTTTGCAATCGCTAGGGAACCATTCTGTTATTCTTAATGTCCAACGATTATATCTCATCCTGATTATATGTTTGCAAACACATACAATTTCCCTAAACGTTTTTTAACAGCATCAAAATCCTTAAAAGATGGCTGTGAATTGCACATAAGAAAAGCAGACAAAGCTAATTTATTAGTTATTATGAACAAAACCACTTGCTTAGGAAAGATGTATGTACTTTTATCAGACTTTTCCACTTACATAAAATTAAGAGTTAATCCCTAGACGATGTCATCAAAGATTTTAACAAAAACTTAAAATCTATCTGAAAACAAGAAAATTCCTTAATTGATGCCTTTATCTCTACTGGTCCGTCTTTGCCTTATTTATATGGTTTGATTAAAACCCACAAAACAGGAAATAGAATCAGACTAATTATAAGTACAACAGGTTCTATTAACTATAAATTATCATTAATATTTAGTCAAATTACGTTCCCTAATCTTAGGATCTATTTCAACCTCTCATATAAAAAATTTCGTTGATCTTTGCGAAAAATTACAAAAAGGTAACCTAACGTCCATACATAGATTAGTAAGTTTTGATGTGACTTCATTATTTACCAAGAAGCCGGTTGATGACTTATTGGATTTCCTGTCGAGTATTTTAGATGCTTATGATTTACCTTTACAGACCCATACTGTTATTGAACTCATTTGCCTGTGCATTAAAAAGTGTAAATTTAGTTTGAATGGAGATTACTATGAATAAGTTTTTGGTATGTCCCCTCTTTTATCCAACTTACATTTGGATTTTTTTTTTTAATCCAGATTAATTCTTTCAATGTGGTCCTCCCAAATAGTTTGGTATCGATATGTTGACGATGTTCTAGGTATTTTAGAAGAAAATTTTGATCATGAGGGTTTTGTTTCAATCATTAATTCATTGGTACCATCTATAAAATGTACTGTAGAAAATGTAGAAGATAGCAGTATCCCATTTTTAGGCGTTTTAATAGTTAGACAAACAAATAATTCTAAGTTTGCCGTATATAGAAAGCCTACCAATAATTTTTCGTATGTACATTTCTACTCCGGCAACTATAAAAATATAAAGCATTCTCTTTTTTTTTCCTCCATGTACCTTAGGGCATTTAGAATTTGTAGCCCTGAGAACATTGAGGAAGAGTTCACACAAATTCTAAAAATTGCTACAAATCTTTGTTATCTCAAGTATTTCCTAGAAAACTGTATGAATAAGGCTAAGAAAACATCTTATTGTGTCCAGTTAGAGAAAAAGGAAAAAATTGATAATATGCTATGTGTGCCATTTCATGATTGTATTTTAGATTTTTTACCCCTTATGAAAAAACTAGACATTAGGGTAGTGTTTAAATATAATTGTACATTAAAAAACATGTTGATTTAGAATAGTTCTGGAAATGATAATAATCTAGTATATAGTATTCATTGTTCAGAGTGTAACTTATTCTATATCGGCCAATCATCCAAAGGAATTTCAGTCAGATTAAAACAGCATGAGGTGGCCGTCTTTAGGGGGTCTCTTGATAATGCCTTGGCCTCCCACTGGTTAGGATCAAGTCACAGAATTAGATGGTCACAGACGAATAAGATAATCCATGTAAAGGACTATACCCCCAAAAAACGTTGTTGAATCATTTTTAATCTCCTGTGGCAAAGGTAGAAATTTGAATCTAAGCCCTGGTCTGTATTATCCTTTTATCTAAAATCTGACTTTTTCGGAATTATTAAGAAATTAACAGCTGTTGGATCCCCTTCTCCTGTATAAATACGATGTATTTGTATATGTATTCTCATTGTTGAGTCTGTTGATGTCCCTAATGGACGAAAGTACTAACTCCAATCAAGTCTTTTCACTTTAACTTCCGTGATTATGATACACTTTATATTTATCACATGTCAAATTTCGTGATGTCTACAAACACACACACACACACACAAACACTCACACATACACACACACACACACACACACACACATATATATATATATATATATATATATATATATATATATATATATATATATATATATATAAATTTGTGGCTGTGAAACAAATTAATTTTAGAATTAACATTGAAAATTATTTAGTTGTTATGCAGTGTACTATTCAAATATAAACCATTTTCTTTTGCTTCCATATAATAAATTGGAGTCTTTCTTGTTTATTCGTAAATAAAGCCTCCTACTTCCTTAGAGCACTCTTGTCCTGGACCTTAGCCAACCCTATATACCTTCAAAACCTTCCGACTATCACCCACCGTCACTCAGATTAATATACTTCGTCTTCAACAAAGTCACGAGACCACTTTCACTACTATTGGACCCAGTCTCTTCCGGGTGGAACGTCTCTGGCATCCTTGGTCGACAAGGATGGCAGTCCACGGGTCGAAGAAGTGTCGTTTGTGTATCGTAGGACTGTAGGGTTATGGGAGGGAAGGGGACCTGGGGTTGGTTGCTAAGGGAGTTGTTCTCAACGACCCTTTGCTGATGTCGTTATCTCTTAATCCTCCATAGCTGTATTTGTGCCAGATGTAGACCGACTCACCCCCTTCTCTCTCTCTCTCTCTCTCTCTCTCTCTCTCTCTCTCTCTCTCTCTCTCTCTCTCTCTCTCGTGGATGCTGTCTTGAATTTTTTTTTCCAAATTTATGTTAACATACATTAAACTGTATTATACAATTGCGTGAGTTTTTTTATAATTTTATTTATGCTGAAGTAATTCTGTAATATCCGGACAGATTTTGAGCAAATCTAAAAACATTTGATTCGAAAAAATTTTTTTTATTGAAATATAAGTTCAGAAAACACCATTTTGCACGGAGAAATGTTAGGCTGATAAAATGTGTGATAAATATCGGTTACAGAAGAAAGATATAGTCTTTGTAATGCAATTTATGCGTCGTATATAACCTCTTCCTTAAAAATGCATGTCACTTATATTTTCCAGACATATAAAGTTCTTTCGCTAATATCATCATAAAAGTAAATAAATAAAAAAAAATACCCAATTCATGCATCATCACATGAATTCTATGGATTTTTTTCAGGGAGGATTCTACCTAATTTCTACTCTCACCCTGAAACAGCCCGATCGAGCCAAAGAGAAATAGAGTGACGGACCCATAGATCGTCTATAGAAGGATATTGGATGGTCATCCGATTGCCTTTGACACAGCCGTTTCCTCATCTTAAGAAAATGCTACGAAGACATTGATGTCCATTTATCTCTCTCTCTCTCTCTCTCTCTCTCTCTCTCTCTCTCTCTCTCTCTCTCTCTCTATCTCTCTCTCTCTCTCTCTCTCTCTCTCTCTATATATATATATATATATATATATATATACTGTATATATATGTACATATATATATATATATATATATATATATATATATGTATATATATATATATATATATATATATATATATATATATATATATATAAGATTAACAAGGTTTATTTGAGGAACAGTGTTAAGAATTTGCATTAAAAACGGGCAATGCCTGGCAACATTTATTCCAGGATTTTTACCGTTCTAAAAACGGATATTTTGACATAAAGGAGTGTTATTACGGTCACCAACCCGTAAAAGATAGTAACATAATAAGGTAAAATCACGGTCGCCTGTATTTTACTGAAATACGGCTGAGAACAGCATATTTTTAAGGATATTTCCGATTAACAATACGTTTTTTTTTTTTAACAGTGGTGTCCAGTGAAGATGAGTAAATATACGTAGGAACAGACAGACTATTAAGCTACAAGTGTGTGTAGTAAGTAAACTCAATTGGTATATGTTTATTAATTTACCATAACAGTTACTTACCTATTTTCAATATAGGAAAAGAGGTAACCAAAAATATATCAGGTTACGGTATGCATACTCAAAATGGAGCCTGAATAGTAAGCTTTTTAATATTAATTCTGACATGATGATAAATAAATAAATTCTATTGTTCAACATTAAATCTTTCACAAAATATTATGTCAAAGTTCTTTAAAGGTTTCTGCTGTGTATGAGATTATATGCTTCTTAGGTAAATAACCGCATCAATCAGCTGATTTATAATTTTTCATTTATTTTTCTTACGTCTAAACAAACTCGATCGAAACCATCGGTATACATCTTAATAGATACAAGAGTTTTAGTTGAATGTTTTAGTTGAAAAAAATCTCAGTACGTGATAATAAACTTCCTCAATCTTTTCACCTGAATGTGTAATGTATATACTTGCAGTTTAACAATAGATTTATAACCTCGGTAGCTACCTTAACCAGCAACAACAATGAGAATAGTAATAACGAGATCGTAACAGCATCATGATCGATAATAATAATAATAATAATAATAATAATAATAATAATAATTGTATATTCATATTGCTTGTTCCATAAAAGTTCTCAATAAAAACCCTGCGGTAAATGAATACATGAAATCAAGACCATAAACTAACAAAGTAGTAGTCATAAATAGTTTCTTTTTCATTTCATACAGTTCACTACACCATCAACTGCTTTTTAAAGAAAAAAGTATATATCCTAGTTTTGTTCAGTTAAGTATTTCCATTCTTTCAAAAAGTTTGTTACGGTGTGGTTTACGGAATATATATCTGGACTGACAATGCTGAAGAAAGTTTGGCCCTCTTCAAAAATATTTTGTTATCGATTGAATTCTTTTGTCAAATGCCCACTTGTTAAACTATTGCAAGAGAAAGTGCAGTATAACGTAATACGGAATATAATTAAAAACTTGAAATAACCCGAGAAGACGTAATAGTGAATTGTGAGTGTAATATGAAACTCGTTATAAAATCTTTTCTTCGCAGATATTTTGTAGAGAGTAAACTTCATTATTTGAGGACTTGTGATACTCAGCAGTCTCTGGGAACCAATTCATCGTCAAGAGAGCTTCGACTGTTATAGCATTACGGATTTGATTCAATTCCACAGGGTGGTTAACATGTACATTTTTAGTAGAGAGAGAGAGAGAGAGAGAGAGAGAGAGAGAGAGAGAGAGAGAGAGAGAGAGAGAGAGAGAGAGAGCTAGTATGGTAAAGTTGAGAAGGAATCCATCTCACTTAAAATTTTTAATATATTAGAGGACCAGAAATCTAGTTCACTAAAATTTACTTTTAAACTAAATAATATTTTAAACATGGTGCGCGTGGCTGATAAAAATTATAACGCAAATCGACTTATTTTGCCTATTATCTTTTCTCACCACCGTCTATAATCCACAGTTGTTATAACAGTTGTATTAAATCTTTAGATTACAAACTCATAAATAATGACTTGATTTCCTTAGAAATTTCAAGTGAGATTACTTATCCTTCCAAAGTACATGAACTCATTATCGTTTCCCATCTTCATAACAGCATCCGATGTTTGACTTCCATCATTCATTTGGCGAGTTTATTTATCCATCTCTGTCTCTCTTCCATAACCGAATCATACCCTTCGTATTGTTCTGGCATCAAAGTGGAATTTAATTTACGACGGTAAATAATGTTCTAGAAGTCGTTCATTAAAGATCTAAATGAAAAACTAACATACTGCAAATGTTTCATTATAGCAATATTGCTATCAATGTAAGATAAAAAGCCACTAAAACTTTGTTGAGTATGTTGATGTTCTTGATGGACGAAAGTACCAACTCCAATCAAGTCTTTTAATTTTTCCTTCTGTGACTATAATAAATTTTATATTATATTATAATATATTATATTATATTATATTATATTATATTATATTATATTATATTATATTATACTATATTATATTATATTATATTATATTATATTTTCCAGCTTGTGTTTAAATTTAACCTTCAAACTGGACATATAAGCCTACAGTATTTTGGGCCTTTATTCAAGAATAAAATACAAAAGAAAAATAAATTGCAATTATGTTACAAAATAGCGTTATTGCTGCCCATCCTAATTTCGCCAAAGCCTCAAAACAATAGTTAGAGCATTTTGGTGGTTGAAATGGGAGATATTAAAATACAATGTATTATTTAACGTCGCTAATAGCGAATACTATAGAAAAATTCTGATGTAAAGAAATTTGGTCTAGTTAAGCAAATTGATTATAAATGCAAATTTGGCTAAAAGCCTAGACTTGGTATTTGACTCTCAGAATAATTTCTAGGATTAAAGTAGGCTAATCTTACACACTGACCCTGATACGGTATTTTATGTCGCTAATAACAAATGTCATTATAATTTGGAAATATATTGTAGATTTTTCTTTTCACAGTATCATCATTAGATAAATAAGTTAGCTATTATTATTATTATTATTATTACTATTATTATTATTATTATTATTATTATTATTATTATTATTATTATTATTATTATTATTATTATTATTATGAGGTAACTTACAGTCCCAAATGTATTATGATATTTTTACCACATTTACTGTAATTGTGTTAGGATAGGAATCAATATCTCCGAAATTCGTAGGTAGCATTGTACACTTATCTACTTAACTTGTATGCTTTTTCTTGATAGTTTTCTACGGCCAGATTTAACAATTTGGGGGATTGAGGGTTAATCAACGTGTCGCTTTATCGCAATCATAAATTTTTATATCTTGTAAGTGTTATATAGTAGTTTTGCGAAAAAATTGTTTGTCATAGTGTAATAAGGATAAACGTATTTTCATGCTTTGTCTTTACAAGTGAGAGACATTACCCAGTTTATCCAGGATATCTGGAGAAAGATTTGGATATTCTTAAGAAAGACATCAGTCTTGCAACAAAAATTACTAGAAATAACTAAACATTCCCTCATCTGTAGATGTGAAGAGGAGCTGATGTTCACGCTTTTTTCAATGATGTTTCGTCTTGACGGAATTGATGGTACACTATGGTTGTTAAAACAATTACATAGGCTACTCTTACTAAGTAGGGATTGAGTTGATTACTGCTCAACACAATTTGTTCCTGGGGATCTGAAGGGACATGGCGATTTCTTTAGGTTCTTTTGTATTTTGCATCTAAGTTAAGCAAAGTACCCCTCTCATGGTAGATGTCAAATAAATCCTTTTTAAAGATTTCTGGACACTCACTCCTCCAATTTAGAAAGAGATCAGAGATGGTCGGGTGACCTTATCCTATAGTGAATGTTGCAATGGTAGGTGAGAGGATTGGGAAATTTGGCGAAGACTTACAAATACCCACAATCAATGAAATCAGGTTGCTCTTCTGAAATGTCAAGTTTTGTTTTTTACATTATGAGGGGGCTCGTCATTAATAAAGCTAGAAACATACCCCAATTTAAATATACAGTAAAGCCAATTTACTCATGAACAACAGCTTCACCAGTAATAAAATTAAAAGATGAATTTTATTGGTCATAAACAAATAGTATCAAAGATCTACTGAAATAAAAAAACGAACGAAGCCATATAATAAGGGAATAATATAACACCACTACTGAAGATACAAAACAGCAGCTACGAATAATGTCTCATCTATGTATACAGACGAAACAACGTCCCCTAGTTACGAATAGATATTGTTACAAGGTTGATCTCATCAGGAGCAATCAAGCCCATACTTAGATACTGTATATTAATGTAGAAGAATGTTCTCTATTACCTTAAAGGCCAAACTGAAGGATGATACAGTATTACTATTTTGTCCGCATGATGACCATCCAAAAATAAAAGTGACTATCTTTTGACTCAAAGAAGAGCACGATTCATATTTATCATTATGTCTCACACTTGTTTCCTTGACGCTTGTAAGATGCAACATTTTTGCCATTTTTATCTCTTGCTCTTTCCCTCATTGATAACAGAATCTGTTTAAGCTTGCCTTTGCACGTATTCATGTTCATGTATTTGAATTTTTGTGAAATTCTTGGAACTGCTTATACATAAAATCATTATCTGTTGAATAAAGTTTACTTACATTCACCTCGCCTCTCTGTTAACAATCACCTCGCACATTGATGACCCTCAGAGGGATTAGCTCCTCACCATCTTGTTTCACCAACTACTACACCCTATAATGCTGCCCACAAATCTACACCAGAAAGCTCCAACTGGTTTTGCAACCAAGGGAACGCCCCAATAGTGTATGATGCCTCCCAAAAATACCTCCTGAAGCTGTACTTGTCATTGCCAGTCACCCGAATAGGCAAGCTTTTTCAGCTTGCTCAACAGCTGTTTTGGGAGCAAAGGGCTTTGATCAACCTCAGGGGAATGACCAGTATTGCTTGCTTGTAACCTTCCTTAGGAAGTGAACCTACTTTGAGCCCTGTGGGTACGATGCCTACCCTAAGTTGTCAGCACCGCTTTCCCGAATGTCGATACCTTGTCCATGAAGGACCTGATGACCAAAGTCTACTCCCCTATGGACAGACACTTGACCACCTATAAGACCTCCATAAATGACTCCACTCCTGGTGAAGAGGATAGATACCCAACGCTGACCAAAGACGACGTGAATGCAGTAAGACAAGGACGATCGCCCCTTGACACACACAAGCGATGACAAAACCGCCCACCAACCACATATGCTACCCCTCACTCACATCCTAATCAACAACCTCTCCAGCCATGTAGTGACTCCTATCAGCAGCAGTTCTGCTCCTACCATTCTAGATTCAAGGCTGATGTGAAGAAATGTGTGGATTGTTGTCAGTCGCCCAAAGACACGTAAGTAGGCCATTGCACCTGGTTATGGCCTCCCCTGTCACTAATCTTTTCTTTTTACATGATGCAGTGTGCAGTTTTTGGTAGACACTGGTGCTTGGCCATTCCCATCTACCAAAGTCACTCTCCAAGACACGACTTGGTCATTCTAAGCCTGCTGACATCCACCTGGTACCTGTCAACTGATCTGAGATCCCCACACATGGGTACTAGACAATCACACTTTCATTTAGGAGCATCAAAAACCAATGGAAATTCCTCATTCATAACGTAAAATTGCTGCCACTTGGTTTGGATTTCATTGCGTAT
This sequence comes from Palaemon carinicauda, assembly GCF_036898095.1. Taxonomy (NCBI): domain Eukaryota; kingdom Metazoa; phylum Arthropoda; class Malacostraca; order Decapoda; family Palaemonidae; genus Palaemon; species Palaemon carinicauda. Next base: position 179,417,172 of record NC_090725.1, read on the forward strand.
TTTCATCCCCTGGTTGATGTGGGGCATCGACGATTAGTCAACCCAGACATGTATTCGTTGACACCTCCTCGACCCAACCCTCCAACGTCACACGAACGTCTACGTCCACCTTCTCACGTAGTACTCGGAAGTCGTGAGTCCTGAACTTTGCCAAACGCCCATGGGGTCCCAAGTGTTTGCCAAATTCCGGCATCTGGCCCTAGGTCATTTGACAGCCGCTAAACAAACGTCCCTTGATTTAGAAGAAATGGGACTTTGCCAAAAGGCCTCAGGCCTATAGTTATCGGCCTTAAACATTATCCTGATGAAGACAGAACCAGACTGAACCAGATTACTACCCCCTCCCAAACATCGCCAGTGCTACCGCCTACGTGCTCAAAGCAAAGGTTTTCTCCACGCTCAGCCACTTGAAGGGGTATTATCAGGCGCCCATGATCCCAAAAGACATTTGCAAGACTGCCATCACCTACCCCTTCGGTACATAAACTTTCAATTCTCCTGTTTTGGCCTTTGTGATGCTGGAGCTACTTCTCAACACCTCATGGATGGATTCTTATGGGACCTCTCCTTCTGTGTATGTTACGTGGATGACATGCTTGTGTTCTCTGCTTCCAAAGAGGAACACCTTCACCCACTCATTTTTCTCGACCCCCTACAACAGAACGGATTTGTAGTCCAGTGTGACAAGTGAACCTTTGATGCCAACGAAGTATTGTTCTTAGGGCATTCACCCCCTTCCTGAAAAGGTACAAGCCATTCAGAACTTCCACATGCCCTTGACTGTCAAAGTAATGCAAGAACTCTTGGGCATGATAAATTATTATCACTGTTTCCTTGTAGCCATTGCCACCATTCTTGCCCCCATCTATGCCCCCTCAAAAGCAAGCCAAAAGACATGAAGTGTGGTCCCCTTCAAGAGGCAGCCTTCTGCAACACAAAGAATGCTCTATCAACTGCTGCTGCTTCCACTTTTCCCATGCCACATGTCCCTCTCTTTATCTCCACTGAGGCCAACGACTTCACTGTTGGTCCAGTACTCGAACAGATGGTCTACGGCTTGACCCACCCATTGGTCTTCTTCAGCAGAAAACTTTCAAAGGCAGAATACGACTACTTTACCTATGACTGAGAAATCCTTGGGGTGCATTTGGCTGTCCGTCACTTTTGCCACTTCTTAGAAGGTACATCCTTCGTCATTTGAACAGACCACGTGCCCCTGGTGCATGCCTTCCCTTGATAGTGTGATGGTTGGTCAGTCCATCAACGCTAACATCTCTCCACCTTGGCTAAATACAACTGTACCTTTCAACACGTCCCTGTGAAAATGAATCCATTTGCCAATGCCCTGATAAGAAACACATTGGCCGTCGTTCACCTGGGATTGGATTACAACACTTTGACAGAAGCCCAATGAAAAGATCCAGAATATAAAGCATGTAAGACACCTGCAAATCCCTCGATGACTCCAACACTGACCTCCTCTGTGATATTAGTTACTGGTAGATCACAACGATGGATACCTGGTTCCATGCGCAGACAGGTGTTTGATATCATCCAGGGCCTCACATCTATTGTGCCAATCTAATACACAGCTTCTGAAAACTAAGCTCATTTGGCACTGCATTACTAAAGGGGCTAAGGATTGGGTCCATGCTTGTACTTCATGAAGTGCATCAACACACAAATTCAGGAATTGATACCTTTCTTCAACCTCGCCATCATTTTGCCAACAACAACGTCGACATAATAGGTCCCCTACTCCCATCACAAAGACATCGTTACCTTTTTACCATCATTGACTTCTCCACTTGATGGCCTGAAGCCATTCCCATGTAAAATGCAATGTCTGCCTCATGAACATATGCCTTACTCTCTGGGTGGATAGTAAGATTTTGTATCTCTGAACATATTACTTCTGACCAGTATACCATTTTCACCTCTCAATTTTGGATATCATCAGAAAATCTCCTGGGCATCAGCATACATCAGACAACTGCCCACAACCCTGCTGTTAATGGAATGGATGAACGTTTTCATTGCACCATCAGAACAGCTTTGATGTTCAAGTACAATGACTCCATCTGGTTTACTCGGCTTTCCTCGGTACTCCTGGTACTAAAGACTACTCCTAAAGATGGCCTGTATGTCTCGGCAGCTGAAATAGTGTATGGTGAGCCGTTCGTCATCCCTGCCGATTTTTTCCGTCTGAAACCTCCTACGACAATTGCCAGCATCTACATCAAGTTATGGGAAAATTTACTTCATGCTGACAGATTTGCAAGCCCCGACTAAGCAACATATGCTGACAGATTTGCATACTGTATCACACGTTTTCCTGCACAGCAATACTAGCAAGGCCCCGCTAACGTCCCTTACGGCAATGACTTTCTTCGTGGCAAAGATGATTGGGTCTCCATTATTATTATTATTATTATTATTATTATTATTATTATTATTATTATTATTATTATTATTATTATTATTATTATGTTTTTATTATTATTATTATTGTTATTATTATTTCAAAATTCAAAATTCAAAATTCAAATTCTTTATTTCAGCTGTAGAGCCATATACAAAATATTACAATAAAATTAATAGTTATATACAAATATATTAGGAATAAAACAAAAGGTCTAAACACAGAATATGTTTTTAGACCACTCTCTAAAAACTGATGATTTTTTAAAACTATCACTGTTGAAAATTGCACAAATTAAGTGGTTTTTTGAACTCTTTGCTCTCTGAAACAAGCTTACAATGCATTTTCTCATTAATTCCTCAAATGTTGGTATTCCTAAAGAAACAAAGTGTCCACTTACTCTCGAAAACCTTTCTATTCCCATCAGGTACCTAAAAGAGTCATTGTAACATATCTTAAGTTTTCGTAGGGTTTCCTTTTTACATTTCATTGCCAGAGGCATACAATAAAGGGAAGTACAGAAAGATCTGAACAAATGTACTTTTGCCTCATCATTGCACATGTGAAAGTTCCTTAGCAACATATTGCCTCGCAAGCATTGCCCTCGATAGAGTGATGCAATATGGTCATCGTCCTGTAGATTGTCATTAATATTCATGCCAAGATATTTACATGACTTAACGACTTCCAACCTGACGTCATTAATATAGAGTGACGGTTCACTAAATGACATAAAATTAGAGGGCTTTATAACAAGAACTTTGGTCTTTATCTATGAGTATTTGCAAAGCTTTTAAAGATGGGGCTAAAAGTATTATATCATCTGCATAAAAGATATGATTCACTTTAACCTCTCCCACTGTGCAACCACCTTCCCTGCTGAGGACCTTTGTACTTAAATCATCCACATATACGGCAAACAGAAGTGCTGATAGAACACTACCCTGTCTAATACCACAACTGGGTTTAAAAGGAGAGGAAAGACTATTGCCCCACATTACTCTAAAGTCCTGAGTTTTGTACCAGTACTCTAGCAGTGCTATAATGTAAAATGGCACACGCCTTCTCTTTAAAATTTGAAATAATCTTTCATGACACACTTTATCGAAAGCCTTGGACATATCCATTGCGCATACAAAAACTGGAGTGTTTTTTGTCCTATAAAACTGGCATGTTTGTTTAAAAAGAAAAAGGGCCATATCAGTGCAGTGTTTAGTTTTATAAGCAAATTGATTATCCGAAGTTATTAACAAGTCTTTGCATCTTTGTAGGATGATGCATTCAAATAACTTAGAAATAATGGAGGCAAGGGCTATTGGACGATAGTTATTCTTATCGGAGAGAGACTTATGGTAATCTTTAACTAAATTCAGAATTTTTATTTCAGTCAGATTTTTTGATACGAAGTGATGTCTGCACAAACAAGTGAACAAAAGTGACAGATGCACATACAGAGTTGGATGGGCATATCTTAAGTGATTCCCTGTGATTCCATCCAGGCCCGGGGCACTATTTAACGAAAGGGATTTTAAAGCATCTTGAACGTCTTTAACGGAAACAATTGGCATGATGCTTTCTTCATCTTCATTTTCCATCGATAAAGACATTTTTGGATGGTTCGTGCCTTCCATAATATGACTATAATGATTCTTCCAACCTTCTGCTATGTTTGACTCTCCCCTTATTCCATCAATACCAACCGGTAGTTTGGTAGTTTTCTTTCTTATTTTGTTTATTGTTTTCCAAGGATTTCTCCTGCTCATATCTCTAGCTATTTTTTCCTTTGTTGTTTTATTTGCCGTCTTCTTGCAGACTTTGAGTGCTTTTTTGAAATTTCGTTTAGACAGGACCATCTCGTCGTATTGCACACCCGATCTCGGCATTCCCATTTCCCTCCATAATAAATACTTTTGTCTGGCTGTAACGTGGTGTAATTTGACGTTTTCATTCCAGCCTGGTATTCCATGATTTTTATGTACCTCCCCGGTATTTTTCGTATCCCCACTCTTAATCAATGCCTCAACAAGATCGACGGAAAATGTTTCAATTAGAAATACATGGTTTCTGTCTCTGCATCCCCTCGCTCTACAGACAATTGCCTCTACTGGAAGCTCTATTTCTTTTAGCGTCTTCTCGCTTCGAACTTTATATTCATCATTATTTCTAACCTCGTAAGTTATTCTGCGATTATTGGTCCTTGCGACTCTGTATGCTGAAAAATTTCGTACACAAAGTTTAAAACCCAGAGGCTTGTGGTCTGAGCCTATCTCCTCGTAAAAAACTTTAAAACATCGAAGTGCACTCAAGAGGGAGTCAGGGCACACGACATGGTCCAGCCACCTCGTGTGACCCGTAGCATCGCTTACCCACGTATGGGTATCCTGTGGTAATGAAGTGATGTCGGCTGCACAGCAGTCGTATTCATCACACCACCCAAATAATTCTGCACCAAATTCTGATGAAATGTGAGCGTTAAAATCCCCTACAGCAATAACATGATCATTCTGATGTTCTTCAAACAGACATTTAATTTTCCCTAATTTATTTAAGTATTCCTCAGTATTAGAACCGTTATAATAGGGCATATAACAATTGATAACCCTTATCGTGCTACCACCCAAACTAATATCTATACATAAAAAGCGTTCATCTCTTGGGGGTATTTTCCTGACATACGGAGAGATCTCCTCATGAACTAAAAAAGCTAGTCCCCCATATGGCCTTCCTCTCACCAGAGCTTGACTTAGGTCTACTGGTGACGACGATATGGAATCAAATTAATATCGATATTGTTTAAAAAGTTACTCTCCTGTTGTGGCAAAAATTTTTCTTGCAATGCTATTATCTTATAGTTATTACATAAATTTTTTACAACGTGTACATTTTTCCTGACAGATCTACAATTATTGTTATAATTATTATTATTAATGCTGTTGTTGTTGTTGCTGTTGCTATTTTTATTATTATTATTATTATTATTATTATTATTATTATTATTATTATTATTATTATTATTATTATTATCATTATTGTAGTATTTGTTATTATTATTATTATTATTATTATTATTATTATTATTATTATTATTATTATTATTATTAATCTTAAGTTGTATTATTTTTCAAATACACCAATATTACCATTATTCGCGTCATCAACGTTATTTATCTTTATACTGTTAATACACCTATTTTCTTTTCATGGAATTTATCTCTTGTATTCATTTCATGAAGACTTGATTATCGTTAATCTAAAAAAACACTGTTATAATACGAAGCACTCTCCTCTTATAGCTTACGTCTGGTAATATTATGCTCTGTAGAATCGTTCCCTGGAAAAAAAATTCATATTAAAATAATTCAAAGTTTTTGATTACAAATAACTCAAATTCCCTCTGATTTGGTTCAAGCTATAATAGAGAAGTACGTGATTCTTCTCGATTACATTTTCGTTAAATTTTCTGCTTTTCCCCTCTGACCCTGCCACATTTTTGGTGCGATGACAAATGACATGACATGATTTGATTGGTGTTTGGTAGTTGAGGCCACAGAGATGCAAGTGTTCGGCACTAGGCCTGTTGCCTCTATGTTCGGAATTCGAGGTTCAAAGGGAACGTAGCACCTCATCCATTAATCTCTTTTTGATTCAGTTTGGCTTGAAAAATAACAGAAAATTATTACCGCAAGAATATAGAATTTTAAAAGTATGAACGGGATAATAAATACAATATGATAAAATACATATGGTAAACTTTGGTTGATCTACCTGACTGGATTGGTTCTTTCCTAGATTTCTCTCCTAACGCTCTTCAATCATGAGTCTTTCATTTCCTCTTTGTCATTCGCTGACTACCGCTCTTCCATCGCTGCAGTCCTTGTGCTATGTCTCCTCTCTTTCGTAGGCCTATAACTGACTACTTGCCATATAATTGCTACTTCACGTCTTTCCAATCATAGATTAGAGAGTTAGTAAGGAAGTTCCTTAAAGCATCTTAGTTTCCTTTTTCTTTTACGCTGCTATATGTTAAAATTTCTTGTTGATAAATACGACAACGCAAATATTAGATGAATTTTAATGCTCCGTCAACAAAGTGATACTTCTTATTTCATCTTTATATAAAATCTAGAAGTAATGGTTAACCATCCATCATCTTTTCTTTTCTTTGTATTCCTATTTATGGAAATGTTAATGAAACAAATTATGAAGTAAATCACATTTAGAGCTCCCTCTGTAAAATTCGGGTTATACAGTATATATATATATATATATATATATATATATATATATATGTATATATATACATATGTATATATATATATATATATATATATATATATATATATATATATATATATATATATACATATATATATATATATATATATATATATATATATATATATATATATATATATATATATATATATATACATATGTATATATATATATATATATATATATATATATATATATATATATATATATATATATATATATATATATATATATATATATATATATATATATATATATATATATATATACAACTACATATGTATATATGTATATATATATACGAACTAATATATATAAATATGTATATATATATATATATATATATATATATATATATATATATATATATATATATATATATATATATATATATATATATATATATATATATATATATATACATGCATATATGTATATATATATATATATATATATATATATATATATATATATATATATATATATATATATATATATATATATATATATATGAACTAACAAACTATGTGTGTGTGCCCTAGCGTAGACAAACCTTAAACAGACGCAAGTGAAATGAAATCGGACACTTTTGTTCTGCAGTGGTTTAGTAACGGCTGATGATGAGAATGATGCGCTCTCTCTCTCTCTCTCTCTCTCTCTCTCTCTCTCTCTCTCTCTCTCTCTCTCTCTCTCTCTCTCTATATATATATATATATATATATACATATACCTATATATATAGATATATATATATATATATATATATATATATATATATATATATATATATATATATATGCATATATACATATATATATATATATATATATATATATATACATATATATATATATATATATATATATGTGTATATATACATATATATGTATATATATATATATATATATATATATATATATTTATATACATATATATACATATATATATATATATATATATATATATATATATATATATATATATATATATATATATATATATATATATATATATATATGTATATATGTATATATATATATATATATATATATATATATATATATATATATATATATATGTATGTAATGATAATACATTGAATAACCCATGACCCAAGGGATCATTGGAACGTTGGAGTGTGACGACAGCCGTAACAGGATGTGAAAAGAGACTAAGCTAAATCATTGCATAGGTAACATTTATTTATGTCTAGTAAACATGTCACAAGCCTCCCGTGAGAAACAGTTGACCTTTTGATCTCTACACCGGAACCACCTGGCTTCCGATTATAATCCTATGTGATCTTATTTGTAGTAAATGCTGAGATAACTAATGTCACATTATCGACGCAAGCCTATTGTAAATCATTTTTATTCATCTTTTCATACAGAATGGTCTTCCGACCAAACCATCCATACTTCAGTGATGGAGCACTAACAATAAATTGTTTAAAGTTAACTTAACTGTGACTTATTCTAAGAAGTAACCTACAAGTCTAAATAATTCTATATCACATTGAAGAGATATGAGAAAGAACAACGAATGTGTGCGTATAACATTCTCACACCAACAAAAGGTGGCAGCGATTACAACTATAACAACCAGAGATTACAACTTTAACAACCAGAGATTATAACTATAACAATCAGCGGTTACAACTGTAATAATTAGCAGTTACAACAGTAATGAATCTACAATTACGACGAAGTATATACGTCTACCGAAGTAATGAACTCATTGAATATCAACTATAAATCATATATAATCTGAGGAACTGGATCTTCATTCAACATACTTCATTAAAACATCCTAAGAATACGAAGAAATGTCCTTCATCTATATCATCAAGAAGTAAAACATTCAACAACGCACGACGAGAAATCATCACCCAGCTAAACTCTTGCAAAACGCGAGAGAGAGAGGAACTGAAGTCATCGGATCTTCGCCATATATACAGAAGCTAAGTACATTCTTTATTCATTCAGTTTTTTGCAGTGAAGTGTTTTATGTCATGAGTCGATCGTCTATTATTGCTGGGGTGAGTTATTTGCAAATCTTCATTTTCCTTCATTAAAGGAGTCTATATTCAACTTCGAATTCTCGTCTAGATTTTTTTTTTCTCTTTGTACTAATTCCGTTTTCTTTCAGAAGTTCTCGGGAAATATCTTTGTCCTAATATCATTATTTTGGGGGATTTTATTATAATCTGCAACATATCTTTATTTTATAGTGCTTATGCGTTTACGCAGTGGACGTCTCTATTCATATAGATATTTTGATAGGATCGCAGGGAATCGTAGTGACAGAAAAAAAGTAAAGCTAACATGACGCCACCTGTGAATCCCAGTGACCCCACTCCCAGTAACCCTAATCCCGTTTTAACTTTAGTAAGTGCACGTTCAGCTATCCTTCCTTTTCAAGGTCAGGTCAATGGGTTCTTACCTCAGAATGTCGAGTCATGGATATCATCAGTAGACGCTCATTTAAACGCAAAACGTATCACAGACCCATCTGTACAATTACAAAAAGCTAAAAGTTTTATAGACTTTGCTAAAGGAGATGCAAGCCCGTATCTTAGGGGAGTTTCTTTTCAAGAGGCAGTTACATGGGACAATTTCAAAGTTAGGCTACGTCCAATCTATGGCGGTGAAGAAGCTTTAGATGTAGTTTTGACATTAAGAATTACACTTAATCAAACCTCTGTGACTCAGCTTAATGTTATAGAATGGGCGGCTCTCATTGCCGATAGGCTTAATGAATATCAGGATTTCTTACGACTAATACATTTAATTTGCATGACAATTATGTTGCCTGAGGCTTTAGTGCGGTATTCTGATAGAAAACTAATGCCCGAAAGTACAGAATTAGATATATATAAACAGATAAAGAAACACATGTCTAAGTGTGCTGATCTTTATCCCTTGTTTACTCAAGTTTTTGCAAAAAATTAAACTAAGCCACAACAAGTAAACGTAGTTAATAATAACCAAGTTGCAGGGATGACGTGTTATAATTGCAAACGTCAAGGTCACTTGATTGCAGACTGTAGAACGCAATTTTGTTCGATACATAATAGTTCAACACATTCATAAAGTCGATGCTACTCCCGTAATCATCAACAGAATCCTAGAAATGCCTAGTCAATTCCCCAGTCAATTCCATCTGGAAATAAAAAAAAAGCCCTCAGTTTAATAAAAAGAAACAGCCAAACGTCAATGCAGTTCAAAATAAAAAACAAACAAATAGTGCTTCAAATAACTCTGTTCCTGGGCCGTCTAGCCAGAACTCGCAAGGTCAGACGAATTTTCAGAATATGCAAAGCAAATCAAATACCACATAATTAACTCCAATGGGGAAGAGAGTGATGTTGGGTCATTCGTATCAACATCCTTTGTATCAAATAATACATCTAATAATTTATCAGATCATTGTGAGGCAATAGATTTTCCTATGAAACGCACGGCCGAATCAAATAAATCAGTGCAGGTTCCCGTAGATTTGCAACAAATTCACGCAATAACAAGCCAAAATGAGTTACGACCAACATTATATGCTGTAAATTTAGAACACCGGTCCTTCACATTGTTTTTTGACTCTGGTAGTCCACGTAATATCATGGATTTGAGGACTCATCACTTGTTATTTTCGAACTTCCCTATAGAGAAGTCCGGAGTAAGGCTCTCGGGTATAGGAAATAATGAATTAAATGTAATAGGAGTAACTCATGTTCGATACAAGGTCGGTAAGCGCACGTTTGCCGATACCTTTATCGTTGTACAAAACATTGATATGTATCCAGCTGTAATTATAGGATACCCGTCTATGGGCAATCAAAACATTGTCTTAGCCCCTGCCAAACACGGCGTGTATATCAAAGGAGAATTCTATAAGTCTTCTAATACCTTAAAATCAGTTTTGGATAAAAAGGAGACGACAAATAAAACAGTAACGCACGTTGAAGAACTAATCACTTGTCTCATGAATAAAGAAATAATATACACGACCCAACAGAATTCTCGTTCACCCGTAATATCATCTTGCACGCAATCTATCGAGCCGAACATAACTTCGAATATAATAGTGCGAGTAAAAAAAACTTTGCCGGGATCTGAAATATTAATCCTTTCCGACACTTTGAAAACTAACGGATTGTCCGTCACACAAGCTATTTATACAGTCAGCTCACAACAACATTGTAATATTGAAGTCTGTAATCATTTAAATACTACTTTAGTAATTCACAAAAATCAACATATCTTGGATGTAGAAGTTTATAAACATCGTATTCTTACCGTCGCTGAAATCAATCACGCTCACTCAGTTGCGGATGAATCCCTTTTGCAATCTATTAAAAATAAAATCAATAAAGACATTCAAGAAGAGGAAATTCAGCAGAAATTTTTTGTTCTTCTAACTAAATATCATGATGTTTTCTCCACTACGGATGGATCCTTAGGTAAAACGGATGTCATAAAACACCAAATAAGGTTAAAACACAAGCAGAAAATTATCTATGTACCCTCGTACAGACTCCCTATGAAATTCCAGAATGAGATAAATGATGAAGTAGGTAAAATGCTAGAAGAAGGAGTCATTAGGAAATCGAACAGTCCTTATAGTTTTCCATTAATAGTTGTACTGAAAAAAGATCGAACTTGGCGTATCTGCGTAGACTTCCGTCGCTTAAATGAGGAAACGATCCCTGATCGATTCCCAGTGCCATGTACTGACAATATTTCACCTTTGCTAGGTCAGAACAAATATTTTACCAGTTTGGACTTACTTAAAGGCTTTCACCAGATATCATTAGAAGAAAATAGTATCCCATACACTGCCTTCAGCACAGCCAGGGGACATTATGAATTTTTACGTATGCCTTTTGGTTTATGTTGTGCTCCCATAACATTTACTAGAATGATTAACATAGTGTTTGGAGACTTGTTAGGAAACATATTGCATGCCTATATGGACGACCTTGTAATCTTTTCTTATACGTTAAAAGAACATCTACATAAACTGGAACTAGTGCTACAGAGATTAAGACAGCATAACTTAAGGGTAAAGATTAGTAAGTGTGAATTCTTCAAAACAGAATTAGTCTATTTAGGTTTTACGGTGTCTAGCCAAGGTCTTAAAGTAGTCCACGATAAGGTGTCGGCTATTCGTAACTTTCCGATACCTACAGCAATTTCTGGGTTGTGGTGGATATTACAGGCCTTTTATATGCAATTATTCAATAATAGCCGCTCTCCTAACTGATCTTACGAAGAAGGGCATAGATTTCATATGGTCTGAGCAAGCATCAACAGGCGTTTAATATCTTGAAAGATGAACTGTGTAGTTCTCCTACCTTAAAATTTCCTGACTTTGGTAAGGAATTCTTCATTGCAACAGACGCCTCAGACCTAGGAGTAGGTGGGGTATTGCTTCAGCAATATGACAAACAGTTTTTCCCGATAGCTTTTTATTCACATAAACTGAGACCTTCCGAAAGTAAATACGCAGTAATAGACAAGGAAGAGCTAGCTATAGTTAATTCACTAGTGCATTTTAAGTTCATAATATACGGTTATCCCGTCAAGGTTCTTACTGATCATAAGCCCCTAACCGACTTCTTTAAAGGCTTTAGTCACAGCCCCAAACGAACTCGGTGGCATTTGATCATCCAAGACTTTGGTGCGAGGATCGGGTATTTACCTGGGAAAGCAAATATCATTGCTGATGCATTATCACACAACCCCGTGTCATCTTGTACGGAGCCATTAGCTGAATTAATAGAAATATCAACATCCATGCCTATTGTTAAAACTGTATCTGAACAGGAAGATCTGGGCTGGAGCACTGAACTAATACAGACTGAGCAAAGAAAAGATCAGAAATTAGAAAAAATCATAAATGCTTTGAACGGAAATCCTAAGTAAAAGGAATATATAAAGTATGCGCAGAAGAATTATATAATCAAAGATAATATTCTGTGTAGATCCGTGACAAGGAAAACCTGCAATACACCACAGGTAATTAACGACCAGGTAGTGGTACCAATCTCACTTATACCCACTGTCCTAAATTGGTTGCATGCAAATCCATTGCATGGACACCCAGGGTTCTCCATAATGTCACAGAAAGCCAAATCATTGTTTTATTGGCATACGATGCTTACAGATATAAAAAAGCACATAGCTAATTGTCGGAATTGTCAGGAAAACAAAGGGCACAGGAAAACACCTGTCAGCCTAAGGGCTTATCCCGTGCCCAATCAACCCTTTGAAAGAATACATTTAGATTTATTAACCGGATTTTACGAGTCAGACAGAGGAAATAAGCACCTCATAGTAATTATAGATGCTTTGACTCGATATACAGAACTGATAGCGCTTAAAACTAAAACCGCGATCGAATGCTCTTGGAAGTTTTACGAGTGTTACATTTGTAAACATGGAATTCCACACATGATAATCTCAGACTCGGGTGGAGAATTTAATAATCATTTCCATAACTCATTGTGTGAATTCCTTAGCATAAAGAAAATCAATAAAATGATCTATCACCTAGAGTCGAATGGGCTAGTGGAAAGAGCGAATAGGAAGGTTTTAAACATATCAAGAGTTACACTAGGAATCTAACCTATGGGCGTCTAACGAAGGAACATAACCTATTTTCTTCCGTCTGTTCTCCAAAATTAACGTTAGGTCTTTTATTGGCAAAAGATGTGGTGATAAAACACCTTTAGTTGCTAACGTAATAGCATCCACATAGTCTTTTGATTTCTCAATAAGATGTGAAATTTTAGTATGGATATGATCTATTTTTGAATTATAATACATTAACGTTGCCAACAAGTTTTGTACTTCCATAATCTGACTGATATTACTAGAATGTTCGTTCACCAAACTCATTTTTTGATTAATTGATGTTAATTGATTCCTTAGTTCTGATAAAACTAGTTCGTTTTCGTGTTCTAAAAACTCAATTTTCTTATTTTGATTACTGATATTAAGACGATTTGAAATTCCTAAGCCTAAACTTGCAACAGATCCAAAGATGTTTAGTGCAGCAAAAAAAAACGGGTTACATCTTTCAAGGTTAGTGTGTCGCACTGTCCACATCAGTAGGTCACGAGCCAGAGCTTCTGCCTCGTCAGTCTTATTTTGCAAGTCGTATGATAGCATTTCTGCTACGCTTAGTGTTGGTGCAAGCGAACTCTCTGTATTAAAAGGAAAATGTCCTTTATGCAATTCATTTTTATGAAGCAGCAAACCTTGGCAGGTCGCTCTTTAAGCTAGTGACGTCATTCTCTGGGAGGAAAATCGCTTGCATATTAACTTCTATAATTACATTGCTTGCTGTAATAAAAAAGTCCTCTGTTCTCTCTACTATAATGCCATATTTAAAATTCATATTTTTAGTTTTAGGGCTCTTCCCACACGAAAAAAATATCTGAGCGAACAATATCACTCCTAACAATAAAAACTTCATTTTGGGAACCTGCAATGAGAAAAATTTATGTAATTACTCCTGTATTAAGAAGAAAAAAAAATGTTTACATACAAATATTATACAAGTTTCATAGATACAAAAATTTCCCTCACTTCCTTCTCTCTTATTTTAATTTCTTATGTGAGCCAATGGTATAATTCTCTCATCAGTGGGTTGGAATACGTTTTGAACTCTTGGCCGTTAATGTTTCCAAAATGTTAAATGGGCCTTCAAACTTAGGTGTCAGTTTGTAATTGAGTCCTTATCGTACATTTACCTGTATGTATACATTATCACCCACGGTATATGTTTTATTTGGCTTCGCTATTTTATCATGATTCCTTTTCATTTTAATTTGTGATTCTTTTAAATTCTTTCGAAGGATATCATAACGACTTATGCTTGCTTTTATAACATCCTTTAAAGGATTTGATAAATTAGTTGTAGGCGTTAATACATGGAAAGGCGTTCTAGCTGGGGTACCGTACAGTGCCTCGTGCGGCGACATTTTAATAGATACATGATATGAGTGATTCAGAGTACTTAGTACCGCAGGTATGGCAATATCTTAGTTGGGGTCTGATCCCCCACCGTTAGAATTTTATTATAGCCTAATTACAGTAAGCGTTGAAAACTACAGGATCATGATTACAGTTCCCTTTGATTCTTCCGATGCCTGGCAATCATACAAAATATCACCATTCCCAACTTTCATGACGAATAACTCAAGTCCAGTAATATCCAGTTTGACAGGACACGTACTGATTTCCCCTGATAAGGAAACATATATGGTCATTAGAGACTTAGATAAATTAACTCACTGTTCAGTAGCAATGAATAATAAAGTATGTACAGCTGACTCCTTTGAATTCCATCATATATCAATGGATTCATGCGAGTTAGGTATACTGTAGTGCTAAACGGTGCTCTCTCCCATATATATGAAGATTGTCTGAAAAAACTTTATCCTTTTGACGATAATAAGTTCAATTACAGATTGAACAACGGCTCATGGATGCGATACGACAAGGCCGGCTTCAATGTATCATGCCCGGACGGATCCACGTCCCACTCCCAGGTCTTCGTTGCAGCTGACGGTTGCATCGGTACGTCCACGAATTACACGGTCCAAGGAATTAACAGTATCATCAGGGAACGGACTTACTTCGCGAATTTCATGTGGACCACTACAATCCCATCCTTACCTCTCCCATACAATGCACGAGTGGCTAATCGGTTGATGAAATTAACCGAGATGGACCACCCGTCACCGACTTATGAAGGGGGGAATTTTCGTTTCTACGTGTTGTTGGCATTAATCAGCGTTACGGTGATGATTTTTATCCCTGTTAACCTCTTTGTTTGGCGTAGGTTAAGGCAAAAATAGGTGGAGCTCCAGAGGAACGTTTTGCCATGTCCAGACAACACTCCTATTGCTTGGAAAGCATTTACATTTAGAGCTGTTTGAAATTGGCCATTTCACTTGACTTGGGGGGTAAAATTGTCTGGAACTGTGAATTGTGTGAAAAGCGGTCAGTACACTAGTAATATGTAGTTGAAGACTCCAGGACATTGCATATTATAAACATTTCAAAAGTGTTTTTTGGGCACCTAATAAAATATTGTAGCCCTATATGTTAAAAAAAGCAAAAACAAAGTATCTTTTGGGCATCTAATAAAATATATAAGCCCTATATACCTATATATATATATATATATATATATATATGTATATATATATATATATATATATATATATATATATATACTATATATATATGTGTATATATATATATATATATATATATATATATATATATACTGTATATATATATATATATATATATATATATATATATATATATATATATATATATATATATATATATATATATATATATGAAACCATGGTGCGTGTACGTACCAGGAATTTTTTTGTGCACATTAATATCAACTTTAATGTATTTATATCTTTACCAAGGTAACATATATTCTAAATCGGTTACTAATGAACAATCACATCAATTTGAAGTAATAATATCTATTATAATAATCTGTATTTTTGACAAAGGTAACAACTATTCTTTAACAAGTTACCAATTCATATGTACATTCAATTTTTTTGAGGGGGGTAACTCATAATCATTTGCTAGCAATATGCCATATATAGATCTGTATTTTCCGTGCATTTTTCCTTAATTTTTACTATGTCCGTTAGGTATGTATTTTTTTTAACATATACCTTTTTTGCATATTCATCCTTAATCACTTGTTTATGGCTATGACTAAAGTATATATCCAGTCACACTCCTAGCAAACATATTTTTAACGTAATTTTAATGTTCAAATACTTAAAGGTATCTGTCCGAGCTAATGTAATGACAATACATTGATAAACTCATGACCCAAGAGATCACTGGAGAGTTAGAGTGTGACGACAGCCATAACAGGATGTGAAAATAGACTAAGCTAAATCATTGCATAGGTAACATTTATTTATGTCTAGTAAACATGTCACAAGCCTCCCGTAAGAAACAGTTGACCTTTTGATCTCTACACCGGAACCACCTGGCTTCCGATTATAATCCTATGTGATCATATTTGTAGTAAATGCTGAGATAACTAATGTCACATTATCGACGCAAGACTATTGTAAATCAGTTCTATTCATCTTTTCATACAGAATGATCTTCCGACCAAACCATCCATACTCCAGTGATGGAGCGCTAACAATAAATTGTTTAAAGTTAACTTTACTGTGACTTATTCTAAGAAGTAACTTGCAAGTCTAAATAATTCTATATCACATTGAAGAGATTTGAGACGGAACAACGAATGTGTGCGTATGACATTCTCACACACACACACACACACACACATATATATATATATATATATATATATATATATATATATATATATATATATATATATATATATATATATATATATATATTCTTATGAAGCTGGGCTAGTGTAGAGTAAATACAGTAATTTAATAATGATTTTATTTATATTTTATTTGTGCATTGAAGAGAGGTTATCCAGCCCGTAGAATGAGCTCCTTTTATGTACATTTAAGATTAATATGTAAATTACATAAGACATTCGTTGTTAATTTCATTGTACTCTATATTCAAGTTAGTATATGTAAATTTACATTATTTTTAAGAATTAACTATTTATTTCACGTATTTTTGTTACAAAGTCTTATGTAACCTGTTTGAAAATGTTATTTGATCATACACGATATGAACAAGGGCTTATGTAAAATTCTTTTATATCTTATAAGGTATTACATCATATTTGAGAGAAAATTTTCAGTACCATGTGCTTCAGAAATTTCTCGAAAGGCTTGGTAATTATATGTTATTTTTTTTTTTCGTGGACAAAGGGTGGAGGGAGGTAGCTGACTGAGAGAGCTGTCTGGTGTGGCGTGAGTAGTAATCAGGAGAGCGATACTTGGTAACTCTGATACGCCTTTTTGTCAGCCCACCACGCTTCCCAGTTCGTTGGGAATCTTCTGGAAGTAGTTAAATTTTATATAAAAAGGCAATATCAAGGTTAGAAACAGATAGAGAAATCCAGCCTTATGATCGTCTCTCACCACTCTCCCTCTCTCGCACACAACCCAGTGTATTGTTTTTAAGTGTTCAGTATGTATAGTGTGTCCTCTCCTAAGTGATTCTGTTCCCCCAAAGCAAATCGTGTGTTGAAAAGATACGTAAGACGAAACGGTGATTTTGAATTTATCATATTAAGGTGACTGTTAGCTTTGTGTAATTTTTTTGTAACTGGCCATGTAGGAAGGTTAAGATTTTGTATCGTGATCTGGTTATCTATTTTCATTAAGTATCAAACTTAAATATTATATTATTCTGATTTAATTTCAAGCTTTTGCATAATTTTCATTGCAGTATCTCTTTTGTCGTACTCTAAGGGTTATTCAGATTTAACATTTAAAGTTGAGTAATTATATAATTAAAAGATCATATCATTTTTATCTTAATGTAAGTTTTGTTCAGACTTAAAAATTCAAAGGATTTATTTTATTATTATGTAAATTCTTTTCAAAGAGTTGTAATTTATATAAAATATATATCTATTTTTGTAAAGAGTGTATTATTCCAATCACCATTGTTTAGAATCAGATTCCGTCTTATCCTGTTAAGAACCAAAGTAAGTCTTAAATAATTCTTAAGAAGAATTACCCAATTTGGTTTTGAGTGTACTTAAGAGACATTTGAATATTCAGTGTTTTATATATTGTTGTCTGGGAGTTATTTAACTGTCTAAGAATTCGTATATTAATATTCTAAAGCGTAACAGTGTTGATGTGAAAGCAAACAAGGGAGTTTGGAATTCGAGAGGTTGATTAACTTTCCGGTTGTAGTATACATTACATTATATGTTTGGTCCCCAGTCATGAGCCATAGTATAATGTAATTTTTAGTGCCCGGATCAGGAGTCCATAATCGTATAAAATATTTTTGGTGCCCAGACCCGGGAGCCATTATCGTATGATATATATATATATATATATATATATATGAATATATATGTACATATATATAAATATATATATATATATATATATATATATATATATATATATATATATATATATATATATATATATAGTATATATGTGTGTGTGTGTATGTGTGCGTGTATGTATATGTATGTATATATATGAATATATATATATATATATATATATATATATATATACTGTACATATATATATGTATATATATATCCATATATGTATATATATATATATATATATATATATATATATATATATATATATATATATATATATATATATATCCATATATATATATATATATATAAAACATATATATTAATATATGCATATATTGTATATATATATATATATATATATATATATATATATATATATATATATATATATATATATATATGATAAATTTTGCACATTTAGATGTTTTTCATATTCAAACAAATCATGAAGGTCCACAATGCAGGCTAGAATTAGTGTTGGGTTAAATTAATTTCTATCAGTAAGAGTTTGTTTACAAGATGAATCTGCTAAAGTCCTTATTTGTTTTCACCTAATTATGGATGGGCTCTATCAAGGTATAAGAGATAAATCCCGCTACTGCATAGTGTTTGCTTATAACATCGTGTTATGTAACTCCAACAGAGTGATTACAAAACTAGACCAATAGACTAAGGTACTGGAAGAGAGAGGATTTAAGATTAATAGAAAGAAGACTGAATACCTAAGGTTGAATGACGATGAAGACTATGAGATTTGTATGGAAGCGACAAGGTTGAACTGATCAGAAACATTAAGAAATGTTAGTTCAACATCAGCTGATGATGGAAACTGAGGTGTAGAAATTACACAAATAGGGAAGGCTGGAAGGAAAAATCTGCGATCGCAGAAGCAACGTTAATATTAAAGGAAGAGTTTATAAGAGAACAATGAGGCCAATTTTTTATGTAAAGGGTAGAAATATGTCCGGTAAATTGAGGGAAATTTAAGAAATTGGATGAGCTAGAGATAAGGTTCAGGGGATAAAAATAAGAATAAGAATAAGAAAGACTACTAAAGTTGTGAACTATTAAAGAGAGCACTAGATAATATGCAGTTGTATTACCATGTGATGAGAAGGGATGAAACATGATACAGATGGACGTGCCTGGTGTGAGAATAAGGGAAAGACTGAAGCAAAGGTGGAATGGATGGATGTAGTTAAAAAAGATCTGAGAGGTAAAGAATTGCCAGAGAACGATGCCTTTGACCGAGGCAGGTCTAGGAAAGCTGCCAATAGTCCAGCAGCCGATGGACCTTTTTTTTTTATTAAGATAGTAATAACCTAAGTGAAAAGAGAATTCAGGGGATAATCTCTTATATGTGCCTAATAATCATATATATATATATATATATATATATATATATATATATATATATATATATATATATATATATATATATATATATATCTTGAAAAGGTTCCACAATGATGTAAGACGTGTTTGAAAAATTGGTGTATATTTGTAGATATTACAAAATACGTTTAGAGCTTTCGTCCATCATCTATGGACTTGGTCACTAAAATGTTTATAAAATTACAAGTCAGGTACTGATATAAGGAAAAACAGAAATACATAAACAATTCAAATACATAGCCATATAGTTAAAACAGATTAAAATCAATTACAAAATGATTTCAGGTTGTTGGGCCCTTGTCCTTTCCAAAATTCTTTGAGATCTTCTGGGTGGTATGTTACGATGGTCACTGGCCAATTCGATGTTTTGGTAGTTCCGGTCGTTTGTCACTTGCAATGTCTGTGGAGGATGCACCTGTGACGGAGGGACTGAGGAGGAAGCATCTCTTATCTTGGCACATATATTCCTACAGTTACGAATTTTGCTCCTCCTACATATTTCTTCACTGATGTTTTCATCTTCCACTATTCCCCTGTTACCCTCAAAAGTCTTGTTCAAAGAGATTACAGCACCTTCAATCGTTCTCCTGATTGCTCTGTCACGACACTTGTAAACAATTTCTGCCTTGTTGAAGGCTATTGCATGACTTTTCTCCCAAGTATGTCGGGCTATGGCACTATAGTAGTTCCCCGATCTGCAAGCTGCAATGTGTTCCCTTTTCCTCTCTTCCAACGAGCGGCCGCTCTCCCCGATGTAGCATTCCTCACAATCCTTACATGGAATCACATATACTCCTATCTCACCATCATCTTTACCTGGGTTCTTATTAATGAGTTTCTTCCTGAGGGTATTCTCATACTGAAAAACGATATTATATCCCGGTGTCTCTCTACACAAACCAAGAGAGGAATTGGCGAGTTCTTTGTTGTAGGGAAGCAGCAGAGATGTTTTAAAATCAGGCTTATCAGTTTTATCAAGGGGATTAAAATATATCTTTCTAGCTTTTTTGTGACAATGTTCGATAAAATATTTAGGGTAACATAAGTTCCTGAAACTGTGTATTAAAAACTCAATTTCTCTATCAATATAAATAGGGTCACATAGACGATATGTTCGGATAAACAGATTTGTTAAAACATTTGATTTGACTTTAGCATCATGATATGAAAAGAAATGAATATATGAATTGGTGTGTGTGCTCTTTCTAAAAACAGAAAATTTAAAAGACCTATTCACGTTATCTCGGCGAACTATCAAATCGAGAAAGGGTAATTGGTTATCAGTTTCTCTTTCCACAGTAAATTTTGTGGAGGGTACATAGCCATCCAGTAAATTTAAAAACCTTCTAAAAGCCTCCTCATTATGTTTGTATACAATAAAAATATCATCCACATACCGTACCCAAATTTCAGGTTTTATTTCTCTTGGTAATTTGTTAACATACAACTTCTCAAAAAACTCCATACAAAGGTTGGCCAGAACCGGGGATAGGGAAGAACCCATTGAGACTCCCATCTTTTGTTGATAAAATGAACCTTCAAATTCAAAAATAGTAGATTCTACTGATATCTTAATTACCTCACAAAACTTACCTATAGGCAATGGTGGTTTAAAAATGCCATCTTCGGCGAGTTTAGTGAGATTTTCCAGCACAAAGTCAAGGGGTACATTTGTAAACAAAGAGACTATATCTAAGCTGTACATTCGACCCACATACTCCCTTTTCTTGATCTTTTCTAAGAAATCAGCACTATGCTTTAAGTGAGAATCAGAGATGGTACCCATCAATTCGCCAAGAGTCTTAGCCAACCATGTAGATAAATCAGTCTGTGGGGTGTTACAGCTAGCTACTATAGGTCTTAGCGGGATACCTACTTTATGTATTTTCGGTGTACCATAGAAATAACTAAATGACGGTAACCTTCTGGTTAGTTTACTATAAACAATATCTTTAGTCTCCTTACTTACCCCGTTATTAACAACCGATTTTATTCTCCTATTAAACTCAGATTGAATGTATTTAATTGATGGTGTTTTCGTTAGCTTAGCGTAGGTATTTTGGTCATTTAAGAGTCTGACTACCTTATCAAGGCTTACAGACTCTTGAATGACCAAAATACCTACGCTAAGCTAACGAAAACACCATCAATTAAATACATTCAATCTGAGTTTAATAGGAGAATAAAATCGGTTGTCAACAACGGGGTAAGTAAGGAGACTAAAGATATTGTTTATAGTAAACTAACCAGAAGGTTACCGTCATTTAGTTATTTCTATGGTACACCGAAAATACATAAAGTAGGTATCCCGCTAAGACCTATAGTAGCTAGCTGTAACACCCCACAGACTGATTTATCTACATGGTTGGCTAAGACTCTTGGCGAATTGATGGGTACCATCTCTGATTCTCACTTAAAGCATAGTGCTGATTTCTTAGAAAAGATCAAGAAAAGGGAGTATGTGGGTCGAATGTACAGCTTAGATATAGTCTCTTTGTTTACAAATGTACCCCTTGACTTTGTGCTGGAAAATCTCACTAAACTCGCCGAAGATGGCATTTTTAAACCACCATTGCCTATAGGTAAGTTTTGTGAGCTAATTAAGATATCAGTAGAATCTACTATTTTTGAATTTGAAGGTTCATTTTATCAACAAAAGATGGGAGTCTCAATGGGTTCTTCCCTATCCCCGGTTCTGGCCAACCTTTGTATGGAGTTTTTTGAGAAGTTGTATGTTAACAAATTACCAAGAGAAATAAAACCTGAAATTTGGGTACGGTATGTGGATGATATTTTTATTGTATACAAACATAATGAGGAGGCTTTTAGAAGGTTTTTAAATTTACTGGATGGCTATGTACCCTCCACAAAATTTACTGTGGAAAGAGAAACTGATAACCAATTACCCTTTCTCGATTTGATAGTTCGCCGAGATAACGTGAATAGGTCTTTTAAATTTTCTGTTTTTAGAAAGAGCACACACACCAATTCATATATTCATTTCTTTTCATATCATGATGCTAAAGTCAAATCAAATGTTTTAACAAATCTGTTTATCCGAACATATCGTCTATGTGACCCTATTTATATTGATAGAGAAATTGAGTTTTTAATACACAGTTTCAGGAACTTATGTTACCCTAAATATTTTATCGAACATTGTCACAAAAAAGCTAGAAAGATATATTTTAATCCCCTTGATAAAACTGATAAGCCTGATTTTAAAACATCTCTGCTGCTTCCCTACAACAAAGAACTCGCCAATTCCTCTCTTGGTTTGTGTAGAGAGACACCGGGATATAATATCGTTTTTCAGTATGAGAATACCCTCAGGAAGAAACTCATTAATAAGAACCCAGGTAAAGATGATGGTGAGATAGGAGTATATGTGATTCCATGTAAGGATTGTGAGGAATGCTACATCGGGGAGAGCGGCCGCTCGTTGGAAGAGAGGAAAAGGGAACACATTGCAGCTTGCAGATCGGGGAACTACTATAGTGCCATAGCCCGACATACTTGGGAGAAAAGTCATGCAATAGCCTTCAACAAGGCAGAAATTGTTTACAAGTGTCGTGACAGAGCAATCAGGAGAACGATTGAAGGTGCTGTAATCTCTTTGAACAAGACTTTTGAGGGTAACAGGGGAATAGTGGAAGATGAAAACATCAGTGAAGAAATATGTAGGAGGAGCAAAATTCGTAACTGTAGGAATATATGTGCCAAGATAAGAGATGCTTCCTCCTCAGTCCCTCCGTCACAGGTGCATCCTCCACAGACATTGCAAGTGACAAACGACCGGAACTACCAAAACATCGAATTGGCCAGTGACCATCGTAACATACCACCCAGAAGATCTCAAAGAATTTTGGAAAGGACAAGGGCCCAACAACCTGAAATCATTTTGTAATTGATTTTAATCTGTTTTAACTATATGGCTATGTATTTGAATTGTTTATGTATTTCTGTTTTTCCTTATATCAGTACCTGACTTGTAATTTTATAAACATTTTAGTGACCAAGTCCATAGATGATGGACGAAAGCTCTAAACGTATTTTGTAATATCTACAAATATACACCAATTTTTCAAACACGTCTTACATCATTGTGGAACCTTTTCAAGATAACAAGGAAGTACGACATTGTACTTGTTTGCACCATATATATATATATATATATATATATATATATATATATATATATATAAATATATATATATATATATATATATATATATATATATATATATATATATATATATAGGTGTGTGTGTGTGTGTATCAATTAACCTTTTCTTACCAACTATCCTTATGTGAGTTTAGAATTTTATTTTCATGTAAACTCCTACCATTAAATACTTTCCAAACTCACTGCTTCAGCTTCATTTTTCACATACAGTATATAAATTATCTTGCTTCTGTCACATTACCTCCCAAGTGCAAGTACAAATCATCTGATTCTATTCTGCCACCTTATTAACATTCATTGCTATATGTTCCTTGTCCCCATTCAATAAATGGAAAATATTCCACCTTTGTTCAACTCTATTTGTAAGATCTTCCCAACTTTTCCCTTAGAATCTCCACTTTGACTTAGGTAGCCACATTTAACACTGTATCATCTGCAAACATCGGCCACTCCACACTGCATTCATACAAAACTTCATTATGTCACAACTTTTCTCTTGCATTTCTTATAATTTCTCGGAATTCTTATATAACTCTATCCAATTGATGTAAGAGACATAGGGATAAACTATGCCCTTGTCTCAGACCAACATTCACTTCAAGTGAATGACTGTTCCATCAATGCATTTTATACACAATCTTTGCTTTTACCCCGTATATGGATTCCCCTGAAAAAGAACAAATACTTTCTGTGTGTATTTCCTTATCTTGGACCATGTATGACATATCAAACTTTCATATTTTACCCTTGGGGTTCTCTCACGATTGTTTCATGACAAACGTTTACTCCACATATTCTCCTAGAGACTACTCCCTTTTTGTGCCCTTTTCTTTGTAGCCTTTCTTCATGGTTTTATGAATATTTTTTTCTCTATGAATTTTACCTTATAGAAGAAAACCGCTATTCTTCAAGAATAGGCATGCGCAACTGTTCATCTATTCAGACTTTATTTGCCATACCATTTTAACAAAACGACGATTTTTTTCCATTAAGGTTACCAATGACCATTGTATTTGCCCTATAATTAGCCTCATTTGAATTAAACTAATTTTATTGGTGATGAAAAAAAGTTTATTGAATAAGGGATAGTAAATCTAATTTTCTCCAACCTAGTCTCTTATTGAAATTTTGTAACTACCTGTTTTAGTATATTGAATAGGGTTTCAGCAGAACACTTTTTTTTTATGCCCGAGGATGGGCCATAACAATTATTCCACATAAGATATTGACATCCTACTATCAATTAATCACATTCTTACCTGTCTAACAGGTTTCACTGATACCCTTATACCACGAGGTTCTCATATGAAAAACTAACTTTCAGATACGAAGAATGATTTATCATTTCCTTGTTTGGGATTCGCTTTTAGATATATCTTTAGGCATGCCATGCAAAAAGAGTTAACCGTGCCCAAAGACACTTATAAATTGCTTACTTTTGACATTTATTACGTCAAATATCACGGCATATCTTGTGATATTAACACTAAGTACAGTATAATAGGCTCTTACCATTAAGAGTTTTAAAATTGATTTCTATTTTTTTCCCCCATTACTTTTACACAATGAATAGCTGAGGAGAGATGATCTGTGTTTTGAATGTGTTATATTAGCCTATACATTTGCTGGCAAAGGATTTAATCTACGAATGGTAGACAAAATATCTTCTGTTGTAAGCAGGATATTATATTAAATAGTTAAAATGAATATCCTCAAAATTAAACTTCAAATCAATAGGAAATTAATATTATGCACCAAATTAGGTTATAACATAATCATTGGGTTTGTGACCACCAAAGTGGTAATTTTTTTTTCATTGCAATACTATTGTGCAAGCGAGCCGTTTGGTTGTAATTGAGAGATGGCGTAAGTGCAGCTAACTTTATTTCAACAGACAGCGATCTTTTATAACAACAGTTTCAGTGAAAGAAGTTCTCAAAACAGATTGATACTAATGAATAATTTCAATACTTACTTGGGATTACATAATACTCCTTCACAGGGTCATTACATGTATCAGACGCCCATTTTTAACAAGATTTGTATAAAAAATATCTCTATGTATTGCCATTAATTAATTAGCCCTTGATAGGTGCCAGGTGTCGTATATAACCCCGAGTGTATGTCAAAAAGTAAATTTTTCCCCATAAAACTTTGTCTGGAGTAATTGTGGGTGGTATCGACCTGCAAGACTGAAGTAGAGAATATTTTAACAACAATTAATAAAGATTAATAGACGATTCCTAAATAAGGTAATTTGACAAAAATAAAAAGCTTTTACATATTGTGTTATTGTGCCATAGTGTTTACATTTTTATGAAGGAGTGTTGGTGCAAAGTGTGTGTATAAAGTGTATGCGTGTGATAAATGCTGGCGGACGAATTAGTGTGCCTCTGGTTATTGATGTTCAACAATCATCGTCCTTGCTATGCACTTCATGCTGTGGAGGATTAACTTTTGTTTTATTTTTATTCATTTTTTGTTTGCCAAATCCTGAGAGAGAGAGAGAGAGAGAGAGAGAGAGAGAGAGAGAGAGAGAGAGAGAGAGAGAGAGAGAGAGAGAGAGATGAGTAGTTAGTGTATCGATTGTTTGTTGTGTGAAAGACTATTGGTATAAATGAGATTGTTTGTTTATGTTTTTAGTTAGGTTACGGCAGTGGTGAATGTCTTGGGTGAATGGCTTTTTGATTTGACTGCAGCAAGAGTCAGTTCAGTGTGAATGCTGGATTTACTTCATTATTTTACTAGCGTGGAAGTGTTTATTTATTTAAAAAGTAAGTACAGTTTTGTTTACCTTTGCTTGTCGTGATTGTGAATGATAGGAACAATTTATTATTTATCTTTGATTATAGTGCGATAGTTTAGTTAGCTAGGAGTGTTCGTTAGTGTTTTTCTTTTTTTATTTTGGCAGGCCGTGATTCCTCCTTTGGAGAGATTAAATTGATTTTGAATGATGATCTTTAGTTGCTGACCTGGCCTGTAATCGATTATACTTAGACTGCTCTTTTGGATTGACCGACTGTAGATGACCTGGATTGCGTTCAAGAACCGGATTTGATTGTGCTTTTGTATTTCGATTGACGATGATGATGATGATGATGATGAGGATAACGCGCACAACCCAAACCAACTAATGGATATGTGTATTGATATTTGACAGTGATCCGGTTGCTGCTGAGTTGTGGTTTTGGGCTTTTAATGACTGTTGGCCCTTGTGTGGACAAAGTGGTCCACACATAAACAAATATTGGTGTTGGTGTGACGTTTAATTTTAAGTTTGTTAGGGTTTTTTTGGGGGGTTTGAATGGTGTTTTGGTTATTATATATATAGTGTTAAGTTTTGATTAGTTTTAAGTGTTTATTTTGATTGTGAATAGTTTATGATTTATTTTTAGTTTAAGAAATATAGTTTTAAGGATATGTTTTGTTTTCGTTTCCCTTCAGTCTAGAGTCCAGTTTATGATAAAGTAAGGGTAAAGTTTGTGCAGAGGAGACATTTGTCTGTTAGAGTGATCAAGGGTTTGGGGGTTGTTTTTGTGTGCATCCCGCCACAATGTGACTTTTAGGGTTATGGTGGCCGATGTTGTAACGTCCCTGACTAGTGTATGCCAGACTTGGATTCGAGTCCTCCTCAAACTCGTTAGTTCCTTTGGTCGCTGTAACCTCACCATCCTTGTGAGCTAAGAATGGGATATTTGAGCGGAGCCTATAGGTCTATCTGCCGAGTCATCAGCAGCCATTGCTGGGCTTCCTTGGTCCTAGCTTCGGTAGAGAGGGGGCAGGGGGGCTGATCATATGTACATATGGTCAGTCTCTAGGGTACTGTCCTGCTCGATACGGCACTGTTACTGTCCCTTGTCTCTGCCATTCCTTAGTGTCCTTTTAAACCCTTTAAAGTTTAAACCCTTAAAATACCGAGAGCCAGCTTTGGAGCGTTTAACTGTGTGGAAGAGAAGAGTAGGGAGAGGAGGAGTGGGGAACCTCATCCAGCCCTGGGAGCCCTGAAAAGACGAGATGACCAGGAAGTATGTCTAGTCAGTGTACAATAGAATAGCACAGAAATCTTAATCCCTCTCTTCCTCATATATTTACCACCAGGATACAATCAGGAGGTCGGACTTCTGCTGATATGGGTGTGAGGTTAGTGTCTGCCATTTTCTCTTTTTTCTTGGATGATGGCATCCTCGGCAAGATTTTTTAATAATCCAATGCTCGCCTTACCCTTCTGAAACGAGATACCACTAAAAGGCAACATTACCTTTATGGACTTGAGGGAACTGGAGGCATCCATTGAAATTTAGATAATGGCTACAGTCAGGAGTGACAATCATAAAACATGTGATATGTAGGATCCTATTGAATGTGAACCATTAAGTCGGAGAGCAAAGTGTGAGTGTCAATTTGCCCTTTTCATCCTAAGTGTGTGCCGTGGACGCCATATGGGGACTTGACATATGCGAAGCATCATATTTTTCAAGTTTTCCAAGAGTTAAAGGTACGTGGAGTCAGTTAGTGACGTGTATCGGTTGAGGTAGGATGCATCAAACTGAGCTTCAGATATTCCCCAGATTAAAGCCCCTCAAACTTTGGTCGGTCACCAGGTTGGTACCATGTTACCAAACAATTTACATATTTCAATATCATAAACTTTTATATTTCGATAACTATCTTAAAATGATATTTATATATGTTAATGAGATTTTCATTGAAAATTAGTGAATTCTGTTGCTATGCAGTGATTTTGTTATTTTGAGGCTGTGTGGCCACTTTATATAATTTGAGGGTCCTACATTGATTTCTGGGTGAGCTATAGGGGACACATTTTAATTGTTCGTTATTTGCTATTATTATTTGTTTTGTATTATAGAGGGATAAATATTTAATTGGTTTACAGTCCACATTGTCAAAGTAATGCTTTTTTTTCACAAAATTTATTTTTTTACCCCGTCACATATTTGGTGTTTTTTGGCCTACGACACATTTCACAATTTCAAAGTACTGCTTTTTTTCACAAAATTGATTTTTTTTTCACCCTTGTCACAGATTTGGTGCTTTTGGCCTATGCCATTAAAAATTGAAATGGATGTTCCAGTATTATCATACTTCATCGCTAATATCATCATAAAAACTCAGGATAAGTGTAGTCTATTTTGTTAAGGTATGTATTTATATCAAGCTATTTTTATAAATATTTAAAATAGATAGCAAATATAATTCATTTTTGCTTTAAACCTAACATGGTATTAATTAAGGAATGATTAGTGATCAATGTCCTAGTTTCAGTTTTTTTTATATCTTTAATAAGAGGGGAGTAATTTGATCCGAAAATTGAGGTCACCGTGGAGGTACCAGGTTACCAACGGCAGAAACCCAAAGTGAGGTTACTTACATATATATATATATATATATATATATATATATATATATATATATATATATATATATATATATATATACATATATATATATATTTGTATATATATATATATATATATATATATATATACATATATGTATATATATATATATATATATATATATATATATATATATATATATATATATATATATATATATATATATATTTTTGGGCTCAAGCCATGTCGTCCTGATGGAAGTTCCTATAGGATAGCTTCCTAGGGTATATTACAACTACGGCGATATTCCCAGAGAATTTACCTTAAGGTACCAGAATTTTAACTCCTGGAGCGAATATCCCTCGAGAAAGGGATATCACGACATATCAGAGGACGTATTCTTGACACGCCACATGGCAATCTGCACCCCGAACAGAGATTTCGTATCGCAGGGGGCAATTGGCAAGAAACGAATTCGGGAAAGAAAAAGGGGGAGCCGCTCCCAAGGCTCACTATCTCCCGTTTCGTAAGCGTGCCTGGCGCCAATCCTGGCGCCATCTGTATTCCTTTTTGCGTAGCTTAACAACTCGGTGTTTTTTCCTGTGTTTCTCGCAAATCTTGGATTTATTCTACTTTTCATGGCTTCTCCAGCTTCGTCGGCCTCTGCTAAGTTGAGTACCATGTCTTTTATGTATAAATGTAGGCTCTTGGTAATTTTTTAGTGATTAATAAGGTTTAATCTTTGTTACAAGAGCCGTAGCCTACCAGAGGCGTCATGGACGCTGTCGCTCGCTAGGTATAAGTTTAGTTAGTCAGAGCGACATTCCCGGTTGTTTTGCTTTAATATATTTTAGCTATTTAGCGTTACATAGGATTTCCTTTCGTGCTTTAGTATTATTTTGGCGAAGTATTCGCCAATTCTGGCCTACGCTAGGCCATGTAGCCTAGTCGTTTGGTCCTAGTACTTCATGCATGATTTTGGTTTTTCTGAGTGTATTAAAATTTTATTGAAGCTTTAGGCTATGTTTTATACATTCAAGATTATGTGGAATATTTCCAAGATAGTATATGAGTGAGTTTCGGTGATTTAGGTAATCGATTCTCTTGGTGCCTAGGCTAAGTTGCTTATGGAGCCTTAGTATACTTTCTCATACTCCCCGGTTCCTTTCTTTTCTTCGGAGAAGGTATGCAATCCCTTTCCCTCTGTTTAAGCCTTGGGCTTATCCCTAAGTGGTTTATCTGAATTAATTTTCGATAAAACTATACTGGGGTGTTACTGTACCTTCCTGTTCCAGTAAGTCTGGTTCAAAGAGGGACAGAACAACAGAGTTTTTTAGTCTGAGTCTGTGTTTGTCTGGCTTGGGGTAGAGTCTCCCTCGCTGACCTGACACAGACATAGGAGGCTTAGCCTCCTTAGGTCACTACCGAAGGTTTCTGTACGAGATGATTCCTTCTTTTGTGATCTACCAGACTAGTCCTTGTTGCTGTTCTCGGGGGAGGATAAGTTTCTTTCCCTGGGAGTAGCAACACCTTCCTTGCTTTGGTGCTCTGGGAGCTGGCAAGTATTGCTGGCCTCCCCCCTTGGATCTCCCTTAGGCTAAGAAGAGTTTCTTGGCTGCGGGTGATCCGTCACTAAAGCAAGGTTGGTAGGACCCTCTTTTGTCCCTTCCCCCTCTATCTCTGTAATGGCCTAGTCATTACAGTACTGTACGTCATTCTACATCTGGACCTAGAATAGGTTAGGATGTGGAATTGACTCAGTCCCTTGCCGGCTGGCAGAGCTGCTGGCCGGCAAGGGTCTTCTGTTTTGAGTGCTGCCCGGACCTCCCTTGGTCCCTCATCCATGCCTGCCTGCAGAGTCAGACGGCATTGGTCAGGAAGCCTGAATTAGATTCTCCCCTTCCTTATATGCACTCTTTCGGATTGCCGGGCTTGGAGGTAGTGTACACTCTTATCCCGGCATCCATTCTGTTTTCTTCTAGTGCTGTACCCGACCCGGCTGCCGGCCTATGAGGCTGGCAGCCGGGCAGTTGTAGTCCTCTGGTTCTTTTGCTGCCGGTTGGCATCGGTCCTGTACCTCTGCCGGCCGGCTAATGTCAGCCCTTGTCTGCCGGTCGCCAAGAGTGTGGCCGGCAGCCGGGTACTACCTTGTGTAGTGGTCAGTCAGCAGTCATTGCCGACCGACATTGGCTGTGCCGGCCGGCACATGCATTTGAACCAGCGTTCTGCCGCCTTATAGCTGTTAAGTAGTATACTTTAAAGCTAGTTATGGTGTGTGCCGGCCGGCAAGTGCCGGCCGGCACATAACCTCTTATACTGTACCAGTATTCTTCAGTATAACAGATACTGTAAGAAGAAAACTATAGTGTGGTTTTGGTACAGCACTGTGTGTTCTAACACTTTTGTGTTTTCTTGCACAGCCCTTTGCTGTTGCCCTACAGATAGGAAATTGAGTTCTTTCCTGTCTATTATCCAGGATTTTAAAATCATTGCTTAGGTGTGAGCTCCACCTGTTTCCTCTGGAAACTTTGCATTGGTTACTCTAGAAGAGATTAACCATTCGATTTTATTATCTGGAAGGCTGCAACAATGGGTTGTGAGGGAAACACAAGTGTGTGTCTTTCCTTTCTGAATTGTTATGCTATACTATGCATATCCAGTGATACATAGTTCACTTGATACTCATGGAAATTTCTTCTCTTACAGGAGGACCTTCCGAAGTGCGGAAGTGTTTTCTGCAACGTCCGCAGCAAGAACCTCTGCGGACATGTGTTTTGTAGGAGACACGCAGCATGCGCTGTCTCCAAGGATGATCTCCGGTATTGGGACCCTCAGGTATGTACTGTGTGCACTAACCTGATTACTGAGGCCTTTGATTCCCCTAGGACGGCGGAATCAAGGGATATAGCAAGGGAGAAGCTTCGTACCTGGGTAAGGGGCTTCCAAAAGAACACTTCTGGACCTTATCTTCCAAGTGAGAAGATGAGGGCGTATCTTTTCTCTAAGGCATCAGCTGATGCAGTGATTCCCCAGCCTCAAGAGGAGATCCCCTAAGTTCAGATCCAGGTGGATGCTGAAGTCGCGGTCGCGATGCAAGACATCCAGTTAGATGACAGGATGTCTGACGTGGACGAGCGTCTGGAGGAAGACCTCCTGGCAGAAGCCCAGGATGAAGTTCAAGCCCCAGACGTTATAGAGGAAGAGGTCGACGAGGTGTCGGCTACTCCGGTTCAGATTCCGGAGCCTATTCCCTCAACATCGGCCGGTCTCCCAGTAGAGCTGGGACAGGCCCTCTCTTCTATTGTTGGAATGATCCAACAAATGCAGAAGGAGAATCAGGAGAAGGCGGCTGCAATGAAACTGCGGATGCAGTGCCTTGCAGAATCACATGGGCCCCAGAAAAAGCTCAATGTGAAAGACCTTCCCTTGTGCTCAGATGCTAACCCATGGAGGTATGCTGAGCACATGCCGATGACGACTGGAAAGATTGTCATCTCGGATAAGCTGGGCTCAGTTCCCCTGGAGGAGGTGGAATTCTGGCCCAGCAAGGCATCATATCCGGACTGTTATGTCCGGCTGAGGAAGGAACCAGCTTCAAAGGAGGAGACAGAGCCGAAGGAGGTCATAGTGATGGACCATGCTAAGGCTCAAGCTCTACTTTCATCCTCGATGAAAGAGAGGGGCTTCTCTAACTCAAAGGTAGCTGCATTGAGCAAGAAGCTCCCTTCCTTTGTGTCTTCGCCTGCTAGAGCCTTCCCCTTTTTACAGAAAGGGTTTGCGGCTGTACTAAAAGCAGTTGAGGCCGGCAAGCCTTGCCCCTCCCTGGAGGAGTGTAAACCCTTGTCGCTGGCCCTGCCTATGGACCACAAAGACTGGAAGGACGTCCATCTTACGTTCTCAGT
Organism: Palaemon carinicauda; assembly: GCF_036898095.1. NCBI lineage: Eukaryota > Metazoa > Arthropoda > Malacostraca > Decapoda > Palaemonidae > Palaemon > Palaemon carinicauda. The sequence goes on from NC_090725.1 coordinate 179,450,733, forward strand.
TGGAAAGTTGGAAGCTGATATTGCCGGACGTCAGTTCGGCGAGGACCTCCCTAAGCTGTCTGACTTTCTTTTGCGAAGAGAGTTCGAGACAAAAGAAAGACTGGCTGCCTCAATGTCTCTTCAGACTACTCTTGAGACAATGGCAAGTGACCCCAAGGTCCATGAAATGTTCATGGTGGTGGCCAAGACTCATCTGGCCACAGTGACGAAGGACCTTTATGGCTTCGTCAAGGCAAGGAGAGCTTGTAGGGAGTTCGTGTTCACCTCGGCTACGGTGAGGCACGAGCCAAGGAAACTAATCTCCTCCAACATTTGGGAAAAAGACCTTTTCCCTACCGACTTGGTCAAAGAAGTTGTTGATAAGGCCACCTTGGAGAATAGAAACCTTCTCCAGAAGTGGGGCCTGGCTATCAAAAGAAAGTCTTCCCCGGATGAGGGTCCTCAACCAAAGAGGAAGACTATGAGGACTAGGCTACCGTCTCGGCCAACCAAGCCTTTTAGACAGCAATAGCAACTGCAATTGCCATTGCCTCCAGTGCCCCAGATGGTGGCACAAACTCCGACCACTTTTCAGTGGATACCCCAGGCTGTGTCGACACAGTCCACGGCATTCACCCCAACGTTCGAAGGGCAGTCTTCTTCCTTTCGAGCAAAGCCTAGAGGAGCAATCAGAGGGTCGTCTAGGCACCCCTCAAGGGGAAGGGGATTCAGGGGTGGTCGTGGTCAGGGAGGCAAGACCTCAGGACGGCAGTCCAAGTGAGATGATACCGGTAGGAGGGAGACTTCTGAAATTTTGGGATCGATGGACCTTCGATCCCTGGGCCCACAGCCTACTCAAGAATGGACTGGGCTGGAGCTGGTACACCACTCCACCCCCGTGCCTTCGGTTTTTCCAACACTCGGTATTATTACAGTTTCATCCATTATGGGAAATCTATTATAATAATATATTTCCCGAGTAAAGCAAGTCTTTTGTAGTATTTCTGTAAAATATTATCTGTCGCAAATGCCTAGTTCTTTATATATCGACGATCAAACTCACGCTACTCATGTCTTCCTCCCAGATTTTTTCTAAGTCTGTTGTTATTGTTGACTGTGTCTTGTATTTGCTTAAATGAGCCCTGTAACCACTATAATCCGCTGACAAACTAGTCCACTATGAAGTCTTACACGTTTGGCCAATCACAGCGCCTGTCCACTATGACGTCATACATGTTTGGCCAATCACAGCGCGACAATACATTATCTTCCCAGGCATTTCATTTCGTTCTTAGACATGGAGACCATAGAAGGCACGTCATCTCATGTTGCACAAGAAGTTGAAATTCCATCTTCTTGTCCTGACTGTTTCCTAACTTACAATGAATTTGTTGAAAAACTAGTGCATTTGTGCCAGAGAGACAATTTAATTTTACAAAATAAAAATTGTCCTGCATGCCAAGGAACCTTCCCAACGGCTTCACGTTTTCCTCGAAGCAGCAGCACATCTTTATGAACCAACAGTTTAAGGTAAGCTTCATTAATTTATAGAGTATATTAAAATGGTGATAGTATAACGATGTATACAGCAGTACCATCACTTTGGATTTGGTTTGATGGATGTGTTAGGTAGTGGCTGTAAGGGGGGGGGGGGTCGCAGGGGCTAGGCCTAGGTAGGGGTACAGGGCCCTAGGTTAGGTGGTTGTATTAGGTTCGGTAGTGTCCCGAAAATCACTGTGGCCTTAAGGGGGGGTCGCAGGGGGGGGCAGAGCCCCCCCCGGTAGGCCTAGGTAGGGATACAGGGCCCCTATGCTAGGTTAGGTGGGTTTTCTTAGGTTCAGTAGTGCCCTGAAAATCACTGTGGCCTTAAGGGGGGGTCGAAGGGGGGGTCGCAGGGGTGGCGTAGGCCCCCCCCCCCGGTAGGGCTAGATAGGGGTATAGGGGGAGGGGTGGTGGAAGGATAAGTATTCATTTATTGCAAATATCATTTGACGCCCCCCCCCCCCCACCCAAAACCCCGGTTCCCACCTGGTGTCCCCCATAATTGTTGGGATGAAGTAGGGTCTTTCTGCATTCTGGAACAACTTGTTGTTTTAACTCCAATTACATAGTAAATCTCTAAATCGGATGGTTTGCGGTCAAAATAAACGTTAAATTCGTTGGAACTACACTATTTCTGATGCAACAAATATATTTTTATTCCAGTTTCCCCATAATGGATGAAACTGTAAATTTACCCAACACTCCACCCCGTTCTGGAGGAGTACGTTCAAGAACTGTTGGAGAAAAATATGATCCGAAAGGTGAAGTCCATCAAATTCCAAGGGAGGCTGTTTTGTGTTCCCAAGAAAGACTCGGAAAAGCTCAGAGTCATTCTGGACTTGTCGCCACTCAACAAGTTCATAGTGAATTGCAAATTCAAAATGCTAACACTGCAACACATAAGGACCTTACTGCCCAAGAGGGCATATTCCGTCTCTATAGACTTGTCAGACGCCTATTGGCACATTCCAATCAGCCGTCGACTCTCCCCCTACCTAGGGTTCAGGCTACAACGAAGACTATACGCCTTCAGAGCCATGCCATTCGGGCTAAACATAGCCCCAAGGATTTTCACGAAGCTTGCGAGCGCAGCTCTCAAACAATTACGCCTAAAGGGAATTCAGGTAGTAGCCTACCTGGACGACTGGTTGGTGTGGGCAGCATCCGAGACAGAATGCTTGCAAGCTTCCAGTCAAGTGATCCAGTTCCTAGAGTACCTAGGCTTCAAGATCAACAGAAAAAAGTCTCGACTTTCTCCATCTCAAAAGTTCCAGTGGCTTGGAATCCACTGGGACCTTTTGTCACACCGTTTCTCCATCCCGGCGAAGAAAAGGAAGGAGATAGCGGGTTCTGTCAAGAGACTTCTAGATTCCGAAAGGATATCAAGACGCGAACAGGAGAGGGTATTGGGCTCTCTCCAGTTTGCTTCGGTGACAGACCCAGTGCTAAGAGCACAGCTAAAGGATGCAACCGGAGTTTGGAGAAGTTATGCATCAAACGCGCGAAGAGATCTGAGAAGACCAGTTCCGCTTCGGCTACGTACTCTTCAAAGGCCTTGGTCCCAAGCCAGACATCTAAAGAAGTCGGTTCTTCTTCAGCCACCTCCCCCGTCGGTGACGATTCACTCAGACGCCTCAAAGGAGGGATGGGGAGGTCACTCTCATCGGAAAAAAGTCCAGGGGACTTGGTCCAAGCTATTCAAGACCTTTCACATAAACTTTCTAGAAGCTATGGCAGTGCTCCTTACCTTAAAGAAAGTCTCCCCGCGTCACTCGATCCACATAAGGTTGGTGATGGACAGCGAGGTAGTTGTGAGATGCTTGAATCGACAAGGATCGAGGTCACCACCTCTCAACCAGGTGATGTTGGCCATTTTCCGATTGGCGGAAAAGAAGAAGTGGTACCTGTCGGCAGTTCACCTTCAAGGAGTCCGCAACGTGACAGCGGACGCTCTATCCAGGTTCACACCGATAGAGTCGGAATGGTCCTTAGACGCAGGATCATTCTCCTTCATTCTGAATCAAGTCCCAGAAATGCAGATAGACCTCTTTGCGACGAAAGACAACAAGAAGTTGCCCCTGTACTTGTCCCGGTACGAGGACCCCTTAGCGGAAGCAGTGGACGCGATGTCCCTCGACTGGAACAGATGGTCCAGGATTTATCTGTTCCCTCCTCACAACCTTCTGTTGAGGGTCCTCAACAAACTGAGATCCTTCAAGGGGGTAGCGGCGATAGTGGCCCACAAGTGGCCGAACAGCGTGTGGTTCCCCTTGGCATTGGCACTACAGCTGAAGTTTGTACCGCTACCACATCCAGTTCTGACCCAGCGAGTCCAGAAGTCGACTGTCTGCGCTTCATTACAGAAAACCTGGACCCTGCAGCTCATGATTTTCTCTCCCTAGCGGTGAGAAAGCGTTTCGGGATTTCGAAAGCCAGCATAGACTTCCTAGAGGAATATAAGTGCAAATCTACTAGAGGCAATATGAGTCATCTTGGAGAAAATGGGTGGCCTTTGTCAAGGCGAAGAATCCGCAGGAGATCTCGACGGACTTCTGCTTATCTTTCTTCATCCACCTCCATGGTCAAGGGTTGGCGGCTAACACGATTTCAGCGTGTAAGTCTGCTTTGACAAGACCCATTCTATATGCCTTCCAGGTCGACCTAGGTAACGAGATCTTTAATAAAGTTCCGAAAGCCTGCGCTAGGCTCAGACCTTCAGCACCTCCAAAGCCCATTTCATGGTCTTTAGACAAAGTTCTTCATTTCGCTTCTCTGTTGAGCAATGAAGAGTGTACGTTAAAGGATTTGACACAAAAAGGTATTTTCCTATTTGCACTCGCGTCCGGGGCCAGGGTTAGTGAGATCGTAGCCCTCTCGAGAGAGGCAGGTCGTGTTCAGTTCCTGGATGGGGGAGAACTGAACCAGTTTCCGGATCCTACGTTTCTCGCCAAGAATGAGTTACCCACCAACAGGTGGGGTCCCTGGAGAATCTGCCCTCTGAAAGAAGATGCATCTCTATGTCCAGTAGAATGCCTAAAGGTCTATCTTCGTAGAACTTCAGACTTCAAGGGTGGTCAACTATTCAGGGGAGAAACATCAGGCTCAAATTTATCTCTGAATCAACTCAGAGCGAAAATCACATATTTTATTCGCAGAGCGGATCCTGACAGTACACCCGCAGGTCACGATCCGAGGAAAGTTGCCTCATCCTTAAATTTCTTTAATTGTATGGATTTTGAACATCTCCGTTCATACACTGGCTGGAAGTCTTCCAGAGTGTTCTTTCGCCACTATGCGAAGCAAGTAGAGGAACTAAAGAGATCTGTGGTAGCAGTGGGTCGCGTCGTTAACCCTACTGTTTAACTCTGCGAGGAACAGTGGTTTTAATTGGGACGATTAATTCCAGGGTGAGTTTGTAGTTACATACTGTACTACAAACTAAGTGAGAGCACTGAGTTGCCCACGTAGACTGTTCCATTCCAAAGGTGAACCTAGCATAAGTGCAGACATGTGTGCCGAGCGTTTCTAACGCTAATGTGATTGATTTGTAGTACAGACTTTTATGACTTTGATACCTCGGTATCTTAAAAGTGGCATTAATGTTTTTTCTTTCAGATAAACAAGTTCTGTTTACTATCATACTTATGCTTAATGTTTTGGGTTATCCTCTTCTTATATATATATATATATATATATATATATATATATATATATATATATATATATATATATAAATATATATAT
>NC_090725.1:179463497-179473497 GCF_036898095.1 Palaemon carinicauda
AAGCCCATGGCAAGCAGGAAATAGGAACTATAAAATAAAGCTACAGGTGTATAACTTTACGCTATATAATCTTGATTCCAATAATGGTTACTGTTACCTCTGGAATGAAATAGAGGATGACTTGAGAAATGAAGTTTTTGCATATATGTAGTACCCTCATTTCGAATAGATGATCTCAGAGAACCCAAATTTGCAAGAACTCGTAAATTGGAGTGATGGATGTTGCTATCAGAACAGAAGCATAACTATTGTCAATGATTATTCTGTTTTGGCCAGAAAATATGTCATTGATATAATTCAGAAGTACCTCATTGCTGGTCACACACAGAAGGAATGTGCCTCTATGAATAGTGCCATTAAACGTGAGATGGTTATGAGGTCTTCACTGAGTGTGACTATGCAGTGTGCTAAGATCAAACCATCACCATACAGTCAAACAAATAAAACGCTAAAACTTCATGATGATATATAATACACATTTCACGAGCATCATACCAGGGGAAAAAGATACCAAACCCAGTGGTTCCTGATCTGCTTAGGTTGCTGTAATCCCCCCCCCCCAAAAAAAAAAAAGAATAAAGTTCAAGTTATCATTCAACATTCACTTAACCTTGGAGGACTTGCCAGATCAAGTTCAAGACATTGGAGTCAAGACTCCCTCTTAAAATGAGGAAATTTAATGTTTGTAGTACATGAAAGTAGTAATGCCAGCCGACTGCTATAACTTCTTTGATTCCTTGCCTCATGCGTGATGAAATAATAATACAATTTTGCACACAATCAATATTAACGTTAACCTTTGGAAATTTGAAAGGCCCATTAAAAATATCTAGTTTTTATTTACATTCTTGCTTATAGAGGATTTATAAGAATCACTCAGAAGCTTTCCGGATTTTAAGGATTATACTACAGTAAGAATCTACTGTATTTTTAAAATTCATGTGATTGCTTTAGAGCTGATCTTTTTTTTGCTTTGCAGAAAATCTGAATACAGTTTTCAGAAAGTTCAAGTATTTCATATGTAATTTACTCTGTAAATGTCAACTTTATAATTACGCTTAAGTCATGGGAAATAACACTTAAGTACTTGCCTAAGTCAGTTTACCTCTTTTTTTTTTTCTATAAAAAAAAAAACATCTTCAACAGGAATATATCACATGAATGTTTGTATCCTTCGATTAAGAATATATAAAATGAAGCTTAAGACAATTTAAAAAAATCAAGTGAATGAGAAGGGTTTTCTTAATTTCCCAACAAGTAGAGAAAATGATTTAGGCAGTTAGTTTATGAGGCTGGCGATATATATATATATATATATATATATATATATATATATATATATATATATATATATATATATATATATATATATATATATATATATGTATGTATATATATATATGTATGTATATATATATGTATGTATATATATATGTATGTATATATATATGTATGTATATATATATGTATGTATATATATGTATATATATATATGTATGTATATATATATATATGTATGTATATATATATGTATATATATATGTATATATATATGTATATATATATATATATATATATATATATATATATATATATATATATATATATACAGTATATACAGTATATATATATATATATATATATATATATATATATATATATATATATATATGTATAGAGTAACACTGATCTCACTAAACTGATTTATAGTCTAATCTTTATATGTAAATTCAAGCAATTAGATTTCTAAATAATACTTACCCTAGCCACATTCTGATTCGTTTTTTTTTTTTTTTCAATATTTCATTATACTCTAATTCTAAAGACCCTGTGTTTCGAAATACTTGAGTTCCTATATACTTAAATGACTCTATCACATTAATCCTTTCTCCTTCCAATGATATTTCATCTTCCATTGCATACTCCGTTCCTGTCATCTCTGTCTTTCTTCTATTTATCTTCAGCCCAACCTCGTGTGATATTTCATGCATTCTCTTAATTAAGCAAGCATTGCCAATATTGTGGTGTTCTGCTAACGATTTTAACAACATCAGCATACTCTAGGTCTGCTTAATTCCTGTCACCAAACCAGTTCAATCCTTCAAAACCATCTCCGACTGTTTTACCCATTACAAAATCCATAAGGAGGATAAACAACATAGGTGATAACACATTCCTTTGGAATGCTTTGCTGTTCACTGGAAATTAATTTGATAAAACTCCATTAACATCAACTTTGAACTTGCTATGCTCATGAACAGACTTAATCAATTAACATATTCAAGAGGCATTCTATAATAACGCTGGACTCAATAAAATTGACCGGTGCACTCTATCAAAGGCTTTTTCCTAGTCCACAAATGCCATCAAAAGTGGATTTTCATATTTTACGCATTACTGTACATGACTCAAAATAAAAATTTGGTCACTGCAATTTTTACTCTTTCTAAATTCTGCTTGTCAAATTCTCAGCTTTTCATCAATCTTTCTCTTCAGTCTCTTTAGAATAAGTATAATATATTTTTTCATAACATCTGACGCAAATGTCATGCCTCTGTAATTATTGTAATCAGTCAGGTCTCCTTTTTTTTTTTGCCATTTTCATCAACACTCCTAACTCCCATTCATCAGGTTTGTCCTCTTCATGCCTTATTCTAAAAAATAATCTTGTAAGTTCTCCGGGAGTCACTTCATTTTTGGCCAGTATCATCTCGGCAGTTATTCCATCGTATCCAGGGGCTTTCCATCTCTTTAGTTTTTTTTATGATAAATTCAACTCCAAACACACACAATTCATTCATGGGCACATCAAAGTCTTTATCAGCTTAGGGTATGTCAATAAAATTATTCCCTTCATATCTCACTAAAGTGTTCATTCTAAAGTTGTCTTCCTTCATCTTCTGTTGTTATAACATATCCATCTCTCTTTTTGATGGGTATATGCATCTTGTTCTTTGCCCCTATAGAGATTTCATTATTAATTCTATGAGCAATTCTTACACCATAGCAACTTCCAGAATTCATAGCTTTGTCAGCCTTATCTGCTTTAGTGTCTAAATAAAAAGTTTTTACATATTGTATTATTGCGCCATAGTGTTTACTTGCTTTCTTTTGTCCTCACTATCAATTCTGGAATACTTAGCCTGCTCTACCTTGTATTTTTCATTACTTCTTCGAAAACTTTCAGAAATCAATTTCTGTGTTTGTCTCCTTTTTATAGAATCCCTAGCATCATTTGATATCCATGGTTTTCTCCTTGTGACTACGTGTCCCAAGACTTCACTACTAACTGACAGATATATGTTATTAATATCACACGATTCTTCATTAATTGTCTGCTCTTCGTCTCTTAAAGTTTCGAAGACTGCAAATCGATTCCTACATTATATTGTAAATGTTTCTCTGTGCTCTTCTTCCAAAATTTTAGTTGTATGGAACCTATATATTCTATCTACCTTTCTGTTGGGTGCTGTTAGTTTTAATTTCAGTGTGGCAATGAGGAGCTGATGATCACTACCAATATCCGCGCCTCTATAACCTCTTACATTTCTCAAAGTCCTCCTTCTCTCTTTATTAATGTCAATGTGATATATTTTGTTTTCGTAATTGCACACAGTGAAGTCCATGTATACTTGTGGATGTTCTTGTGTTGGAAAAAATCCCTCCAATGTCAAGATAGTTTGCTGAACAGAGACTTATGAAATGTGCTCTATTTTCATTTGCAACTTCGCCAAGACCTTCGACACCCATCACATTCTCAATATCTTGATTATTTCTTCAAACTATAGCATTGAAGTAACCAGTCACAATTTTCATATCTCTCTCTGCGATCTCATCTATTGCACTCTGAAGTTCTTCACAGTATTCATCTTTTCTTTCCTCAGGGGAATAATTTTTTGGGGGGCATAGCAAACTATGGAGAAGGATGTAAACAACCCTAAAATCCTATTGCTACTACGTTGCTGTTGGTAAACAAGGATATATGGTTATTATCTTAGTTTACATGAATCATATTGCACTGCTTTGTTGTTACCTTTGCTTGTAACAATCTACTATTTACAGCTCTCCACTCGGTTAATGCCTTTTTCGCTCTTAGTGTCATCATAATTACTACTCCCCTTCATACTCCATCTGATCTTCCTGGGTAGATATATATATTACCTTGGTTTAAATATTTATTACCATTCGCCTTACAACGTGTTTCACTTAGGGCCAAGATATCCAAACTATATTTCATAAATAAACTCTTCACTTGCTGTAACTTCCCAATCTGATTCAGGGTTCTAACATTCCAATTACCTGTTTGCAAAGTTTCTATAGTGCTTATAAACTAGGAGATTCTTAGCATCCCGCTACGCCCGGGACAGTGGGCGTTCTTTCATCTTCTCTTTCCCTCACTGACTAAAAACATAAAGGATAGCAATTTCCTTGTTATGAGTAGTGCCTAAGGCATGTGACCCCTGCCGATCCATACTAATTCTAGTAAGATCAACCGCCAGGCATCAGGAATAAAAGCTTGCTTTATTTAACTTTTATTGATTACTTATTTTATTTTCTTCCATACTTATGGCATCGAGCTTGTGTTGACATGTTATGCCGATTCACACTGCATGTGCAACACTATTGGCTATTTAGGAAAAGGCACGGTGAAGGTGCCAAGAGGATCAACTTGACTGGGAAAAATTTTCATGACGGAACTTGTCACACTTTTTCACAGTTACAACTATAACTTCACAAATCTTCCGGTCACTCTATCAATGACGAAGGCATGTACTTGTGTGGCACTATTCGTCAGAAACTTCACATTCCTATGGCAGTTTCTGAGATGTTGCTTCCAATTACCAGAACAATTTTACTGTTTAGTCTCTGCAAGTCGGTAGGACTAAGACAGTGACGCTGTTGAGTTTCCTGCATCATGATCTGCCCGAGTTGAAAAAATGAGAGACGGACATCCAGATATTCTACAACTCGACGAGGTGTTGTGCAGGCACATTAAACTAAGAGTGTGCTACATCGAATTTTGTTTATAAGACATAACGCTGCCCACTGTGCCTCTTTTACGGGATGCAGCATATAGTAATGGTCAATTCCTATTTACTGTACAGTATATGTCTATGCCCTTTACCAAGGCGAACATTCTTTAAGGATATCGCCTTTTACTTGTGTTCTCCCGAAGTGCATCATTTGTATGATATATACATGATAAGGCTATAGAAGGGTCTCTGACAAATAATCCAGGACACATAGAAGGTGACCGACATAAAATCTGGTCCTCCACTCACCTGTAGCCACATCAAGCTTCCTAAAAGGATAAATTTTAAAGATGCACACCCAAGGACGAATACAAGACAAACACAGCGTGGTTGCGATGTCCTGGACATGCATTTTTGAAGCATCAAACAGGCTTGTGCCCAAATTAGGGTTGAGGGTATTGCTGGTAAGTAACCAAAATTAAACTTTAATTTTTTACTAATATATTTCTCTGCATATATATTTATATTGTTATCAAAATCAAAACGAAATTTTCAGTGCCGTTTAGAACAAATAATTTCCTTCGAAAGTTTATTTTCAAAGTTGCAAATAACTGTTGAACTATTTAGGCAGTCACTATAAATTATTTTATGCAAATTCATGAATAAAATGTTGGAATGGGCATGCCCTTCTTCCATTTCAGGTAACAGAATTGTCCGGATGAATTTTTGTAGCCAGAGTAATTTGTAGTCGTATCTAACTGGTAACCTGGCGTATCTCACTAAATTTACATTCTTTATGAAATTAGTGATATTTTGGTATATTTTCCTGCAGAAATACGTTATTCATGAATAGATACAACGTTTTTTCATTGAAGTTTCCATGAACGTTTTCCACCTTTTCTATGTCGGTGTCATTCAGAATAACTAATTTTGTCAAGAGTTTTTGTTTCAAAGTTGCAAATAACTCTTAAAATATTCAGTCTGCTACCATTAAAGTTTTATGCAAATTTAAGACTATTTCGATCCGTGAATAACACATGGAATTGTCATGCTATTTCCATCTCCTTCTATATTCCTTTTTTTTTTTTTCATAGAATTAGTGATATTTTGGTATACTTTCATGTTGAAATACGTTCTTCATGGAGAGACACAACTGGTTTTCTTTGGAGTTTTCTGAAAAATTTGTCATTTATTCACTGTTGATAATATTCAGAATAATTAATTCTGTTCATATCTTTTATTTCGATATTAAAAGTAACTCTTAATCTATTCAAGAAGCCACCATAGAAGTTTTACTGAAATCTAAGACAATTAAGATATTTATATACCACTTTGAGGATGACATGCCTTTCCTCCATTTTAGGTAGCAGATTTAGATGTCTAAGTTTTTTTTTTTTTCATATTATTATTATTATTATTATTATTATTATTATCATTATTATTATTATTATTATTATTATTATATTATTATTATTATTATTATCATTATTATTATTATTATTATTACATGTCAAGCTATAACCATAGTTGGAAAAGCAGGATGCTATAAGCTCAAGGACTCGAACGGGGATTAATAGCCCAGTGAGATAGGAAACAAAGAATTAAATAAACTACAAGTCAAGTAATAAAAAATAAAAAATTATTATAAAAACAGTAACAACAATAAATTAGACCTTACATATATAAACTATAAAAGTTTCAAAGAAAGAAAACCTTCAAGCAAGAGATCTATTCTACACATAATCCATACAAATACATAAACATTTACATACATCATTACATACGTACTTCCATACACACGCGCGCACGCACACATACACACATACACACACACACACACACACATATATATATATATATATATATATATATATATATATGTGTGTGTGTGTGCATATATATATATATATATATATATATATATATATATATATATATACACATATACTATATATATATATATATACATATACTATATGTGTGTATATATATATATATATATATATATATATATATATACATATACTATATATATATATATATATATATATATATATATATATATATATATATATAATGCTAGTCACATGAAATAATCATATACAACTAATAGCCACGATGACTTAAATTTTTCGGTTTCTTGATTTACTCTTAAATTTTGGAGATACCTACCATTTTATGTAGAACTTTTTCTATAACCCTAGATGATCAAATGTAATATGGACCATTGTGTTTCACCATTTAACACAGGCCTGTGCAACCTGCGGCCCTCAAAGGCTTCCACTGCGGCCCTTTCTCCTAAAAATAAATAAGCTGTAGTGCGGCCCTCAGAGAGAGAGAGAGAGAGAGAGAGAGAGAGAGAGAGAGAGAGAGAGAGAGAGAGAACCAACTAGAGCCCACCGAATGTTTTTATTATTATTATTACTTGCTTAGCTACAATCCTAGTTGGAAAAAAAGGATGCTATAAGCCCAGAGGGCCCAACAGGGAAAATAGCCCAGTGGGGAAAGGAAAGTACGAAAAATAAAATATTTTAAGAACAGTAACAACATTAAAATAAATATTTCCCATATAAACTATAAAAACTTTAACAAAACAAGAGGAAGAGAAATTAGATAGAATAGTGTGTCCGAGTGTAGCCTCAAGCAAGAGAACTCTAACTCAAGACAGTGAAAGACCATGGTACAGAGGCTATGGCACTACACAAGACTAGAGAATAATGGTTTGATTTTGAAGTGTCCTTCTCCTAGAAGAGCGGCATACCATAGCTAAAGTCTATTCTACCCCTACCAAGAGGAAAGTAGCCACTAAGCAATTAGAGTGCAGTAGTTAACCCCTTGAGTGAAGAAGAATTGTTGGGTTGTCTTAGTGTTGTCAAGTGTATGAGGACAGAGGAGAATATGTAAAGAATATGTAGTACTATCTGGCCAGTCAAAGGACCCCATAACTCTCTAGCGGTAGTATCTCAACGGGTGGCTGGTGCCCTGGCCAACCTATTTACTACGAAATTCATATTCGTGTGTACTAATTTTACCATCTTTTTTTTTTTCTATTTCATTCCCTAATGTACAGATTTGAATCATACTGTATAAGAACGGAAAATAACATGTTACATCAAATTTTTTATTATTAGTACATACCAGATTAAATGAGCCTTTGCTGTCTGCCTGTGAGTCTGACACGTATGATTGATGTACTGTAGTATGGTACGTGTGTTCCCGGCTGACAGTACTGCTGAGTGCTGTTTCGCCAGTCTCCATTGTGACTTCATTTGTTGTGGTTGAGTTGTGAATACTGGTACTCTAAGTCTAAATCTAACTATTATGTTGCAGTTTTGTGATTTGCTTTAGAAAACTGGCAAGCAAAACGTTTTGAGAATTATATATTTCTGCTGAGATTTGGTATAAATTTTATTGCAATGTATCACATTTTTCTTAAAGGTTTTAATTAAGGAAACTTTAATAGATTGCAGTATAATCAATAGCCAATTTTCAGCAAAAATTTATAATTCTAAAAATGTTTTGCTAGCAAGTTTGCTAAAGCCAATCACAAAACTGCAACATAGACAACTCAGCTAGAGTTAGACTTTAATTTAGAGCTAACTTTTACTAATTATATATTTTTCTCAGCAATAGAGCTCTTATTTTATTGATAATGGCTTCTACAAGTAAAAAACGGAAGATTTCGGAGGAAAACCGGAGTTTTCAAGAGAAATGGACTGAACAATATTTATGCATACAATCAGGGAGGAAAGCATTGTGGCCTTTCTGCCATGAAACCATTTCTGTTTTAAAAGAATATAACATCAAAAGACACATCACAAAGTACAAAGAATATGAAAATATGACAATGGAAGCACGCAAACAAAAAATATCATTCTTGCAGAAATCTCTGAAACTACAATAGTCGGAGTTTACGAAGAAAATGGTTAAGGAATATGATGCATCTCTCAAAACAAGCGTTTTGATTAGTCAAATCCTTGCAAAAAGATTCAAGCCCTATTCTGATGGTTAGGTAGTTAAAGAATGTTTGTGTGTAGCCTCAGACAATATGTTTCCTGACAAAAAGAAACTAGTTGAAAACATAAGCCTTTCAAAACTATACTGTTGCTAGAAGAATAGACAGTCTTTCAGGGAATATTGAAAGTACAATGGCCAGGCGAGGTAGCGGTCTTTCTTCATACTTTGTTGCTCTTGATGAGAGTTGTGTCACGGCAGACACTGCACAACTGGCTGTGTATATTAGGGGTGTTGACAATGACTATAATATTACAGAGGAAATGGCTTCACTACAAAGCATGAAGCGGGCCACAACAGGACAAAATATTTTTGGTGAATTGGAAAAAGTATTGGCAAGGTTTGGACTGGACTATATTTATTTAGTTTTCATTACAACAGATGGTGCACCTGCGATGTCTGGTCAGAAAAAAAGGTGTTGTTGGATTACTGAAGACTAGAACGGGGTCTAAAAATATTGACTCAGGTTCACTTATTGTCCTGCATTGTATCATACATCAGGAAGCTTTATGTGCAAAGACAATAAACTTTCAGCATGTGACTAATAATCTTGTAAAAGCTGTCAATTTCATTAGGTTATGAGATTTGAATTACCGCAAACTTCAGCAGTTAATGGTAGGGATTGATTCAGAGTACAGTGATGTGAAGTATTTTTGTGAGGTAGGGTTGCTAAGCAAAGCAGGAATGTTGAAGAGAGCATATGGTCTTTTGGAAGAAATTAAGCTGTTCTTAGATATGAAAGGTAATGCTGTCCCTGAATTGAGAGATAAGGAATGGAGATGTAATTTAGCCTTTTTAGTAGATATAACTTATCATCTTAGTGCACTGAATGTTGGACTTCAAGGAAAAGATCAACCAGTAAATGAGATGTTCTCACTGATCAAAGGCTTCCAGATAAAATTGCGTCTGTGGGAGTCCCAAATCAGAAACCAAAACCCAGCCCACTGAAAAACCACGACACTAGCAACTTTCAGTATCAGAAGTATGGTGACAAGTTGGCAGTCTTGAGTATG
>NC_090725.1:179478497-179503497 GCF_036898095.1 Palaemon carinicauda
AATCCTCAACAGAGACAAATGAGATTTTTTTTCTTTTGAATACAGTATAACAACATGGAAAACATACATAAAAACATTGGTAACAGCAAAACGAGTATCAATTTAGAGTAACGAAATTTGAATTAATTTCTACATAAACATGAATACAACAGAAATGTCTCAGTATGACAAATGGTATGCTCATGATATGCTTAGAACAAAACCAAAAATGAAAACAATATTTAATATATCTTTTCACAAAACACTTGTAGAGAACATACTCAAAATAAACCCGATTTCGTGACCTAAATCACCTTGTGGCAGACACTATTTCATGGCCCCTGTCCTCTCGCACTCTCTCGTGCATGGAGGACGGCACTGACACATGCTTGTGCCTCTTCCTCACTTTCCTCTCCCAAGTAGCCAGGTAGCCCGGGATAAGAGGGTACCGGCTTATTCAAATGCCACACCAAGTTATCCTCTCGGACTGGGCGCATATGCGAAAGGTGATACTCGCCTTTGGCCCCAGTCCGGATGTGTTGGATGACCGCCGTATCGGCTTTAATTTCTTTTACACAATACGGTCCAACATATGAGGCTTCCAGTTTATGCTTCCTCGGTTGCAACCTTTTAAGATAGATTCTGTCCCCTATCTGTATATCAGACGTTCGCGTTTGGAAACACTGATCGTATCTCGTCTGATACTTCTCATTGGCCCTCAGCATGTACCTTATGGGTTATCTGAAACACTCTCCAAGCCAAATTACACATCATCACCCGGGATTGCTCTGTGCTGTATAATGGCAAGGTGTGGGGGTCCATGACAACGGTATACGGCAGCACGGGGTCTTGCCCAGAAAGTATAAAAAATGGGGTATCCCTGATGGAGCCGTTATATGCTGTATTTAGGGCGAACTCCGCCTACGGCAACATTTCCACCTACTGGTTTGGGTTGTCCCCCACAAGATACTTCAAAATATTTGTTACCTCTCGGTTATGGGACTCGACGAGCCCATTTGCTGATGGCCGATAAGAGGCGATAGTGAAATGATCTATTTTCATGATCTCGGTTACTCCTTTGCACACTTCATCCACAAACTCTCTGCCATTGTCACTTATCAAGGTACGTGGACATTCGAACCTCACTATGAAGAAACACAATGCCTTCACAACCGAAACTGCGGTTTTGTCCACCATTGTATACGAGTGTGTGAAGCGTGTGAATGCATCTACAAACACACACACATACTTGAACTACCCGTCACCTGGGGGGGCGGGCGGTGATGGGCCCAGGACGTCCATATGCACTCTATTAAACTTAACAGGCACTGCTGACCATGTTCTGGCCTTCTGGATCACATGGTTGTGGTTCCGCATAGTGTTACACACATGGCACTTATTAATAAACCTAACAATGTCTTTCTTCATCCCTAACCAAAAAAAAGACTCTCTGGCCCTTCTCAGAGACCTCTCTATACCTACATGTCCTGCGTAAGGACTTACGTGAATTACATGGATGGCTTTCTCTATCAAAGAGGAAGGAAGAACAACGCGAGATCGGATATCCCTCGGTCTCTCTCATATTGTGTGTTCTTCGATGAAGAACACATCCCTTCGTTTGCGCAAGAAATCCAGGAACTTCCTACTCGTATTCCTCACACAATACTTAACCTGTTCGATCCAAGCTTCGGACTTTTGTCCCGCAATAAGCTCACCCACACTCCAGCCACACATATCAACCACGCACTCGTTCACGGGGCTTCCTCTCTGAGTTCCCCCCATGGAACTCCAAGCATTCACATTCTCCGGACGACCCTCGCCCTCTCTCTCTCTCTCTCACTGGAGTTGTAAAGATCTTCCCGTTTTCTATGTGCTTCTCCCACAGGTGTATTTAAACCTGAACCCCCCCTTTTGTTTTTCCTTCCGCTTTACAGACCTAGTTGTTACTGCTGCTATGGCGGTCCTGGAGAGAGCATATGCTACTTTATTTGACTTCCCTGCAATATGCTCGAAATTCACAATATCAAACTCTAACAACTGCTCGATCCACTGAGCTTGCCGAGTATTTAACTTCCCTTTTCTGAACAAGTCCCGCACCGGCCGATGATCTGTATTTATTTTAATTTTATGCCCAAGCAAAAAGTAGCGGTGTCTCTCCAGCATCCATAGAATTACCAATGCCTCTCTATCGAAGGTACTGTATCTAACCTTTATTCCCTTTAAAGCTCGTGATAATAAATAGGCCTCTTATTCCCTTCATCATCAACTTGAGAAATGACTCTGCTGATCGCGATCTGACTCGTGTCGGTCGTTACCAAAAACTGTTGGTCGAACCTTGGATAAGGTAACAGTTCATCGCTCGTGAGTGCATTCTTTAATGTCTGAAAAGCAGCTTTCTCTCTTTCTCCCCACTGAAATTCGGGCCGCTTCATCAATGAATCTAGTGGTCGTGCTATGTGACCGAATTTCTGTATAAACTTACGGTAATAGACAGCGAGCCCTAGAAAACTGGCTACTTCCTTAGCGTTTTTTGGCTCTCGAAATTCTTTGATTGCAGCTACTTTATCGGCACAAGGCCTAAGGCCTTAGGGTGTTACTATGTGCCCCAAAAATTCTACTTCTTGTTGAAAAAATTTACATTTGTCTAAATTGATCTTCATCCCCTGACGCCTCAAGGCTTCTAACACTTGTATAAGATTTTTTCATGCTTGTCTGCCGTAGTCCCAATTACAATCATATCATCCAAGTAGACAAAGACACTATGCCCTAATAATGAAGCTAGTACAGACATCATCACACGGGAAAAATGGACAGGAGCATTCTTCAATCCGAAAGGGAGATAATTATACTCAAACAATTGATCATTTGCTATAAAGGCCGTTTTCTCTTTATTTTCGTCATTTAAGGGAATTTGGTGATACCCGGACTTTAAATCTAACGTAGAAAAAACCTGCTTTCTCTGACTTTGAGTAACAGTTCCTTGATAGAGGGCAAAGGGTATGCGTTATTCTTGATAACAACATTTATCCTCCTATAATCTACATATAATCGAAGAGAACCATCCTTCTTACGAACCATCACAATTGGAGAGGCCCAGGGGGACTCGCTTTCTCGAATCGTACCTTGCTCTTTTAATTCATTTATTTCTCTTCAATTGCCTCTACATGACAGATAGGAGTCCTATAAGGTTTGGAACGAATTGGGGGTCGATGTTAAATGAAAAGTTTGTAATTCTCCTTGGGGGTTCATCTCCAAATGCAATTATGTCTGCAAAATTCCCTACAATATTTCCTACTCTTTTGTAATAATTAATTGCGGTCGCTCCAACAGCGGATTGACGGATCTTTCTCTTCCTGTCCCCATCGGGACCTTGACCATGGGAAGACAAGGCCGCCAGTGTCCGTTCGGCTGTCACAAGCGAACATAACTCAAGGTCGAAGACTGAATCAGTGCCTAAGTGGAACCACAGGGTACTTAAATTTATGAAGGGAATTTCCACCCTTCCTTCGGAAATGGTGGTGACTCCAGGAGACATGAAATCCTACCACTTTTGATGTGGTTTTACGTATAATAGGTCGACTTTGCGCATTTCTGGTGCGGGTGCCACTGATAGGGAGTAAAGGGTGGAGGGGGGTATTGATTCACCCGTCTCCGGCCCGGCAGGAACCGTCCCTGCGATCGCATTAGCAGTAAGGGCGACCCTATCTCGAGGTCGAGTTTCCCCCATAACGGGTATCTCTGTCTCTTCTCCTGGTCCCACTTTCCACCTCACTTCTAGCCCCTCCCCATCGGGGCTCCGTATGATCACTTGCTTCTCCTTGATAAAATCGATTTCGAGGATAGTGGGAATATCCCCCATATTTAATATCAGGATAACATAGAAGGCATGGGTCACTTCTCTACCCTGAAGGTTGAGTCGTTATCTGATAATACGTCAGGTCATCAGTTTGTGACCACCAGCCGTGTTCAACACCAGGCACTCCTTCGACGTTTGGATGGCAGCCGTCGCCAAATGTTCTTCCATAAGGGATACGCTGGCCCCGGAATCCAGCAGATCGCATTGCACACACGATTCCAACTCTACTCTAAGAATGGGGACCGCATTCCTACTCCCATGTGCAGGAGCGGCGGCGAGAGGTGGCTGCTCTACCTCCCGAATCCCCTCAGGCACTCCCGGGAAAGCCGCCCTCGCTGACCAGGGGGTATCCCTTACTGCTGGCTGGGGCACTGACTGGCCTCCGCCGACATTGGGCCGGGGTGGGCTGCCTGACTCCTTGGCACTTCTGTCCCCAGTACTGGCTTGGTCCCCGTCCTGTGTAGTTTTCCCCTTCCTCTTGTTGCTGCAGGGGAAGCGTGGTCTCTTGTGCCGACGCTGTTTTCTGGACAGCTGTTCAGTAGATGATCTGTGGCATGGCATCACAAACACCGCTGGTGCTCGTCGGAGGGGCATACAGCCCGGAGGTGCCCCTTTCCCCCACAGTTCTAACAAATGCCATCCACCACATTTCCACTTCTCAGACCTCTGCCTCTTCGAGGTCCACTGCTACGGGCACCCTGCCTTGGGAGGCTGTCGAAGCTGGCTGGGTGCCGGGCTGCCTCGATGTTTGGGTTGCAGCTATCATGTATGGTGGCAAATGGTTCGCCCCTCCCCTTTCCTGTTGTTCTCTCTATACTCCCAGCCCTGCTTACACGGTAGGAATGACATCGTACAAGGACTGCCCGGGAACTTGTAGGGCGGCCGTAACTGACAAGGGGAGCGTTTCCATCAGTTTCTGTTTGCAATACTTTTCTCGCCACTCCGGGTTCTTAAAGCCTTCTGGAGCGAAATTGTTTAAATCTGTAGATATCCGTTCGACGAAATACAAAAGTGATTCTCCTGCCCGCAAGGTTGGCTGGTACTTCTGCCATAGGGTCGTCTTCTCAGTTTCAGAGAGGGCAAACCGTTTCAGGAGTTCGTTCTTGTAGGAATCCCAGTCTGTTGGCCGATCCCTCCATCTTACCATCTTGCCAGCTGCTGCTCCGGTTATCTTCTGGTTGGTCAGTATAATCCAATGTCTATCGGACCATCCTGCAGTAGCATACTTGACGAGCCCCAAGAAGGCTTCAATGGAAAAGTATCCCTCAGTGGGTGGGAGTTGTTGAATTCGACAATCGGAGTCGTTGGTACCAGAAGATCACGCGCTAACACTGGTTCTATCAAAGGAGGTCCCGTGTCAATTCCCGACCGGGTTGAGTTTGTGATATCACTTCCACTGTTCCGACCTTGCTGTATGTCTCTACGTAATTCCGGTAGTTCACGCATCATTCTTTGTATGAATAATGGCTCGCCTGTTTCCAAATTCTCTTCCCCGAGTACCGTTTCTACAATAGCTACGGGATTCGTGTCGCCCCTCTCTCCGCCACCGCCACTCGACGTCAAACTTCTCGTGTTAATCATTTATCACTATTAACTTTTGTTTCCACTTTTCCAATAATCGCATTTTGGCTAAAATCACTTAGCACAGACGTTAATCTGTAATCACCCCACACCTGACACCATTTAATATGAACCGATCTGGGTCGTATGTGGGTTCATTCAATTTATGAAAACACGAATAGAGGAGGATTTCATGCACGAATAATAGCCGAGTTGATCATTTTATATGGACTATATTCTCTTGAGTTTACAAGGGCACCCTTAATTATGATTACGTTACGTTACTAAGAAAAAGCCATGAGAAAAATGGTACTCAGTTCGGCACACAAGCTGGCACCTGACACACTCTATCGGCCTCGAAAACAAGACTGCCTGTCCTATGGGCTTTTCCCAAGCCCCATAGATGGGCGTCGCGATGCCTGATAAATGATTGGTTGTTTTGACCCAAAAGTCTCATAACAAACAATCGGGAGAGGGTTTGGTGACGCTGACCCCATAACGGACTTTAAGTGCCAAAACACAAACTAACTGCCACTCCTCTAACAAAGAGAAAAATATCAGTAATGGCCGCCACGTCTACAATCAGTTCATATATATATATATATATATATATATATATATATATATATATATATATATATATATATATATATATATATATATATATATATATATATATTAGACTATTACAGCTTTGTTGATCATGAAAACTCACAAACACTTTCTCAGATTATGGATTATGGTAACTACACTAAGAATGGGAAATATATATAAATTATATATATATATATATATATATATATATATATATATATATATATATAAACATATATATATATATATATATATATATATATATATATATATATATATATATATAAACATATATATATATATATATATATATATATATGCAAACATTTTCATCAGAGTTGAATGCAATTATTCTTTTTGGAATGAGGGGATATTGCAGAATTTCACATACAGTATGATATGAAATGCTCCAATTAAAGGTAAAATACTTCATAATTGTTAAAAATTAATTTGAGTCCCTAATCTAGGATTGCCGAAAATTCCTATATACTGAGTTTTAAGAGCCCCTGAAAATAAGAACAAGGAGAATGAAGTGAAAATGATTTTTAAGAGGTAGTTTAAGAATTTTAATGAAATTCAATCTACTATTAATAGAAAAACAAAGGCTCACTGTCGAAAAAGTGGATTTGGTGATTGAACTTTTTCTCAATTTTACTACGTTCAATTGACCATGATCTTTTATCAATCGAACATAATCAAACAAATTTAACTATAAAACATCGTAAAATTCTGGAGATTGACTTTCCATCTTGTAACTATATCAGTCCTTCTCCGTGGTCCTTCGTCTTTGTCAACGCTCCAAGAAGAAATTAGATGTTCATGGAGTAAGAAGACTATTCAGTTTTACTGTCAATATTATATACTTCATCTATTTTGCTTTTTCATAGGACCCTACCTTGCTCACTTCACATTTTCTTTTATTTCATTAATTGATGTAGAAATGACAATGATTAGTTTATGGACACACATCTCCATATATAAATACACAAATGCACACGCGCACGCGCACACGCACGCTATATATATATATATATATATATATATATATATATATATATATATATATATATATATATATATATATATATATATATATGTGTGTGTGTGTGTGTGTGTGTGTGTGTGTATATTGTGACGAACCGAGAGAAGGTTGTGACTCAAAGGCAGGATGAAAGCACCTGAGTAAACTTTATTACAGAACACTCACTTATATATACATAAACCCCAGGCAAAAAGGGCATACAAAACATAACAGGTAATTTCATGTTCAACCGAAAAGCTCACCGGTTAACAGTTAACGGTGAGAAAAATAGACATGTTATTTCAGGTTCTTATCAGTGCGAGGGGAGAGCGAAGATACAAGCATAATACATACAAAAAATGAATTGTCGTTACTATGTACGATCGTGTGACACACGGTTGGTACATGGCTCCCCCCCTTAAAAATGACATACTGTACATGTTAAATAGGGTGCCCTGATCTAGAGAGGCGAACTGTAGGTGGGTCATCTGGTAGGAGATAAACAGGTTTTAGATGATCAATGGAGACCCAGTCTTCTTTGCCCCGAATGTTTAGTAGGAATGCTTTCGGACTGCGTCGGATCACATAGAAAGGGCCCGTGTAAGGGGGCGTTAGCGCTGGCTTGCTAGTGTCGTTGCGTAGGAAGACGTGCATTGCAGAGTGCAAGTCTGTCGATATGTGATGCTTCGCTGGGGGCTTGTAAATCTGGCGGTATGGAGTAAATTTTCCCACGACGTGACGTATGCGCTGGAGATCGTCGGAGGAGGTTGTAGAAGGAAAAAATTCGGCAGGGACGGCCAACGGGTTGCCATACACCATTTCAGGTGCCGAGACGTCGAGGGCGTCTTTATGAGTGGTCCTTATTCCCAGGAGGACCCAGGGTACCTGAGTAAACCAATTGGAATCCTTGCAGCTGGACATCGAAGCTGCTTTGAGGGTGCGATGAAAACGTTCAACCATTCCTTTGGCAGCGGAGTTGTAGGCAGTTGTCTGATGTAGGGTGTTGCCCAGGAGATTCGCTAATGATGTCCACAATTGAGAGGTGAAAGTGGTACCCCTGTCAGAAGTAATATGCTCAGGGATACCAAATCTTGCAATCCATCCTGAGAGTAAGGCAGATGTACATGAGGCGGACGTTGCAGTTTGGATGGGAATGGCTCCAGGCCAACGAGTGGAGCGGTCGATGACGGTAAGCAGGTAACGATGTCCTTGTGATGTGGGTAGGGGGCTTACAACGTCGACGTGAATGTGGGCAAAACGACGCTGAGGTTGAGGAAAGGTGCCCACTCCTGAATCCGTGTGTCGATGTATTTTGGAAGTTTGGCAAGAAGTAAGCCGCGGACCCAATCCTTAGCATGCTTAGAAATGCCGTGGCAAATGAACTTCGTCTTTAGCAGCTATGCAGTAGAACGGCACGAGGGAATAAAATCAAACACCTGTCTGAGCATGGGAGCAGGAATCCAAGGTCGCGGTCTACCAGTACTGATGTCACAGAGGAAGGTACTGTTGGAGTCGTCGAGGGGGATGTCTTCCCAATGGAGGGATGTGCAGAATGTCCTACATGCTTGATACTCTGAATCTTGTCGTTGGGCTTCAGCCAAGGCGTTGTAATCCAATCCCAGTTGAACGGCAGCCAACGTATTTCTTGACAGGGCATCGGCAATGGGATTCATTTTCCCAGGGACGTATTGAAGGGTGCAATTGTATTCAGCCACAGCGGAGAGATGTCGGCGTTGACGGGCGGACCAGGCGTCAGACTATCGAGTGAAGGCGTGCACCAGAGGCATGTGGCCTGTGCGAATGACGAAGGTCGTACCCTCTAAGATATGATGAAAGTGATGGACAGCCAAGTGCACCGCCACCAATTCTCGATCAAAGGTAGAATAACACGACTCTGCCTTGGACAGTTTTCTGCTGAAGAAGGCCAATGGGCGGGGCGAGACGTTGACCACCTGCTCGAGTACTGAACCAATAGTGACGTCGCTGGCATCGGTGGAGAGAAGGAGAGGGGCATGTGGGATAGAAAAAGTGAGAGCTGAAGCAGTTGATAGGGCCTTCTTTGCATTGTAGAAGGCCGCTTCTTGAAGGGGACCCCACTTCAGGTCCTTTGGCTTGCCCTTGAGGGAGGCATAGAGGGGAGCAAGAGTGGCGGCAATGGCTGGCAGAAAATGGTGATAATAGTTGATCATGCCCAAGAATTCCTGCAGAGCTTTGACGGTCGAGGGCGTGAGGAAGTTCTGAACGGCTGCTACCTTCTCAGGGAGGGGATGGACTCCTTCAGGAGTGATACGGTGCCCTAAGAACGACACTTCGTTGGCGCCAAAGGTACACTTGTCGTACCGGACTACAAGGCCGTTTTGTTGCAGGGCGGTCGAGCATGATGCACAGGTGACGGAGGTTTTCCTCTTTTGAGGAAGAGAACACAAGTATGTCGTCCACATAACATACACAGAAGGGGAGGTCCCCTAAGATGACACCCATGAGATGTTGAAAAGTGGCCCCAGCATTACGAAGGCCAACACAGGAGTAATTGAAGGGGTATGAGTGGTGATGGCGGTCTTGAGGATGTCTTCTGGGTTCATAGGTACCTGATAATACCCCTTCAGGAGGTCGAGCATGGAGAAAATCTTCGCTTTGTGCAGGTAGGAGGTCACGTCAGCGATATTTGGGAGGGGGTAGTGATCTGGTTCTGTATACATATTCAGGCGCCTGTAATCCCCGCACGGACGGAGAGAGTCGTCTTTCTTCAGAACGATGTGTAAGGATGACGACCATGGGCTGGAGGGCTTTTGGCAAAGGCCTATTTCCTCCATTTCGGCAAACGTCTGTTTGGCGACTATCAATCATTACGGTGCCAGACGTCTGAGTTTTGCGAAGACTGTGGGTCCCGTTGTCTTGATATGGTGATAAATACCGTGCTTGGCAGGAGCTGTGGGCGTTTGGCGAAGTTCTGGACGGAAAACTTCCGGGTACGACGTGAGGAGGTGGGCATAGGCATCCGTGGGTGCGCTGATGTGGAGAGCGAGGTTGGAGGGGGCGGGTTGAAGAGGTGTTGACAAGTACGAGTCTGCGTTGACCAATCGTCGGTGGGCGACATCGACCAGAAGGTGGAAATGAGAGAGGAAATCCGCACCGAGGATTGTCAATGTGACGTCAGCAACGAGAAACTTCCAATTAAATTTACCGTTTCCAAACGATAATGTGAGGTTCTCGTAACCGTAGGTGGTTATCGCAGATCCGTTGGCAGCTACCAGGTGGATGTCGGCAGACGTAGATAGACTACGTCGTGTCCTGAAGAGTTCCCTTGGCAATAGAGAACGACAAGCACCTGTGCCTACCAAAAATCGCACGCCCGTTCCTGCATCATGTAAAAAGAAAAGATTAGAAACATGGGAGGCCACCGCCACGAGCGATGGCTTACTTGCACATTTTTTGGCCACGGACAATCCTTAGCACATTTCTTCACGGCTGCCCCGAATCTGTTGTGACAGTAGCAAAACTGCTGCCGCTGGGAGGCGGTAAGTGGCTGTAGAAGTCGTTGGTTGGGGCACGAGTGAGTGGTGGGTGGTGGGTGGCTTTGTCGCCGCTTCGGCACGTCATGGGGTAGGCGTGTATGTCCTACCTCATTCATATCAGCTTTGGTTGATGTTGAATTGGCGACCTCTTCGTCAGGAGTGGAGGCATTGATGGAGGTCTTGAAGGTCGTGAAATGGCTGTCCATGAGGGCGTCGGCTTTGGTTATCAAGCCCTTCATGGGTAAACTATCGACAACGGGTAAGGCAGCGCGTACAGGTTCGGGTAAACGGCGTATCCAAAGGGCACGAAGTAGGTTCACCTCACGAGGAGAGCCGTCTGCGGCAGGTTGCAGGCGAACGATACTGGTCATTTCGCTGAGGGCGAGCGAAGTCCTTTGGTCCCCCAACGGATGTTGAGAGAGCTGAAAAAGCTTTGCTATACGGGCGGCTGGCGACGGCGAGTACTGCTGCAGAAGGTATGTTTTGAGGGGGTCATACGCTATTGGGGTGTCTCCTTGTTCACAAACCCAGTTGGATATTTCCGGGAAGGTTTCCTTGGGTATCGCAGCGAAAACATAATCTGGTTTGGTGGTTGAGCGAGTCATGGCCTTGATGTGAAACTGGACTTCTGCGCGCTGAAACTAAGCAAACGCTTCTCCGTTGGCGAACGACGAAAGTTTCAATGGGGCAGCGCCAACTTCCGTGGAGTCCCCTATAGTACCAATGACTGAGGGTCTAGGGGGTTGGAAGGCGGGAGGAGCGAGTCGACTTCCGGGGCCACCAATGTGACAAGCCAAGAGAAGGTTGTGACTCAAAGGCAGGATGAAAGCAACTGAGTAAACTTTATTACAGAACACTCACTTATATATAAATAAACCCCAAGCAAAAAGGGCATACAAAACATAACAGGTAATTTCATGTTCAACTGAAAAGCTCACCGATTAACAGTTAACGGCGAGAAAAACAGACATGTTATTTCAGGTTCTTATCAATGCGAGGGGAGAGCGAAGATACATTGAAATTAAGACTACTTGAAATTCACCTTTGACGAATCGTATTCTATGGGATTTTGGGTTGTAAGCGTTGTGCGACTTTTTTTTTGTAATGAACCAAAACTTTGAATGTTCCTTTTGCTTTAAATTTTAGCAATTACTTGGGCAGTTTATGATCTGTTTAAATCTTGCCTTCAATCTGACATAAAAAGCCTCATATCTCTCTTATGATTGTTGGAGTTAAATATGAGATTTTTTTTTTTTCTTTTTTGGGTCGGAGTCCAATTTTTGGGATTTTACTAATTTTCAGGGTATCTCCTTCAGGTTTTCCAATAGCACTTCTTTTGTAATTATGTTGATATTTATGGTTTTTACGAAATTCTTTCGGTCGGTTTTTCATCGTTAAAAGTAAGGCTTTTCATTTCTTTTTGGTGTTTTGAACGATTTTAACCATTATTTAATAAACCTGTAGATGATTAAGGTGAATCTCTGCATTTCCTTATATAATTAATGACACCTAGGCAATGATAGGAGACATAGGAATGGGGGAAAATTCCCTCAATCAGATGGTATTTAGATGTTAGGCCAGTTCTTCTAGGAGAAGGACACTCCGAAAACAAATCATTGTTCTCTAATCTTGGGTAGTGCCATAGCCTCTGTACCATGGTCTTCCACTGTTTCCTATTAGAGTTTTCTTACTTGAGGGCACACTCTGGCATACTATTCTATCATATTTCTCTTTCTCGTTTTTTTTTTTTAAAGTTTTTTATAGTTTATAAAGGAAATATTTATTTTAATGTTATTACTGTTCTTAAAATCATATATTTTTCCTTTTTTCCTTTCCTCACTGGGCTATTTTTCCTGTTGGAGCTGGTGGTCTTATAGCATCCTGATTTTCCAACTAGGGTTATAGCTTTGCAACTAATAATAATAATAATAATAATAATAATAATAATAATAATAATAATAATACTGTAAAGCCCAGTGCTGATCAACTTTTTCCACTTGTAAGATCTTCCAAACTTTTCCCTTATAGTCAATTCTTTTTAGTGAGGTAGATTTATACCTACTCGCATGGGTGCCCTTTTAGCTCGAAAAAGTTTGCTGCTCACTGATTGGCTGGACGAGATAATTCTAACCAATAAGATAACAGGAAACTTTTCCGAGCTAAAAGGGCATTGCTGCGAGTCAGTGCAAATGCCCCTCATTAAAAAAAATTGAGTATAGTATCCCCACTTTGACTTAAGTACCCAGATTTAACACTGTATCATCTGCCATCGTCGGCCACTCCACACACTACATACATCCATACTGGACTTCATTATGTCACAACTTTTCCCTTGCATTTATTGTAATTTCGCGGAATCTTTGGGTAACTTTATCAAACAGGTATAAGAGACATAGGGATATATTAAGCCCTTGTCTCTGACCAACGATCACTTCAAGTGAATGACTGTTCCATCAATGCATTTTATACACAATCTTTGCTCTTTTCCCGTATCTGGATTCCCCCATGTCCTTATCTTGGACCATGTATGACATATCAAACTTTTATATCTTACTCTTAAGGTTCTCACACGATTGTTTCATGACAAACGCTTGCACATATTCTCCTAGAGACTACTCCCTTTTCATGCCCTTTTCTTTGAAGCCTTTCCTCATGGTTTTATGAATATTTTGCCTCTATGAATTTTACTTTATAGAAGAAACCTGTTATTCCCGTAAAACAGGCATGGGCAACTCTTTATCTATTCAGACTTTATTTGCCATACCATTTTAACAAAACAACGATTATTTCCATTGAGGTTACTAACGACCATTGTATTCGCCCTATATTTAGCCTCATTTCAATTAGAATAATTTTGTTGGTAATGAAAAAAAGATTGATAAGCGGTGAGTAAGTCGAATTTTTACAACTTAGTCTTTTCGGAAATGCTTTATCTACCTATTTTTGTATATTGAATAGGGTTTCAGAAGAACACATTTTTAATGCCCAAGGATGGGCCATAACATTTATTCCAAATAGGATATTGACATTCTAGTATCCATGAATCATATTCTCACATGTCTAACAGGTTTCACTGTTACCCTTACACCATGAGGTTCTCATATGAAAAACTAACTTTCAGAAACGAAGAATAATTTATCATTTCCTTGTTTGGGATTCGCTTTTAGATATATCTTTAGGAGTTTAGTGTAAACTATGTCCAATGAAACGTAGAAATTGCTTAATTTTGACATTCAAAATGTCAAATACCACGGGATTTCTTGTGAAATTAAAACTAGTATAATAGTCGACTACCATTAAAAGTTCTAAAATTATTTTGATTTATGTCCACCATTACTTTTACACAAAGCTTAGCTTAGGAGGGAGGATATGGGTTCTAAATGCGTTATATTAGCCTATATTTTTTCTGGCACTTCATTTCATCTACGAACGATAGACAAAATATATTCTGCTGTAAGCAGGATAGTATATTAAATAGCAAAAATGAATATCCTCAAAATTAGACTACAAATCAATAGGAAATTATTATTATGCACCAAATTAGGTTATAACATAATCATTGGGTTTGTGACCACCAAGGTGGTAATTTTTTTTTTTTTCATTACAATACTATTGCGCTGGCCCAATGTGGAGACAAACCGTTAGGTTGTAATTTATAGAAAGCGTAAATGCTTTTATAACAATAGTTTCAGTGAAAGAAGGTCACAAAAATTAAAGCAGAAAGATACAAGCAGATACAATATACGAGCGTATGGGATAAACATGCGGTACAGTCTCAATCATAAGTAAAGATTTTCATAGCAAAACAAAGAAATAATTTCACTACTCACTTGGGATCACATAATACTTCTGCGCAGGGTCATTACATATATCAGAGGCCTATTAGTAACAAGGCTCGTATAGGAAATTTCTCAATGTATTGTCATTAATTAATTACAATTAGCCATGAACAGGCACGAGGAGTCGTACTGTATATAACCCCGTGCGTATGTCAAAAAGTAAATTTGTCCACATAAAACTTCGCCTGGAATAATTGTGGGTGATACCGACCTGCAAGACTTCAGCACATGTCAAGCTCTAATGGTGTTAGGATGCAGGTGCAAGGATAGGGCTAAAAACACAAAAAGAACGTCATGAGTACAACAGCAAACTAAATTAGAGGATAGTTTAACATTTGAAAAAAATAAATAGGTGATTCTTAAATAAGGTAGTTTGACAGAAATATAAATGCTTTTACATATTGTATTTTTACGCCATAGTATTTACACTTGTAAGATGGAGTGTTGTTGGAAAGTGTGTGGGAATGGTGTATAAAGCGTATGGCTGTGATAGATGCTGGCAGACGAGTTAGTGTGTCTCTGGCTATTGTTGTTCGACAACCATCGTCCTTGCCATCCACTTCATGTGACTTTTTGGGTTATGGTGGCCGATATGGAAACGTCCCTGACTAGTGAATGCAAGACTGGGGTTCCAGTCCTCCTCCAACTCGTTAGTTCCTTTGGTCGCTGTAGCCTCACCATCCTTGTGAGCTGATGGGGTGTTTTTTTTGGGGGGGGGGTGAGGTGGCTATAGGTCTATCTGCTGAGTCATCAAAGCCATTGCCTAGCATTGGTAGAGAGGGGCCTTGGGCGCTGATCATATGTATATATGGTCAGTCTCTAGGGCATTGTCCTGCTCGATACCTGTCACTGTCCCTTACCTCTGCTATTTCTGAACATCCTATAAACCAATTAAGCCCTTAAAATATCGAGAGCCAGCTTTGGAGCGTTTAACTGCGTCGGAAGAGAGGAGTAGGGAGAGGAGGAGTGGGGAGCCCCATCCAGCCCAGGGATCCCTGAAATGACGAGTTGACCTTGAAATATGTCTGGTCAGTGTGCGATAGAATAGCATAGAGCTCCTAACCACTCTATTTCCCATATATCTACCACTAGGATAGAATCGGTAGGTCAAACTTCTGCTGCTATGGATGATGGAATCCTCGGCAATATCGTTTAATATTGTAATGCTCACCTTACCTTTCTGAGGGTGAGGTACCACTAGAAGGGCAACATTACCATTAGGGACATGGACTTGAGGGAATTGGAGGAATCCATTAAAATTTAGGTAATGGCTACAGCCAACAGTGACAATCATGAAACATGCCATATGTGGGATATCATTGAGGGTGAACATTATATCGGTGAGCAAAGTGTGAGTGTCAATTTTCCCTCTTAATCATATGTGTATGTCGTGGACCCCAAATGGGGACATGGCACTTGCGAAGAACCATATTTTTTGAGTTTTCCAAGAGTTAAAGGTGCTTGGAGACAGTTAGTGATGTCTATCAGTTGAGGTAGGATGCATCAAACTGAGCTCCATATATTCCCAAGATTAGAGTCCCTCAAACTTTGGTCGGTCACCAGGTGAGTACTATGTTACTGAACAATGTACAAATTTTAATGTCATAGACTTTTACATTTCTATAAATTTCTTGAAGTGATATTCATAGAAGTTAGTGAGATTTTCATTGAACATTAGTGAATAGTGTCGCTATGCAGCGATGTTGTTATCTTGAGGCTGTGTTGCCATTTTATATCATTTTAGGGTCTTATATTGATTTCATAGTGAGCTACAAGGGAAATGCCCTATGCTAAATAGCCCTCTCGAGAGAAATTTCTTTTTTTTTCCTTATGGACACATTTTAATTGCTCATATTTGCTATTCTTATATGTTTTGCATTATAGGGTGGTAAATATTTATTTGGCTTACTGTCCACAATTTCAAAGTAGGTTTTTTTTCACATATTTTTTTATTTTTTCACCGCCGTCACTGATTTGGTGTTTCTTTGGCCTAGGACAAATTTCACAATTTCAAAGTGCTGTTTTTTTCACAAAATTATTATTTTTTTTTTTTACCCCGTCACAGATTTGGTGTTCCTTGGCCTAGGCGATTGAAAACTTGGAATGGATGTTCCAGTATTATCATACTTCATCGCAAATATCACTATAAAAACTCAGAAGTGTACAAAATTTCATAGTCAGTTTTGTTAATGTAAGTATCTTTTATCAAGCTATTCTTATAAATATTTATAATTGGGAGCAAATATAATTCCTTTTTTCTTTACACCTTACATGGTATTAAGCAATGGTTAGTGATCAATGTCCGAATTTCAGTTTTTTTTTATATCTTTATGAAAAGGGGAATTATTTGATCCGAAAATTGAGATCGCCGTTGAAGTACCAGGTTACCGACGGCGGGAATCAAAACTCAGGTTACTAACACAGGTTCACTGTGGATACTTCATTTCAATGATTCGACCACCAGAGCAGACAGGATGAAGGACGATTGCCACACCCCGATAAGGAAGGTGTGGGACCATGTTATGTTGGATTATAGAAGATATTACAGGCCGGGGCCACATCTAACTGTTGACGAACAGCTTTTCCCATTTATTGGATGGTTCCCTTCAAGATATATATCACAAATAAACCATCAAAGTAATTATACATATTTTCGTTTGATAATTCCTTCGTATTATATTTTTTGCCTATAGTGTAATGAGCAAATAAAATAGAAATTTACCTACACACATATATATATATATATATATATATATATATATATATATATATATATATATATATATATATATATATACACACACACACACACACACACACACATATATATATATATATATATATATATATATATATATATATATATATATATAAATATAGATATAATCATCATCATCATCATCATAACCATCATCATCATCTCCTCCTACGCCTATTGACGCAAAGGGCCTCCGTTATATTTCGCCAGTAGTCTTTATCTTGAGCTCTTTATTCAATACATTTCCTTTCATTATCTCCTACTTCGTGCTTCATAGTCCAAAGCCATGTTGGTCTGGGTCTCCCAACTCTTCCAGAGCCTTGTGGAGCCCCGCTGAACGTTTGGTGAACTAATATCTCTTGGGGAGAGTGAAGAGCAAGCCCAACCATTTCCATCTACCTCTCATAATGATCTCATCCATTTATGGCACTCGAGTAATCTCTCTTATGGTTTCATTTCTAATTGCATCCTGCTATTTAACTCCCAATATCCTTCCGAGGGATTTGTTCTCAAATCTACTAAATCTATTGGAGATTGTTTTTTTTTTGTCATACCATGACTCATGTGAATAACACCAATGTCACTAAACTGATATATAGTCTGATTTTTATATGTAATTTTCAGCGAATTTGATTTCTATATTTTAATCTCCTAAGCCATTGTCTGCTTTGCTTTTTTCAATCTTTCATTAAACTCTGATTCTAAAGACCCTGTGTCTCGAAATACTTGAGTTCCTAAATACTTTAATGATTCTACCTCATTAATCCTTCTCCTTCCAATGATATTTCATCTACCATTGCATACTCTGTTCCCATCATCACTGTCTATCATCTATTTATCTTCATCCAAACCTCATGTGATATTTCATGCATTCTGTTAAGCAAGCTTTGCAAATATTGTGGGTTTCTGCTAACAAAGAGAGCAACATCAGCAAACTCAAGGTCTGCTTAATTCCTATCAACAATTCAGTCCAATCCTTCTCAACCATCTTCGACTGTTCTACGCATTGCAAAATCCATGAGGAGGATAAACGACATAAGGGATAACACATTCCCTTGGAATACTCTGCTGTTCACTGGAAATTCATTTGATAAAACTTCATTAACATCAACTTTGCACTTGCTATGCTCATGAACAGACATAATCAAATTAATATATCTAAGAGGCATTCTATAATAACGCTGGACTCTCAATAAAATTGACCGGTGCACTCTATCAAAGGCTTTTTCCTAGTCGATAAATGCCATCAAAAGTGGATTTTTATATTCAATGCATTGCTGTACAACATGTCTTAAAATTAAAATTTGGTCAGTGCAACTTCTACCTTTTCTAAATCCTGCATGTTCATATCTCAGCTTTTCATTAATCTTTCTCTTCAATCTCTTTAGAATAAGCATACTATATATTTTCATAACAACTGATATAAGTGTTATGCCTCTGTAATTATTGCAATCAGTCAGGTCTCCATTTTTTGCGATTTTCATTAACACTCCTTACTCACCTTCATCAGGCTTGGCCTCTTAATGCTACATTCTGCAAAATGATCTTGTAATTACTCTGGGAGTCACTTCATTTTCGGCCAGTATCATCTCGCCAGTTACTCCATCGTATACAGGGGCTTTTCATCTCTTTAGGGTTTTGAGGATAGCTTCACCTTCAAACACACTGAATTCGTTCATGGGCACACCAAGGTCTTCATTAGCTTCAGGTATATCAATAAAATTACTCCCTCCATTTCTCTTACTCATATCCTCACAAAGTGTTCCATCTAACGTTGTCTTTCTTCATCTTCTGTTGTTATAACAGAACCATCTCTCTTTTTGATGGGTATATGCTTCTTCTTAGCTTTCATAGAGATTTCATTAATAATTCTATGAGCAATTCTTACACTATAGCCGCTTACTGAATTCATAGCTTTTTCAGCCTCAATTGCTTAACTATGTAAATATTCTCTCCAGTCTTTCCTAGCTTTTCTTTTGACCTCACTATCAATACTGGAATACTTAGCCTTCTCAACCTTGTAATTTTCATTATTTCCTCAAATTCTTTCAACAATCTATTTTTTTTTGTCTCCTTTTTTATAGTATCCCTAGCATCATTTGATATCCATGGTTTTCTTCTTGTAACTGCGTGTTCTAAGACTTCACTATCAACTGACATATATATGTGCTTAATATCATACCATTCTTCATTAATCGATGCTCTTCGTCGCTTAAAGTCTTCAAGACTGCAAATCGATTCCTACATTCAATTAAAAATGTTTCTCTGTGCTCTTCTAAAAAGTGTTGAAAAAGAGTACCTCCAATGACAGGATTTTTTGTTGAACAGAAACTTATGAAATGTGCTCCATTTTCATTTGAAACTTTGCCAAGACCCTCGACACATCACATTCTCTATCCATTGATTATTCCTTCCAACTTTAGCATTGAACTCACCAATCACTATTATTATATCTCTTTCTACTGATTTCAACTATTACACTGCAATTCTTCATAGTAATCATGTTTCCTTTCTTTAGGAGAACCATTTGTTTGTGCATAGCAAACTATTATAGTCATGTTGCACTGCTTTGATTTGAACTTTGCTAGTAACAAACTACTATTTACAGCTCTCCACTGGGTTAATGCATTTTGTGTTCTTGGTGTCATTATCATTCCTACTCCTTCTCTTCACACTTCGTCTGATCTTCCTGGATATATATATATATATATATATATATATATATATATATATATATATATATATATATATATATATATATATATATATATATATATACTGTATATATATACACACAGATATATATATATATATATATATATATATATATATATATATATATATATATATATTAACTTACTTTAAAGTTTCCTTATCATTCCCCTTACAAAGTGTTTTACTAAGGGCCAAGATATCCAAACTATATTTCATAAAATCTCTCTCCAATTGCTGTAACTTCCAAATCTGATTCATGGTTCTACCATTCCAATTACCTATATCTATTTTTTTTTAGTATTTATAAACCGGGGGGTGACTCTTAGCACCCCGCTATGCCCAAGGACATTCTTTCATCTTCTCTTTCCATAACTGACTTAATCCATAGAGGATTAATTGGCTATATACATCAAAGGATAGCTAGTTCCTTGTGATGTGCAGTACTTATCTAACTAGGGTCCATACAAATTCTAGTGGGTTCAACCGCCAGGCATCAGGAGTAAAATCTTGTATTTAATCTGGTTTTATTTCACTTTTTATAGTTACTTATTTCATTTTTTTTTCCATACATATGGCATCAAGCTTGTGTTCGGATTTTATGCTGATTCACACTACATGTGCAACACTACTGCCTATTTGGGAAAAAGCTCGTTGAAGGTGCCAAGTGGATCAACTCTACTTTCGGAGAAATTTTCACTGTGGAACTTGTCACACTTTTTCACAGAATGGGGCACATGGTTACAACGATAACTTCACAAATCTTCCAGTCGTGTGTCAATGATGAAGGCATGTACTTGTGTGGCAGTATTCGTCAGAAACTTCACATTCCTATGGCAGTTTCTGAGAGAGCGTTTCCAATTACCAGCACAATTTTACTCTTCCTTGTCGGCAAGTCAGTAGGACCAAGACAGTGACGCTGTTGAGTTTCCTGCATCATGATCTGTCCGAGTTGGAGAAATGTGAGGCAGACATCCAGATGTTCTACAACTCGATGAGGGGGTGTGCAGCCACATTAAACTAGAAGTGTGGTACATCAAATTGTGTTCATAAGATATAACGCTGCCCGCTGTGCCTCTTTTACGGGATAAAGCGTATAGTAATGGTCAATTCCTATTTACTGTATATGTCTATGCCCTTTGCCAAGGCAAACATTCTTTAATGACATTGCCTTTTACTTGTGTTCCCCGCAAGTGCAACATTGGTATAACATATACAAGAAAAGGCTATCGAAGGGTCTCTGACAAATAATCCAGGACACATACAAGCAGACCGACACTGAACCTGGTCCTCCAATCCTCTGTGGCCACATCAAGCTTCCCTAAAAGGATACGGTTCTAAAGCTGCCCACACAAGGAAGACCACAAGAAAAAACACGGCGTGGTTGTAATGTCCTGCACATGCATTTTTGAAGCATCAAACAGGCTTGTGCCCAAATTGGGCTTGAGGGTATTGCTGGTAAGTAACCTAAATTAAACTATTTTATTTTACGAATATATTTGTCTGCATAAATATTCATTTTATTCTCAAACATAAAACTTTTCATGAAAAAAATAGCCATTTTTTCTATGTCAGTGCCGTTTAGAACAATTAATTTTCTTCTTAAGTTAATTTTCAATGTTGCAAATAACTGTTGAACTCTTTAGACAGCCATTGTAATTTATCTTTTTTTATCTTTTTTATTTTTTTTTTACAAATCTAGGAATAAAATGTTGAAATGGGCATGCCCTTCCTCCATTTCAGGTAGCAGAACTGTCCGTATGAATTAGTGTGGTACGGAGGAATTTTTCAGTTGTATCTAACTGGTAACCTCGCGTATCTCTATGCATTTATATTCTTTAAGAAATGAGTGATATTTGGGTGTACAGTATATTCCTACAGAAATACGTTATTCATGAATAGATACAATGGTTTTTCATTTAAGTTTCCATTAACGTTTTCCCACTTGTTTTTTTTTCAAAGTTACAAATATCTCTCAAACTATTCAGAATGTTACCATTAAAGTTCTATGCAAATCTAAGACTATTTAGATCTGTAAATATTACATTGAATTTTCATGCTATTTATCCATTTTCAGGTATCAAATTTGGCTGTACGACTAGGCGTGGTCTGGGGCCATTTTGTACTCGTATCTGGTAGGCCAACTCTCACTATATATAATTTTTTCGTTTTTATAGAATTAGTGATATTTTGCTATACTTTCCTGCAGAAATACGTTCTTCATGGAGAGGTACAACTGATTTTCATCGAATTTTTCTGAAAAATTAGACATATATTGACTGTTGATACTATTTAGAATAATTATTTGGTTCAGGTTCCTAATTTTAATGTTGCAAGTAACTTTTAAACTATTCAGAAAGGCACCATAAAAGATTTACTCAAATATATGACTATTAATATACGTATACAACACTTTGAAGATGACAGGCCATTCCTCCATTTTAGGTAGCAGATTTTGCCGTCTGAGTTTATTATTATTATTATTATTATTATTATTATTATTATTATTATTATTATTATTATTATTATTATTATTATTATTATTATCACAAGCCATGATATAACCCTAGTTGGAAAAGCAAGATGCTATAAGCTCAAGGACTCCAAAGGGGAATAATAGCCCAGTGAGTATAGCAAACAAAGAAAAAAATAAACTACAAGCCAAGTAACAAACAATAAAGAAATATTTTGAGAACAGTAATAACAATTAATTAGGTCTCTCATATATAAACTGTAAATATTTCAAAAAAAGAAAACAGAGAAAGAGAAATAAGATAGAACAGCATGCCTGAATGTACTCTCAAGCAAGAGATCTCTAATCCAAGATAGTGGAAAACCATGGTACAGAGGTTATGGCTCTACCCAAGAATACAGAACAACGGTCTGATTTTGGAGTGTCCTTAAAAAAGACCTGCTAAAGATAGCTTAAGGGTCTCCTCTACCTTTACCAAGAGGAAATTAGCCAATGAAAGTGGTGATTGTAGACATTTTGTAGCTTGATCTGACAGGTAAGCTGGTATGTTGTGAATTCCCATTCCTTTTCAAATTTTTGGTATTCTGGTATATCTTTTTTCATAAATACGTTCTTCATGAATAAATACAAGGCCTTTTCAACGAAATTATCATTATGATAGTCGGCCATCAAGTAATGACATTCATATTTGGCCTCAGATTTATTAGTAAATAACATTGTCATGCAGATTTTGTAACATATTTCCGTTGACCGGAAATAAGACTTACTTCCAGAAAACAATAGCCCTCAGCTATTACATTTAGTGACCACACACACTTATTGTGCCTGACAAAGCTGCAATGCTATGTTCAAGACATGTGCACCATCGGCTTAATTCTCATTTTCTTACCAAATACACAAAATTTACTCAATATTCATTGTTAAATGTTGTTTTAATTGTCGTTTGAAAACGCACCCAATTCGTTAACATTTGTAGGTGTAATGTTTTGTCAAATGAGAATGCACCCAGTTCTTTTTTACATTATCGAAATAGATTAATTGTTGAAAGATATATGATTATTTTGGAAAGTGGATATGTTATTGTTATTGGGTCATTACAATTAGAAAGAGTAATCAATGTAAACTGTAATTTTATTGTGAAAACTATTAACTTCCCGTGAGGTTGGGACCTGACACTTCTCCTCTCCCATTTTCCTCCACGTATTTATGTATTTTCTACCTTTAGGGAAGCTTTAAAGAGATTGAAAGCGAGAAATTTATGATTTGCTTGTTAAATGGATTTGTCTTGTCTGTATCACAATGCTATTGTTTTTTTTATGAAGTTTTCTACAAAAAAGAACCATGGGACCTGCGCGCTCCCTCCAAGCTTTAGTTTGAATCTTGTATGTGAGAGTAGAAGGGAATGAAGAGGAACCTAGAGAGGACGCATATCCTTTCTCCCCGAGTTGTTTCTGTTTTGTGACGAGTAATTGAGGAGGCCATGCCTCACCAGGAGGGGCTTATGGCCCAAAATCAACATTCATCATCATTTCATTTCTGTAATTAAACACATGAAACTGACTCTCTTTGCCTTTTTTTCAAAACTATTAAAACTCATTTTGCAACCAAAACAAACATATATCTGAAACTATTGTGTAAATATATTCAATAGAAACCACCATAAATAGTAATTCCGTAAGATCCTACCTAAAATATCATGAAAACATGGAATCATCATTACAATAACAAGAAGGAAAGAAATCTGCACAGTTCAGCATTTCTTTTATTGACAAGATGACTTTTTAACATTCAGACAAAATGACTTGTCAGTTTTCACAGTACTTCCTGTAAATATGATCTTATTGATTTTGGCATTGATGTTTGTTAATATATATTTCAAAGTAAATGAACAATAAATACCCTATAGAATTAAAGAGAACAATATTTCAGTATTTGGCTTTATTTTTTTTTTCATGCATTTCCGGCATCACCTCACTAGAATATCCATACAAATACAGTTTTATTCGACAAACCATTTGATCATTTTGCTAGGTCTTGCTGACATCGATTTCATACTAATATAAACTATATTGCAATCTCATTTCAAGAAAATGTAAATTCATTATATCTCTATACGGGTATATTTTTCTCAAATCTTACACCTCTGGATAGTTTACTTGTAATTCACTATCATTTACAGTATTCATTTTCACCTCTTATCGTTCGAAAAGCATAATCTTTCAAGTTTGTTAACAAACTTCAGTAACCAGCATGATATGATGTATTTGACAGATTTCATATGCTTGTTTTTCGTGCTGATAAACCTTGTTGGTATAAAAAGGAGTATACAAATGACATTCTCCGGCATTGCCTTTACATTTTTGTAAATCGATTTTTATTTTCAGCATATTACCTTTCTATTATCACGAAGCACTGCTGAAAATCGTCATTCATGATTTCTTAAGATTCCATGTCGTCTATTCATACCAAAAGAAATAAAATCACCATATAAAGAGGAATGTTTTTATCCTTGACACTTGCATTACTCTTTACATTTTTATTTAACCTGTTTTAAATCAGTACAGTGAATCCAGCATAATTTACTATAAAAACTGTATATATGGAAACATACGTATTATAGACATTTCGATATATATATATATATATATATATATATATATATATATATATATATATATATATATATATATATG